>NC_084797.1:175516975-175871142 GCF_963169125.1 Humulus lupulus
GTAAAATCACTTAAAAAAAAAGGTCGATTTCACCAATTTCTCTTAATTTAAATTAGTAATATTTGTGAAGTTAATTCCCCCCTTCCCCTCTTTAGATGGCTTGGTATTAAAATTAATACTTTTTAAAAAAAATTAAAAATATAATTCTCTTATGTGTTTTTTTAAAGTTTAAAATACAATTTATGTATATTTTACTAAATATATATTGCTTATATTATATATTTAATATATATATTATATTACTAAGACAGTAAAAATAAAAAATAATAATTAAAAATCGTCTAAATAATATTTAGGGTATATACTATTTTAACTATCTGTATTTTACTTAAATACCCACTTGCATCCTTGCTATTTCAAAAATACCGAATTACACCCATATATTTGTTTAAATACCCACTTATACCCTTGTACTTTCAATAATAACCAATGCAACAAATTTTTGCCAAAATTAATTTTAATAAGATAATTTTATCCTTCTTTATTTACATGAAATCATTTTTCTATTTTCAAATATTTACCGAAAGTACTAGGAAGAGATTTTTAAATAAAATAATAAAAAACATAGTAATTTACTTTTTGAAATAAATTTTTTTTATTAAAATATGATAAATAAAGTATTTGTTGAAAAGTAATTTCTTAACATATATATATAAAAAATTACTTAAAATAATTGATTTCTTTAAATGGTTTAAAACTAAATTTTCTTCAAAAAAGTGAAATAATATTCGTTATTATTTTTCAAAACTTTATACAGTATTAGTGAATATAGAGAAATAAAGGACATTATTTTCTTATTAATACTAATTATGACTAAAAATATGTTCAAATGTATATTTTGTACTTTTGGACAAATACATAGGTATAAATGGGTATTTAAACACAATATAAAGGTGTAATTTTCTTTTTTTTTTTTTTAAGACAAATCATAAAAATGTAAGTGAGTATTTAATAAAGATAGAAGGGGTAAAATGATATATACCCTAAGAAGTAAACTTATCTTGAATATTTAAAAAAAATTGAAGCTGTCAAACACTATTCCCATTTTATTTATAAAATAATACAAATTTTAATTACTTTACTACATATTTCTCCTACCCACTTTAAGCAACATGTGTAAAACCAACTAATAGTTGTGTTTCAATTGTTAACGGCTTGGTAAGCTTATATTGATTATCTCTCTTAGGAGATCTAAATTGTCTCTTCAAGCATTTTTTTACTTCTAATGGACTTTGTTGTCGTGACACTTTAACAGAAATTTATATCATTTTTCAAAAGAAAAAAAACCACTAATTTTAGTTCTTGTGTTTTTAGTGATGTCCTCTCGCTACCATCATTTCCAAGAAGGCGCTGGACTTCGTCATCAAGAACATCGTTTGCCGCTACGATCTCTCTCGAAGATAGTCCCCGAAAACGACCATAGTTCAACAATGAGTTGTTCACAGATTTTTGTCAAAGGCATGGAGTCGTAAAGAGTTTATCCTCCATAGCTTGCCCGCAGGCAAATGGGCAGGTGGAAGCAGTCAACAAGACGCTTAAAGCCACCTTGAAGAAAATGATGAAACATGCGAAAGGCGCATGGCCTTAGGAGCTGCCTAAGGTATTATGGAGTTACCGCACCACTTCCAGGACCTCCACCGATCACTCGCCATTCTGCATGGCCTACAAGTATGAAGCCATTCTCTCAGTTGAGGTAGCAATCTCCACACACTGACGAGATACGTATGATCTGACAACAAATCACACTTTACTCCGAGAGTCTTTGGACCTCGTGGAGGAGCTCTGTGAAGCTTCTCAACTTCGAGTAGCGTCCTACCAGCAGATAGTAGCCATATATTTTAGCTCTAAAGTGAAGGATAAAAAATTTGGGGTCGGAGATTTGGTGTTGCGAAAAGTCTTCTTAGCCACCCGGGATCCTGGTGTTGAAGTGTTAAGACCTAACTGGGAAGGCTCGTACCAAGTCGAGAGCATTGTGTGTCCAAGGACAAACAAACCGACGTGACTGAGTGGGGAATTGGTACCCCATGACTGGAATGCTGAGAATCTTTGCCGGTATTACTAGTGGTATGAGTAGGGTGTTTTTGTTAAATTTTGTAATCATTTTGTAGCCTCCGAGCACAATTAATGGAAACTGTGTAGACAAAACACAATAGAAAATTTCAACAAATTTGCTTATGTTTGTTAGTTTCCTTTTTATTCTATTTTTACTTCTTGTAGAGCACCCGCTTGCTGGCCTAGACAAGTGAACGCAGACTAGTCTCCCATCACTTGGGGGCATGGGGTTAGGGTAGCCTTGCAGAGTATAGCATCTCGCGGAGGATGAATTAGGAAACTAAGCTTGTCATGAGTGGAGTAGGCCTAGTGTCAATACCCAGAGAATAGAGAAATTAAGGGAACTAAGCAAAATCTGGGGAAGTCCATGACCTAAGAATCCTATTAACACGAGACTAATAATCCTCTCGAGATTATTAGTCTCGCGTGTCACAGGACTTCGAAGACTAATAATCCTAGTAGCGTGAGAGCGGACTTAGGTTACCTCCTGAGGACGTTGAGCTTGAGGAGCTATGACCAAGTTTCTAGATCTCGAGGTGCGAACGGAAACCCAAGTCATCCGTACTCGGGCCCAAAGCCTCGTGTTACCAATACTTCAGCACCGTAAGGTTAATCATAGCAATGGTAATCAATGACCTAGGAAGCTAAGCTAGTCGACGAGCGAAGCAACCTTAGTGTCATAAGACCCCAAAGCTCAGACCTGGGAAAAACCCCAGCATAAGAAAAATCCAAGTAACACGAGGATAGACCTAAGGTATTCTACCGAGGAAAATTCGCCCGAGGAACAAAAACTAGGTCCCAATCCTCGAGATGTGAACATGATCCCGAGTCGTTTGTACTCGGGCACAACCCCAAAATAGTTACCCTAGCGATGAGAAATTCAAGTAACATGAGTGCTAACTTAAAGTTACCTCCCAAGGACTCCGTGCCCAAGGAGTAATAACCAAGTCCCTAAATCTTGAGGTGTGGATGGAAATCTAAGGCAATAAAACTTGAACATCATGAAGCCTAGCCTACGGGTGGAAAACTCGGTTGCATGCTCCAGGGACTTAGAGGTCAGGGTCAGTGCGCACGACAAGAAAGATGGGAAGCCCAAAATAACATCCTGGGGACAGTATGCCTAGGAGGAATTACCTTAGTGCATTTGAACTCCTACAGCCTGAGTCGTTGGGACTCAAGGATACAGAACAATATTAAAGTTACTCCCGAGGACAACGAGCCTAGGAAGCAACATTAAATGCCCAAAGTGTTGGTACTAAGATAAAAGCCTTAAAACCCTATAGTGGAATATTCATTTTAAGGCCCAAGTTGTTGGGATTCGAGAGTATAGGACTGTCAAGTGTTCCACTTGACACGACATTAAAGTTACTCCCAATGACTACGAGCCTGGGGGACAACCCTAAACGCCCAAGGCGTCTAAACACTAAGAGGAAGATCTTCAAGTTCTAAGTATAGTGGATTGCCTAAGGCCCGAGTTGTTGGGACTCAGGGGCATAGGACCCCGTTAAGTGTTCCCACTTTACCTCACATTAAAAGTTATTCCTGAGGTCTACGAGCTTGAGGGACAACACTAAGTTCATAAGAGAATTCGATATAGACTCGAGCCACCAAGACTCGAGCACAAGACCTAAGTCTTTGAGACTTAAGGCCCACAAATTGTTGACGGGTTGAGATTTTGAACTCTCATGGTGCTATGTTACGTTGAGTTACGTTATTACCCAGCCCAATGGGTAAGACCAAATTGCGTAATTACAAATATAGACATGTTATTAAGGAAGCAATGATGGCAAGGAAAGTAGTGCAAGCTGCATAAGAGTTAAAAGTATTTACAATGGCGCTCGGGGGCTCGAGCATTAAATTGTTTATACCTCAATAAACAAAAGGCATGTATGCCTACTTAATAAAAACAAAATCACTTCGGGCCCTCGCCTGGAGGAACTTCTCCTACAACCTCGATGATAGGGTCCGTCTTGGGAGTTTGACCGGTCGCCACAGCTTCCCTTTCTTGAGCTACCTTAGCCTCCTTAGCCCAAAAGATGCACCTCAAGCATCATCCGCATGTTTATGTCCATGAATTACAAATCCATATTCCTATTGTTCTTCCATGGCACAAATAGGGTGTCATCCACCATCACGACGAGGTCCCTCTCCAGATCCTTTGCTCGAAGCCGGAGGTTTTCATTCTCACGTAAGAGGCTCTTAGTATGGGAAGCAGCTTACGCGACTTTCTCCTTGGTCTTGGTGGCCTCCTCCTAGACTCTGGCCAGCTATACGGCATGAGCTGAAGACTCCTCGTGGCTCAGGCCAAGCTCCTTTCGAACGCCTGTAAGATCCACTAATATCTAGTCATTTGCCTCCATAAAGATTCGAGTACGACCTGCGACATCCTCCAGTAGCTTCACGAAAGTGTCCTCGAGCGTTGATAGTTTGGACTGCTCCGTGGCCAACTGGGTCTCTAGCTCTAAGGTGCGAGCCTTAACATCCTCCATTTCCTTCTGGAGCAGTGAGTGCTCCACCATTGGGACAACAATCTCCTTGAGTTGTACCAGCTCCTCTAGAATATCCTTCAGCTCAAAGGAACTCATGGTTACGATGTCCCCGAGCCATTGGTTGAAGGCCGCAATCTACACCAAAGCTATAATCTTGTTAGCTCGATGAAGAACTTATAGAAGAAATGTAAAAATAGGAGGAGTTAGAAAAGATTTGACTTACCCTTAGAAAGATGTGGCGGCTGGCAGCTATTAGAGAGATCTCATTATCGCTGCCACAATGAGCAAAGCTACGCAAGAGCATGTCGCACAGAGACCCCGCCAATTCCTGGAGTAGCTCTGCGGAAAGTAGAGCTATCCTTTCTCCAACTCTCTCTCTGAGTAGAGACTCCAACTCCTTGCGGCTGGGAGGAACGACTGGACCCTGAGGTTTGTCTTCCCATAGGTACTCCATGAGGGCTTTGAAGTCCTCGTTACCCACGTCAATACGGGCGTTGAAGTACTCAACCACCTGCATGTACCTTTCAAAGTCTTCCCCCTCGTAGTGCTCGGGAAAGATCACAAGGCCAGGTGTCCTAACTGGAAGATTTCCAGGCACCTTAGAATGGATTTCATTTCCCTTCTGGGAGGTCCCCTCATCTTGGGGAGGGGAGACCTCGAGGTCAAAGACCTCACTAATCACTGGAAGTGGAGGAGTGGCCATTGGAAAAGCTGTCGGGGCCGAAGGCGCAGCCGCTGGGGATGGAAGTACAATGGTCGACATAGTCCAGGTGTCTATTTGAGAGGGTCCCTGTAACGCCCTGCTTATTAGGGTCCTTTACCAAGTGTGTTTAAAAAAAGTGTTGGACTTGCTAAACAAGTCATTTGGACTAAACATGTGATTAAGCCACTAATGGTTTAGGTTTTAAAAATTTGGTCAAGTCATAAACATTTCCATTGATAAAAACCTTTGCTCTTACACGGGATCCCAAAAAAAACACAAGTTTAAAAGTTGGTTACATCACCAAGGTTACATAACAAGCCGACCTAAGCGGCGAAAGTTGGGTTCAACCCTAGCTTCCTCGAGAATCTCGGCCGTGGCGGTCGAGAGAACTGCATAAGTACATGTCACTGCTATCGCCCTCCGACTCATGGCTGGCCAATCTTTTCTTTACCTTTACCTGCACCACGAAGCACCCATGAGACGAAAGACTCAGCAAGAACACGAAGTAATATATTTGACTAACAGTAATAACTGAATCTAGCATACACATTATACAAATCAGCAACCATAGAGTTGCACAAGTGTGTGTCGCACTCTCTTTCAATTTGTTTGGCATCCGAGCCAGTCAGGTACTTGGCGCACCCCCAAGGTGGCCCAGCCATGGTGGTCTGCACTCCACGTGCGTAATGCCAATCTCAGCTTATAAGCCGAGTCCTACAGGTCCTTGACTTATAAGTCAAGCCTCAAATGCCCCCAACTTATAAGTCAAAGCTTTAAGATCCTTGACTTATAAGCCGAGCTTCGGAGACCCTCATCTTATAAGCCGAGCCCCTCAAATCAAATATGCCCTCGACTAATAAGTTATCTCTAACTAAATATCACAACAACTCCCAAGTTTATAAACCGAGCTCCCTAGTCATAGATATACATCGGCATAATCATAATCATCCGCATTCACAGACCCAACGCCCAAATCAAGATTATATTCAGCATTCGGGCCAAGCCCCAATCATGTATATCATATTCTGGGCACAGTTTTCTTACCTTTAGTCCAGACACAAGCAAATAACCAGCAAGCACAACTCCTGAGAACGATCCTTTCCCGAGACCTAGTGGTAACCTAGTCACAACCCACAAATAACACTCTCATTATTATTCAATAACATGATAGAGCCCTGGGACCAATCCTGTGCCCTCAGGACCTCCATTTTCCCCAAATGGGGTAGCTAAAACATGCCCCCCAAGCCCCTGGGCACATGCCCTAAACATACAAAATTCAAAGGCCTTGAAATTGGTCTAGCGCCGCAGCACAGGCACACAGGTGTCGCGACACACAGCTAGGGCCCCTTACCCTGTTTCATCCCAGCGCTGCGACACGGAAGAACAGGGTCGTGGCGCTCCTACGCGAACCCAAAAAAATTGGGTTTTTCCACCATTTTTCCACGAGCCAAAGCTCTCAAATCTTGCCCTAACTTGTCTAAAAGTCCCGAATGAGTTTCAAATCGCAAATAACACCTAATAGACAGTGCTAACACCTTAAAAACAAAGCCCAAGCTCTAACCCAACCATAGCTTACAATTTTGCTGAAACTTAAACCATAGCATGAATTTACCAAGAAAATAGAGTGAATGTAATGCCCCGAAATCCCTAATGCGGTTTAATGGCTGGATTAGTAGGCTGGGAGGGCCATAATTGTTTAATTATTCCATTAACTAATTATGTGCATGTTTATGTGAATTATATTATAATATGATGTTATATGCATGCATGTGGGTCCACATTTGATTATTAGGGTGTTTGGGTAATTTGGTCGTTGAGGGCGTAATTGTATATTTGTATGCATGTCGGTGACATATTGTTGAGACCACATTATAATGTGGATTTGTTCAAGCTATTCGGCATGAGACGATCTTTGAATATTAATTAGCGGTTTAGTCATAACAGGTTTAAGCTCGGGGCTCGGGGTGAGTCTCGGGTTGATTTTAATGATTAGAGCATTGCTGGGAATTAAAGGGTAATGGGATATGAATTATTGGTGTTTGAGAATATCGAGAATTGCGGGAATTGGAGAGCGTTAATTATGATTAACAAAATAGGTGAAAATGTCAATTTAACCCTTGGGACCCTTTAGAAATGTTTATTTGACCTAGGGGTATTTTTGTCTTTTCACCCCTAGGATAGATTAAAGCCATTGAAGGTTGTAGAAAGAAAGAGAAAATAGAGCATAGAACAAAGCTTCTCCCGTACCTGTCTTTCCTTATTTTCTCTTTGGATCTTTGAGCTTATGTTGGGGATTCAAGCTTGGGAAGTAAGTATTGAGAGCTTGGGAGTGTGTTCCACCATTGAAGAGCATCATAATCTGAGCTTGAGGTAAGTTTCTAGCCATTAAAATTCCTGGTTTGCTCTGTTTTAGCTCTGGTTTTCAGTTGAGATTTCTAGGTTGGATGATTGGTTTTGTTGGGAGTTTTTGGCTAGGGTTCTTGTGGTTGTGATGCTTAGGGCATGTGGGGATGGTTTTTGGGTTCATTTGGCACCAAAAATGAGGTTTGGAAGCATTGGAATCGAGTTGGAATTGAAGGAGTCGAAGGAAGAGGGTTCAGGGGAGGATCTGGCTGGGTGTAGCGCTACAGCGCCCACCAGAGGGCGCTATAGCGCTACCCAGTGCTTTGTTGGGCAGTTTGGGGTTCTGAGAATAGTGTTGGGGCACTAGTGAGCAGCGCTGTAGTGCTACTCTGTTCCTTCAGAATCCCGTTTTGAGTGTTTTTAAGGGTTTTTGGCTCGGGGTTTCAATCCTTAAGGCCCGGGATCGAATCTACTCACCGTGTGGGTATGTTTCGAGGTCGCGAGAGTGGGATTTAGGACAAGATCCATTCATTGTTGATTTTCATTAATTGAGGTTAAAATTGGTTATGATAAGGTAACCACTAAGGAATCAAAAGGTCGATCCTTCTTAGGAGTCGTTCTTGTTCTATTTCTCGCTCGAACCAGAGGTAAGAAAAATGCACCCTGTGTATATGACATGCATGATTGTTGTTGAGGCATGTTGGTTGGTAAATGTGGACATTGATTGCATTTTAAATGCCTAGCAGAGCTTTCTTACTCTTGTATGGCACTGATTAGTCAGGGACGGCACTGGTCGCATATTACTAACCTGAGAGTCAAAAACGGCATAAGCATCCTGAACGCAGGGCCGATTAAAGATTAGATCTAATCGATATCATCATTGAATGACTCTAGGAGCATTAATGCTGGACCCACCTTAAGTTCAATGAAAATTATAAGCGCTTGACTAGTCTAGGACTAGTTACTCAGAGCCAGGGCCTAAGGCCTAGGTGACTGCTTGTCACATGGCTAGGGGCGGAATCCCATGGTTATGACTCTATGGTCATGCGATAGGTTATATTGGTGACCAGTTCACCGAGCACCTATCTTGATAAGCTAGTGAAAAGATCACTTATTTGTAAAGCCCCGGTGACCCTATTGTCACATGGCTAAAGGGAATTGAACTCGCTTTAGTGACTTTTCCAATTGTCACTCATATGTTTTGGACTGAAAGTCCTGAATGATTATTATGATCATTGTTGATATTATATTCATGCGTTATTGTGTTTTCTTGCTGGGCTTTGCCTCATGAGTGCTACGTGGTGCAGGTAAAGGGAAAGAAAAGCTCACCCAGCCTTGAGTGGAGAGCTTTGGTGGTGCTGTGTACATATGTGGCCGCTTGACCACCATGGCCAAGGAGTTCTCAGAGGAACTAGGGGGTTTACCCTATTTTTGCCGCTTAGGTCGGCGGGTTGTAAATTTTAACAGTAATGACCATTTTGAGTTGTAAATAACTTGTAAATGTTTTTGATGGGCCCATAAACAGTTTTATGCATTAAATAAAATATATCCTTTCCTTTTGATTGGTCTTCCACCTTAGCCTGTTAATAACACTAGAAGCACGTTTTTAACCAAAGGACTCGGGTAGCGAGTTAAATTTCTGGTTCACCATTCACCATAACTATTCTGGGATAACCAGAGCGTTATAGTGAACTTCTTACCTCAGTTTTTTAATTCAAGCTTTAAGGTGCTCTTAACCAAAAAACCCCAGCTTCAAGCCTTAAATTTCCAAGCTAACTCTCTTCAAGAATTCAAGACTTCATCCAAGGGGTGTGAGGGAGAGAGAATAACGAGAAGGAGAGAAAATGAGATGTTGAGAGTGTTCTAAGCATTCCACTAGCTTCAGGACTCTCTAAGTGAATCCCCTCCTTAGGCTAGAAATGACCAAATTACCCCTTAGCCCATTAGCTAATCTCTAATGCTCACAAGGGCAAACCCGTCATTTGCCACTTTTCCACGTTAATCATAATTAACGCCTCATAAATTCCCGTTATCTCCAATATTCTCAAATATTCACTAAATAATTTCTCATTACCCGATAAATCATAGTAATGTACTAAATTGCCAAAATACCCCTAGGCTTACCCCGAGCCAGGTATTTGACCCCATTGTGACTAAATTGATAACTTGCTCCCTAGGATCACCTCACGCTGAATAATCCAAATATATCCACATAATAATTTGGTCTCAATCATAACACACACATATTCACAATTATACCCCCAGTGAGTCAAATTACTAAAATGTCCTTCTTATAAGAAATGGGCCCACACGCATATTTAATATTCCTAAACATTCAAGCATAGTTATATTATAATATAATTCACGATAAGGACATGTTCATACTATATTAGCACATAATTAAAACAAGTATTTCCTCCCGGCCCCCTAATCTTGGCACTAAGCCATATTAGGGGATTTGGGGTGTTACAGTCCCGACACCCTCTAGTGCTTCTGCCTAACCAAGTTGGACAAGCTTATGCTTTATGCACGAAGAAAAAAATCACACTAGTCCTCGAAGGAAATGTAATTTGAAAAAGCGAAAAACATGCATGCAAGATATAAAAGAAGCCTCCTCGGAAGGCCCACTACAATAAGGCACCTCTGGGTGAAGAATGGAGTGGGAAAACTCATAGATGTGTCATGTTGGTATCTTATTGACAAAAACATAACATGTGCATGGATGCCACCTCGTCCAGAGGCATAAACCCTTGGGGTTGTTTCATCCTCTTTGGGTGGTAGAGAAATACGTTGATAAGGTCTTGGTAGTCCTAGTACTCCTCATTGGTCCAAGGACGCCCCGAGATTTACCACACTCGAGGAGTGATGGTAAGAATAAGGATTGGTCGGGACTAGTTCCCTCCCCTACATGATGGGTGTAGTGAACAACTATTGGAGATTTACCTTGAGGCATGGAGGATGACTCAATCCCAGCCTTGTGCTCTTCCTCGAGCTCCTCGTCTTACTTTGACTTTGTGGCATCTTTAATTGTGAGTATGTTCTCTGTGTGCTCCTCACAAAGACGTTGAGAGTACTCATGTTGAGACTTCGTCGCTATGTACTTCGTGTGGAGCCTCTCTTCGTGAAGCGACTTCTTTGAGTCATGAAAGCTGGTGAGGACCACGGGGCTTATCCTTTGCCCCTTCCAAAGTAGTCCATACTGCTAAAGATAAGCATTTGTGATGAGGAAGGTGAGGCTCATCTCTTCGTCGATGAGGGCGTTCATTTTCTTGAACCTTTCGTTGTAGGCGTCAACGAAAAGTGTGTCGCAAAAGGAATCTGAAAAGAAACAATTACTACGAGCAGAGGACTAATAAATGAAATGACTCAAGGAGCAATACTTACCAACCCTGGTGAAATCCAAGAGAAGAGTCGGGTTGGTCCGCATGGGGAAGCCACTTGCCCAGAAGAAGTGTTCCTTGAGTCCCTCGTGTGGCTCTCATTACCGCGCTAAGCCTTGTACTTCATTCCCAGGTTCATATGCTTCTATAGAGTGTAGTACCCATCCCGATCATCCTTCTCGGGAAATATCAGAATCTATAGATGTATAATATCTCAGCTGGAGAAGGAACGGGCCAGTTCTGATTCTTGTACAGAACGAATAGTCTGGTAGCACCTGATATCCATTCAGGGATAGCTGGAATGGAGCTATGCTGACAAACTTCAAAAAGTCGACGTAGTACTGGTGGAGTGGCAATCCCTTGGCGATGTAGGTTTTGTCCATCAACACGGGACCCATGTTTGCCTCTTCCTCCAAGATGCCAAGCTGGAAGGGCCTCTCCGCTGCCAGGGTATGGTCTTCCCTTACCATGAGAGCCTGAGTACTCTCTGCCACTTGCTTTCCCTTCTCGAGAAGTCTTCCTGCTTCTCAAGCCATCTCTATTATCTCAGAGTCGAATGTGTAGAATCCCTGTTGGTGTAGTTATTGAAGCTCTTAGGACATCTAAACAAAAAACTAAGCAGTTAGCGCCATGACCCAAAGAAAGATAGGCCAAGACGAGAACCCCCAAGACTACTACTCAGGGAGTGGAGAAGAGAATTTCTAAGGAACTGAAGTGTCTTCGAGGTCAAAGGATAGTCGTTGGAGAACACTACCAGAAAATTATGAAGATCGTCAAAATCTAGAATATTCCAGATTCCAGTCAAATTCCCATAAATACGAAAAGTCGCATAAAGAACGTCAAAATGTGCCCTAAAAGGTCTAAAAGAGGTCAAAATGACCTCAGAAGTGCCAGAAATTCTAAATCCTAAGCATGCGCCTAAAACCCTAAACAGAATTCCAAAATAAACTTAAAGCCAAACAATGAAACGGAGAAGTGAAGACTTACTCGAGATGAAGGGCTTGTATGTGCTGAAGTGAGTCCGGACTTTAAAAAATTGTTTGTCGTCTGACCAGAAGTAAGATGATTCTCACCAACCGTCCAGAGCGTCGAGAAATCAAATATTGGCGAGATTCAAAAATCTAGAAAGTGAAGGAGAAGAGAGAGTTTTAAGGTTCTGAGGTTTTGAATTTCAAAAGCTAAAATGCTTTTTGAGAGGCGATTCTCAAAATTTATACGCGAAGAGCTTGGGGGAAAACCTCCACCCTGGCCATTGATTACCTACAACATAGGCACTCCAGAGTAATCCTACGGTCAGGATTCAAGAGGCATGGATGGTGATCATTAGCATGGGAAAAGGTTGCCTTGGGTACGGGGCAAAATGACACCTAGGGTATGGATTAGACGTTTTGGGTCGTGGATGTTGGTATTAGTGCCCTTTAAAGGATATGATTTGAACAATGTTTTATGAAATAAATAATGAAATGAATTTTTGCATATATTGTTTGTTTATTATTATTATTAGAATAATATTATATGAATATCAAAAAATTTCTAAATTCGTTATTGTGACTACAATCTTGTATTGGTACGAGAGGATTAAGATTGTAGGAAACGAATTTAAGCAGTTCGCAGTAAAACAAAGTTATATGGATTTTTTGGATTAAATACTGTAAGTTCGGTTCATTAGTATTATGAATACATGTAATCTAGATATGGATTATTTATGTAGTAGGACAAATTAGTAGGGTACTTTCTATAAAGTGGTTATACATGAACGAGACCCGATATGTTATTACTACTTAATAATACCATTTACTTTATAAGTATTAATTTAACGTATCAATAAGATGATGATATACAAATTGATATTAATCCTGAAGTTATTCTGAACTTCTGTTTATGTAATACAAATTCTTTGATTCACGCGTTATGGTTTGTTTGAATAATCAAGTTGAAAACTTTTGTTTTGGGAACTCATTGATGTAAATGGTTGCAGACATAATATACAGATATGAAATCTATACCTTTGCGAGAGGAATTGAATAATGGTTCTCTTAAGGGTTGGCTTTTGGAACTGAAAGGTTATTGAACTCAAATTCATAAATTAGTTTATGAAGTAACCTTCACTAGTAAAGTTAATGGTACTTAAGGAAACAAGATATAATTAAAGAGGTAAAATGATTAATTCCTACTTTAATTATGAACCATTAATAGAGGATTGAATTGTAAGTAGTGATTAAATCGATGGACACTTTTTATATATTTAAAAGTACTCTATAAATAAATGTCTATAATTACAAGAGTGTAGTCTCATATTTTTGGTAGAATAATATTGAGATTAATAAATTAATGTTATTATATTAGAGAGTTTTAAATAATAATCTAAATTTATTGAAGATTGAAATTATAGGTCCATAGGTCCCTGAGATGGCTCTATCGACACTATTCAATGTAAGAGTTTAAATTGGAAAAAATCAAGAAAATAACATATTTGGAAGAAATTTGTTCTTCGGGTCAAATATGTAATTGAGACCAATTATCTAATTAATGTGGCAGTTTTCAAAATTGGCATTTTTAATTAAGGCAATTTCTAATTTTTTTTTTTAAATAAAATGGAATTTTTGAAAATAGCATTTAAATAGTTAAAATAATTAATTTTGAACTAATTAATTTTATTATTTAAATATAGTGAAAATATATTTCTAATAATTCAAATTATTTTTGAATTTGAATTAATATTTATTCTTTAATTAATCTGTTAAGATAAGTTATCAGGTTTAGATATTTTTTAATAAATAAATTATTAAATATGTTTAAAAGAAAATTTGTTGTAACACATCCCTAAACATAGGGATACTACACACCAACCACAATCCAGGGACTATAGTTGGCGTGTACAACATGTAACAGATCAAGATTGGATCTTGATATTTTTCTTTTCTTTATTTATTTAATAATACATTTATAGTTTGAATTTTAAATTTTGAATTTAAGTAATTCTTTTATAAATTTATCAGAATTATAGTTTTACAAAAAGATGTAATATACAAATTATACAAAAGAGAAAGAAAATATATCGTAATATTTTCCCATCCCTGAAATCTGTCTTAGACCTAATATTCTAGGATTCCATGTGTTGAGAATATCTTGTGAATCAGAAATATTTTCATGCCATTGCTCTACATGCCCACACACGTCTTGAGGTGTAGAGATACATCTTGGATGATATTGGTTTGAGTATTTTAAGGAATTGCTTAGGATTGGATATTCGTTGGAGACACAAAAAGATAGCAAGGATTCTTGATAGTTCTTCAACTAGGAAATCCTCGTCTTTTTTTCTTTATGATTAATGTTATGCTTGTTAATGGATCCAATTATTTAAAGTTTGTTTAAATAATTTTTTTTTGAAATCTCTGGGCCCAACACCTCATGGTTTTCTCTGTGCATATGGTAACTAGTTACCAACAATTAGTACCAGAGTAGTCATTAATCTCTGCATGCATTAATTACTGTGTGGGTATAATATGCATTCTTAAATTATTGTAATAGCTGATGAATGAATGGATATTTATTTTGATGAATGTTTGTTCTTAAGAGTCGTTAAGTATATGATGTTTTGGGTTTAGGAATTGTTCTTAATTTTTTCTAGATCTACAAAATTGTAAGCAATATGGGGCATAGGATTTTTGTAATTTAATTTTATATATTTAAATATTATTTACAAAAGTTTGTAATCCCAAGCCCCGAGCCCCAAAGGTTGCCGATACCCTCTTAGCAAACCTTAGCCAGAGTCCGAGTCCATGCTCCTTGTGCACTAGCCTCGCAGTCCCCTGCCTATTTCATCCATGCGTATGTGATGCCCCAACCTGTCTCATGCCTGATGTGCTCTTGGTGCGGCTCTTGTCCGAGCCTGATGTGCGCCTGTAGCACCCCTTGCCCGCACCTGCCACATCCGCAACCACACCTTGTTGCAGAGTTGTGCTCGCACCTTTGCAGCTTGGTTGTCGGTGGCTCTTTGAGCTGCCCCACCAAGCCAAGCCATAAAATTGCTAACCTAAAATTCACTTGGCTCCTTACCCAAGCCCTAGAGTGATTATTGGTTTCCTTGAATTTGTGGGCTTGGCCCAAAAATTGTTAATTGGAATTTTAAAATTCTAATTAAATTTTGAATTAAGTGGCCCAAGTTCTAAATGGATCTAAATGACTAATTAAGCCTATATTAGCCAAGTTCAATATTTTAAAAGATTGTTTAAAATTATTGAAGTCATTTGTAATTCAAATTTGGGCTAGATGACATAAAAATAATAGAAAGCCCAAAAGATGGAGATGGAGATTCAACATGATTCCTTGGTTTTATTTTTATTAATTTTGTACATTATTGCAAGTGTTGTAATTTTTCTAGAAATACCCAAAATACATGGCTCACATTTATTTACTCATTTATTGTTTTATTTATTTATTTAAATGTTTGAATGTATTGAAAGTGTTTAATAACATTGTCATGCATTATAACATGCCATTCAAATTACCCACACAGTATATATAATTCAAGCATACATCTCATATCGAGTAGAAATATGTTTAAATTAGGAACATCCTCTTTGATCATATGCATTAAATAAATCATATAATTAATCTAGAACAAAGTGGTAAATTGATTTTAAGTGTTAATTTCAAAGACCTATTTAATAATTAATTTTATTAGATAACAAATGATATTCTAAATAATTAGAGCATTTATTGACTAGATATTTAAGAGTCTATTTAGTGAGATAATTAAATATTGTTTAATGATTTAAGTGCTTAATGAGATTTGTAATTATTAGAATATCATTTGGTAAATTATTTGGATTAATTTAATTAATTAAAAAGCTAGGATGTTTTGAGAAAACACATATTATAAAATAGTGAGTGGGAGAAGGGGTAATACCAATAACTCCTATGGTCTCCATTATTAGTTAACATCGATGTTTCATGGAATAGGCCTTGAGGCGCCTTTGCTTTCATTCCCCTAAGGAAGGTTTCTGACTTTGTTATTATTCAAGGTTAACTTCTATAAAGAAAATGATTGATGATGTATTTCAAGTTTGACTGACCCTAAGGCACACTCTTGAGTTAATTCATTAATCTAAAATAATGAGTTACACTCACAAAGTTTAACTAGGTTTTCGAGCAGACTAGTTAATCTTGACAAAAAAAAGTGGTTGTTTGTAAGTCAAAAGAGAAAATAGTTTATTTTAAGTTTTCACTTATGAATTTGAGAAATGTCTCAAAATTAATTTAAGATTAGTTTGACCTACCCTAAGACTGGTCCATTAATTTTAAACTAATTTATCATAGAATTAGTAATAATTGTGTTTTATGTGTTGTTTAAATTATTGTTTCATTCATGCATCATATTTACTATTCCAAATTTTTTTGATATTCATAATATATGCTAAATTCAATTTTGTTTTATTTATGTATTTCAGCAATGATGAATAATTCAAACCCTATTACTGCTTTACTTACAAACGAGAAACTTACTGGTTTTAATTTTATGAAATGGAAATCAAACATGAACATTGTTTTGATATATGAGAACCACAAGTGTGTCTTTACTAGGGAATGTTCGGAGGTCCCTGCTGCCACTACTCCCAAAACTGCTAGGGAGAAGTATGATGCTTGGATTTTATCCAACAACAATGCTAAGTGCTACATGCTTGCTAGTATGAGTGATGTACTCATAAAGAAGCATGAAGACATGGAGAGTGCATTTGATGTATGGGAGTCTCTTCAAGCCATGCTTGGACAGCAGTCCGATCAATGCAAACATGAGGCTACTGGAACCTAAATGAATTTGAAAATGAAGAAAGGAGAGGTAAATACGATTTACTTGTTTTAGAAGCTTGTTTAGTGGAAGACGATACATCATACTAGACTGTTGATTCTAGTGCAACTAACCATGTTTGCTTTTCTTTACAGATTCTAAGTTCTTTGAGGGAGCTTGCTGATGAGGAGGTGACTGTGAGGGTTGTTCAGGTCGTCTCTGCCGATGCAGTTGGAATAGCCCATTTGGAATTTGATAAAAATAAATTTCTTGTTTTGGACAATGCTTATTTTATTCCTGGATTTACTAGGAACTTAATTTCAGTTTCTATGCTGCATGAATAATGATTTGATATTTCTTTCAATAATAATTCGATTGTTATCTCAAGATCTAGTATTGAAATATGTCATGCGAAATCCAATGATGGGCTGTATAAACTTAAGGCAAAAAAACGATATATATACAACTCTGAAATGTTTAAGGTTGCAAACCCAATATCTATTAAACGTGTAAAAACGGATTCCGACAGTGAAACATATCTATGAAATTTGATTTTGGGGCATATTGGTTTTGATAGAATTAATAGAGTAGCAAAGGAAGGACCTTTAAGAGAATTAATTGTTTGTTCTCTTCCAGTCTATGAATCCTGTCTGGAAGGCAAGATGACCAAAAGACCTTTCTCTGCAAAAGGTGTACTCCACAAGAAAAAGACTCTACAGTGACGACTTTTGTCATCGCTGTAGATCAAGAAGTCGTCATTGTAGTTGTACAGAGATGGCCTGTCGTCGCCAAAACGACGTTGTTGTAGGTCCATATGTGTAGCAACCTACAGCGACGACAAAACGCAGTCGTCGCAGTAGTGTTTTACTACAGCGACGACATGTTAGTCGCAGTAGGGAATCCTTTTTTTAGTTGGACTGGGATAGTGGGATGACATGTCGTCGCTGTTGGTGGTTGCAAAATTTGAAAATTTTAATTTCAAAAACTTCTATAGCGACCACATATCGTCGTTGTAGGTCCGTCGACCGCCCCATCTACAACGATGACATATTGTTGCTAAAGAGTGCGTGAGTTTATATGCCTACAGCGACACCATGGCATTGCTGTAGTGTCTCGAAAACTCAGATTTTAATGTTCAGCGAGCACTCTACGGCGACTGCATGTCATTGCTGTAGGTATACAATTTAAAAAAAAAATTAATTCATTATATTGATTAAAATTTATTTAATAAAATATTAAATATTAGTTAAATAAACAAAACCAACTTATTTAAATTAAATAATAAAACCAATTTAACAATATCCATATTCTCAAACATGTAAAAAACAAAACATAAGTAGTATTTTCTCCGAAATAAAAAAAAACACAAAATATTAATAAGTTCAAAATAATAATATAATAAAACTAAATTCATCAAAATCAATTCCAAATTCATTATCGCCGGGCTGTTGTGGTGGCTGTGGTGGTGGTTGTGGTGGTTGCTGTTGTGGTGGTTGTGGCTGCTGTGGTTGTTGTGATTGAAATCTTGCCATCATGGACTGTATCATATTGATGTCCAAGTTGACAGACTGAAATTGTGGAGCTTGGATGTTCGGATTTGTTGCTTGCAAAAATTATTGCATTTGCTGGAAGTTGTTGTTTTGGGTCATAAATGCTTGACTGAAGTGTTGATTCATGGACTAGAAAGCCTTAGGTGGTACTGTTGGGGGGCAAACTGTGGTGGACAGAAACGGTGATGCCTCTAATTGTTAAGAGGATCTGGTGGCGCTTGAGGCAACGGTACTAGTGCCCTTCAACTTGCGTCCAATACCTCAGTTGTGGCCACGGCGTTGACCAAGTACCTTTGAGACGACTTGTGTCTCATTGATAGGGGCACTTCCTGCTGAAGATTTAGATTGAGATTGGGATTGGCATTGTATCTGGACTTCTTGCTACAAGGCATCCTACAGTTTAGAAACAAGACAATTAATACATAATATAATGGAATAATATACATATATACAAAACTTAGAAAGTTACTTACATATGCATCCTTAGCATTTGTGTTCACCCATCCACGTGTCAAATGATTGTGCAAGTCATGGAACGTATCGATAATGCTGAGCAGTTCCTTAGTCTGAAGATTCATCTCTAGAAAATAAAATTTGACAAAATCTCAGTTAAATATTAAAATTATTATTAAGATAACTTAAAATTTTTCAAATTATCTATATATTTTTATTTACCTTCTTAAATCGAGTATAAGCATAAGAAGTCAATCCATGGAGACTTGGATACTTCTGTTTTGCTCTGTTAACAACATTTGCCTTTGAGCATGCCATGAACTGTGGAGTGGTGAAAATGTCAACCAACTTCTGCCAACTCTAGTTGTAATTCTTTCTGGCTGCCTTGGTATCTTCATACCCTCCATGTTCATCGAAGTGTCTTTTTTTGCGACCTTTTCTATCCTTGTAGCGATCCTGAAACTCTCGCTCATTCCTAGTCTCTATTAGTCGCCACTTAGGGAGAGCTCGGGAAAGAATGAAAAATTCCTTAAAAAAAATGGTGAGATTTTTTAATTTATAAAAAAACATTACGTGTGAATAAGTTGATAAATTTACCTCAAGCTTTTGCATCAATCCTATCTTGCGCTCATCCGGAACACTCTGCCATGAATCATAATATAACGAAACATGGTGACCAATAATTACCAATAAGTCTCGTGAACAATGTCCCAAAATTACCAACTGCTTTGTAGGTTCCCTCCTTCAAATCAAATTGTAGAGCCAACAGACATTTATTATCGTTGACGAGCTGCTGTAAATTTTTGGATCGAGACCGACCTTTTCTTTTTGTGGGAGTCGTTGCATATGTTAATTAAACAATACAATTAAATTGAATAGAATAATAACAATTTATCATTTATTGATAAAAGATAGACTAATTATAGTATATTACCTGTCTCACAGGAAGTAGGAACTCGCGTGAGATCTGGAGGAGGAGGATCCGCTCCATCACCGCCATGAGAAAGAGCAACTGCAGTAGACATATCTTTTGCAGTTTAAATAACTATTAACTTAAAATTAGTTATAGTTGGAGGTTAATTACATAACTTAAATAATTTCGGTAATGCATTTGAAACTATTGAAAAACAAACATTGTTGAGAAAAGTCATATATTGATTGAAGTGCTATCATGCACGACATCAACCTCGTTATCATCATCAATACTTGGATGATCCCAGATCTTTCGATGATTGACTTCTTTTACTACCTTCCAATTTTTGTCTCTTAAAGGATCTTCCAAGTAGAAAACTTGTTTTTCTTGAGTGGCAAGAATAAATTGCCCATTCTTGTACCATTCAGAATTAATCATGATACTAGTTATGTTATTCTCAATCACATTTCGACCCTTGCTTGCATCGGTGTTGAACCATTTGCATCGAAATAATACTACCGAGTAACCATGGGAATAGCATAACTCTACAATCTCCTCAAGTTGGCCATAGAAAATGAAACCATCAGTTCCTGGCACTGAAACACCACTATTTTGTGTGGTACGTCTTTCGTCACGACTATGGACCAAAAAATTCACACTGTTAACAATGCAAGCCATGTAGGAGTATGCATTCTAATTGGACCCGTTTGGTAAAGCAAATAATTCATCAGTACACTCAGTTGTTGTACTTGTCGCAGACGACCCATCTATAGAGTATGACACAAGAAAAAAACACAATGAGATGAGTATTAATCGATATGAATTTCGTACGAATTCTACAGTTTTAATAATTTACCTTCAATTTAAACTAGCTAGGGAAATCTTTTTAAAGATTTATGTTTGAATTTTCTCGAAGGCATGTATTGTATAGCACAAGGAATAAGGTAAGATAACAGTTGGCTATGAATTAAATTTAATGAATTCATATATGTGTTGAGCTAGTTACTCCATATATGGTTGGATTTCAGGGCAATTGTTGAGTACAAACCACTCCGCTTCTTTTCGATGAACATAGTTGAGGGATATTATTTTCTTTTTGCTACTTGACAACAATGTGATTCAAAAACTAACGACTGTCTTTTAGGAATAATAATATCCACATTTCTTTCTGGACTATTAAATTTAGTCTGTACGCCCTGAAGATATTGCGAACAAAAAGTCAAAGCTTTATCGGCAACATAACCCTTCGTTGTAGAACCTTCAGGGCGCGCCTTATTCCTGACATAATTTTTCAACTTCTTCATATATTGCTCAAACAGATACATCCACCTCATGTAAACTGATCCTCCGAGCATAGCTTATTGCGATAAATGAAGAATTAAATGAATCATTATGTCAAAAAAGGCTAGAATAAAAATTAACTCCAACTTGCACAAAATTTGCATCACTTGATCTTCTGCATTCTCCATGTCCTTAACAACCAATGTACGAGCACAAATTTGCTTAAAGAAATTTCAAAGTTCAATGATTGTCTTCGAAATAGACTTATCCAAGTAGCCTCCAACTCCTACCAGCAATAGACGTTGCATAAGAATGTGACAATCATGGAATTTCCACCCAAAAATGTTGCCATCATTGTCAGTTACTTTCTTAGAGAAATTTGAACCGAAGCCATCAGGAAGTCTAACTCCTTTTATGAACTGACAAAAAAATTGTATATCATCCGGTGTGAAAGAGTACATAGGATGTGGTTTTATCAACTTCGTACCATCTTCCGTGAGGTTAAATTCTTCTTAGATACCCCAATTCTTCAAGTCTACTCATGCGTTGGTGGTGTCTTTAGATTTCTCATTCATAAGAAAAGTATCGAGTAAATTGTCACAAACATTTTTCTCTACATGCATCACATCTAAGTTGTGCTTCAATTCAAGTTCGGACCAGTAATCAAGTTCAAAGAAAATACTCTTTTTACTCCAATTAAGCTCTTTTGGATCTCGCTTTCTTTTCACACCCCCGAAATTGACATGTTTACTCGGCAAACGATTTGGAACATGCACTAATTATTCGAGTATGTCTTGACTACTGAATTTTCTTAGAGGACGTCCTTTTTCATAATTCTCATCAAACAAGTGACTCTTCCTACACTTATGCATAGAAGATAAGAATCTTCTTCGTTGCATGAAGGACATGCCTTATATCCTTGGCCACTCCAACCATACAAACTACTATGGGCCAAAAAATCATTGATAGTCCATAATAGTGCTGCATGCATTCTGAATACACTGTTTGTTGTAGCGTCTCTAATTTGAACTCCTTCATTCCACAACTCCTTCAATTCATCTCCCACATGCCTAAAAAAGACATCCATGTCCTTTCTAGGTGATTTTGGACCGGGAATCAATAAGGTCAGCATGAATGATGACTTTTTCATGCACAACCAAGGAGGCATATTTTACGTGAAGAATATTGCTAGCCACATGTTGTAAGATAGACTCATGTTACCAAATGTATTAAACCATCAGCAGCCAAACCCAATCGAACGTTTCTGGATTCTTTGGAAAAGTCAAGGTATCTGGAATCAATTTTTTTCCAAGCACCCCCATCAATAGGGTGGTGCATCACACCATCTTCTTTCGACCATCACGTACTATGCCAGGTCATATCATTTGATGTATGCCTTGAACCATAAAGACGCTTCAACCTAGGAGTCAAAGGGAAGTACCGCAACACTTTGTCGGTGACTTTTTTTCCCCTTTGTGTCTTTGTCAACTCATCGGCTCTCACCACATATAGGAAAACTCTATTTTTGGGAATTATCCTTCTAGAACAAACAACAGTCGTACGTGCAAGCATGAATTGATTGATAACCTAACCCTAACTTCCTCATTTTCTTCTTAGACTCATAGAATTAAGCCAGAATCTTATTCTCCTTTAGGAATGCAAATTTATTAAATTTCAAAAGTTCATCAAATGAACTATTTGTCCATTTATTCATAACCTTCATGTGCATCATCTTCACCAAGAAGTTCAAGGAAGACAACCAAGTACAACCAGGGTATAACTCATCTTCGACCTCTTGAAACAGGTCATCAAATTGATTCTCCACTCTATTGCCACCACCATCTGAAATTCCTTCATTTACGCCTTCTTCGTTAGTGTCTTGTTCATCAATAACATCATTGATGATGTCAATCATCTCATTAGTCACTGGAGCCCCGTCGTCCACTACTGGAGGCATATCAACTTCACCGTGGTAGGTCCACTTCACGTATTGCTGCAGAAACCCATATATGTGTATGTGAGCCTCCACCACATCCAGTTTCTGATTCAGCATATTGACACACTGAATGCATGGGCATCTGACTTCTCTCGAAGCATTCACATGATTCTTGGCAATTTGTATAAATGATTGAAGACCATTCCAAAACTCATCAGAGTTACGTCGTCTATTAGTTATCCAACTCTTGTCAATCGTCATAACTAATTCAAGTGGAAAATAAATCTTCACAATGTGATAATCATAAAAAACTACATTTATTTGCTAATAATTTTTTTTACCACCAAACCACTAATTTTTTCAAGTAAATTGTGAAATCTTGTCGTCGCTATATGGGGTGCAAATAGGCAACCAACTCTGGGCGATTGAGTTCCCTCTCCATAAAACAATGACGACATGTCGTCGCTATAGCCAAACATATTTCCCTCTTTTTTTTCGATGAAGACCCTACAACGATGACATGTCATCACCCTAGAGTCAATTCCCGCCTCTTGTTCCCTCCAAATTCTTGATACCCTACATCAAGAGGAGGGTTTGAATATTTCGTCACCTTCATTGAAAATTATTCTAGATATGGTTACTTATATTTGATGCAAAAGAAATTTGAAACTTTTGGAAAGTTCAACGAATTCCAAGCTGAAGCTGAAAAGCAATTAGGTAAATCACTAAAATTTCTTCGATCTGATAGAGGAGGAGAGTACCTAGATTATGAATTTGAGGACCACCTATGTGAGAATGGAATTCAATCCCAACTCACTACACTAGGAATGCCAAAACAGAATGGCATTTCTGAAAAAAAAAAAAAAAAAAAGGAACATGACATTATTAGACATGGTTAGATCAATGATGAGTTACTCATCATTGCCACTGTCATTTTGGGGCTATGCCATTCAATGTGCAATGTACATATTGAATTTTGTTTCATCCAAGTCTATCAAAAAGACATCGGGTAAATTGTGGAATGGTACTAAACCTATTTTACACCATTTTTCATATTTGGGGTGTCCAGCAAACATGCTGAAAGGAAAGACTGGAAAGCTGGAATCTCGCACTGAACTGTGCATGTTTGTGGGAAATTCCAAAGAGACCAGATGTGGTATATTTTACGGTCCTAAAGAAAATAAAACATTTGTATCAAAAAGGCTACTTTTCTTAAATATGACTATATTAAAAACCACAAACCTTGCAGTAAGGTTGCACTGAAGGACATGGTCTCAGATCAAGTAATAAGAGCACCAAATATTTCTAATGAACAACAACAAGAGGAAACCACAAGTTCTAGTCAGAACAATAGAGAGCTTCATCGTAGTGGGAGGATTGTTAGGCAGCCAACTCACTATGAGCATGAATGTAACGCCCTCCTAATCCAAGACCATTACACTATGTACTTAAAATTGTGTTAGACTTGCTAACCAAGTCATTTGATTTGAAAATGTGTAACTTAGGTTAGTGTCAAGGGTTAGGATTAAAATTTTTGGTCAAATGAACCATTGACTTTTATTTAAAAAAATTCATACAGACATGGGATCCCAAAGTATTACAACCAACTTTTAAAAAGGTGAATATTCATCAAAATTACATTCAGTCGGCCTAAGTGACAAACACAGGGCTATAACCTTAATTCCTCTAAGATATCCCCAGTCATGATGGTCGAATAGCCACATATGTACACGCCACCATCGAAGCTCTCCAACTCATGACTGGTCAAGCTTTCCTTTTTCGTTACCTGCACCACAAAGCACCCGTGAGCCAAAGCTCAGCAAGAAAACTTAACATGTGCATAAATAGATAATATAAACTTCCAGATACTTATCTAGCACGTTCAGCAGTAATAACCTACAAATTTCGTCATTTAGTTACAAACAAGTGGTCATTGGACCAACTTGGGGCTGCTGCCCTAAACAATTGACCATAGAGTCAATCCCGGGGCCTTATGCCCAAGCTACATGACTATAGAGTGACCTAGGGTCTTTGCCCTTAGCCTGGAGTAACTAGCCGTAGAGCTAGTCCAGCATACCTGGCGTTTTAATGTTTCATCGATCATAGGGTCAGCCAACGTAATAATATGTTGCTGGTTCAGGCCTAAGCCTTTCGGCCAGTGCGAAACGTGCTATTGCCGTCCTTGACTAATGAGTCAAGCCCTGATCCAGGAATACAAAGCGCAATACAAAAATAGATATGGATAGGCATATCCAAACAAATAAGCACACATGCATGTTAATCACATAACACCATCAAATAATCATTTTCACAATACTAATCATACTTATTTAACGGGGCCTCATGCCCTAACCACAGAATTCACACAACAGTCATAATGCACTTAAGCAAATATCAACCAACATGTGAATCAAAAACTTAAATATAAATGTCCTCAGGGCCCAAGCCCTAGTCACGATAATTGATAACAGTCGGGTCAAGCCCTAATCACATATAACATGTATTGGGTGCAGTTTTCTCACCTCAGGTCCAAGTAATCATAAATAAGAATGACCATCGAGCACGATCCCAGTTCCTAGCCCCTAGCGGTAACATAGTCACAACCATAAAATAGAATTCCATCAACAACGATCGAATAAAGGCTTCCAGACCGAGTCCTAGCCTCCAAGGCCTCGAGTTCCACTAAACTGGGTAATGGAATCGATCCCGAGCCCTAAGGAAAAGGTTCCCTTTTTAAAAAGCTTCCCAAGGCCAAAAATTCCCAGGCAGGCCGCGACTTGGCCTTGAGGGTTGCAGCGCACCCCTCCTAACAGAGAGCCTCCTTCCCTCTGTCAAGGGACGCAGACCACGACTTGCCCTATAGGGTCACGACGCACCTCCCAGACAGAGGCCTCCTAAGGCCCTGGGTTCAAGCTAAGTCGCGGCCCCTCAAGAACAAGGTTGTGACTTGGCCCCTCGAACCTAGAATTTTCACACTTTACAGCAGCTAATTTCAATCCAAACTAATCAAAATTCACCCCAAAACCATAATTCAATTAGTGTAATAGTTCTAACATCTTCCCAGCAATAAAACCCAACAAAAATCTAGTCTTAAAACTCATCAAAACAATAAGCCCATTCTTCTAGCTTAAAGGTTCAAGAACACTCTAAAACAGCCAAACAAGCTCATAATTTCAATGCCAAAATCATAGTCTAGAGCTTACCTCAACTAATGATTAATCCCACAAGCTGCAGCAGAACTAATTCCCCAAGTTTTAGGCTTCAATTGTCTAATATCTAGCAAAAAATTCCCCTATTTCTTCAATGGTTAACTTAGTGAAGTTTTGTTTTGAGAAAAAGAGAATGAAGGAGAGAGAAAGGGCCGGTTAGTGACAGCTTCTAATTTTTTTTGTCTTTAGTTTCCTAAGCTTAAGTGGCTTAAGCTAATCCCGAGGCTCGGGGTACCAAAAACGTCCCCGAGGGCAAAATGGTCAAACTCCCCAATATTCCCTCCTAAACCCACTAACTTCAAATATATCTCCAATTATTCATTTACATAACCCGATAACCCAATTAAATGTCTAATACCCCTTGACTCGCCCCAAGTCGGGTATTGGGTCCTGTTGTGACTTTCCTGTTAACTTGCTCCCTTGGATCGCTTCGTGCTGAGTAACCCAAATAAACCCACATAATAATGTGGTCTCTCACATATATCTCATATATGCACATAGATATATAATTATGCCCACAACGAGCCAAATTATCATAATTTCCCTTCTAATAAGAAACGGGCCACATGCACATTTAATATCTTTAAACATGCACAACTAGTCATATTATCACATAATCCACATAATTACAATTAAATACAGAAAATAAGCACATAATTCCATATATTTCCATCTTGGCCCCCTAATCAAGGCCCAAAGCCTTATTAGGTAATTTTGGGATGTTACAACTATCATCTCCTTACAGAAATTTCGTCCTCGAAATTTTACCTGAATAGCTCGGGATACTGAGCTCACATATCTGCCTCCAGCTCCCAGGTCGCTTCCTTGACCTTGTTGTTTGTAGTGTCCCAAATTTTGCTAATAAGGCTTAGGGTCTTTATTGGCATGCATGGAGGGCAATAATTGATTTATTGTATTAATATGTGAATTTGTTGGGTATGTGATTAAAAGTACATGTTTAGGTGAATTAAATATGCATATGGGCCCCATTTGGTTGTTAGGGGCATGTTTGTAATTTTAGCCCGTTAAAGGCCATAAATGCAATATTTGTGTATATTGTGATTGACACCACGTGTGAGTTGTGATATATTTGTGATGCACGATCTGAGACAGTCCTAGGGAGCGGTTTAGCTAGAAAGTCACAGCAGGGTCAAATACCCGGCTCGGGAATAGCCTAGGGGTATTTTGGGTATATAATATGTGTTTGGAATTTATTGAGTAACGGGTAGTAGTTTGGTACCTATTGGACATATCGAGAATAAACAGGGATTTAAAGGAATACTCGGGGACTTAACGGGATTTGGAAAATGACTGAAATGCCCTTGGCGACACTAAAGAGGTGAGGTTAGGCTTAGGGGAAATTTAGTCTTTTTGGCAAATGGATATACACTTAGAGGTTTGGGGAAAACACTATAACTCAGAAGAAGGAGAAGTTAAAACTCTCAAGTCTCTCTCCCATTCGGTTTACACTCTACTCTTTGGTGCTTGAGAATTCTGAAGGAATTTGGGAGACTTAAGCTGAAGAATTGAGGGACTTAGCTTGCTGTGTTTTAGGGAATCAGTTCAAGGGAGGAGATACCACATAGCTAAGGGTTAATCTAACTTATTTTACTGGTTTGGCTATTGAATTCTTCTTGAAATATAAGCTTGCATGAGGATGGATTTTAGAGATTGATCATGGCTGTTTTTTGGTGTATGGGGTTGTTTATGGGCTTGTTGTGTTTGTTAGGGTATGTGTATAAGGAATTCAGGTCAATTATGAGCTTAAGAGATATTTGAATTTTGAAAGTTAAGGTTTGAACTCGAGGAATATGCAGGAAAAATGGAGGTTTTCTGGGTTTGGGGGTGCTAGTTGCGGCCCAAGGCTAGGCATACCACGGCCCGTGTGAAGCCTGGGGAGGCCTCTGTTCTTGAGGCGTGCCACGGCCCTAGGCAGGGTATGTCGCAGCCTATGTCTCCCAGCAGGGAGGCATTGTGCCTCTGTTTTGGGGCGCGCCGCGGCCCTTAAGGGGCTGGCCCCCACCCTAATTCAATGTTTTGGCCTTTTGTTGGTTCTTGGTTTGGGAACCAAAAAGTTAGGGCTCGGGATGGATTTTATCACCCCAATTGATGGAATCCAAGCTCTCGGAGACTAGAATTACATTCCAAAATTATTTAATGGATTAGAGCCTGATGGATAGCTTTTGTCAATGCGCTATGACTAGGTTTTTAGCGAGGCTCGGACTAGAGGATTGTGCTCAGGATTGCAGTGCTCAGGAAGCTTGGGACACAGGTAAGAAAACTGTTGTACCCGTAGATCAGGGTGTGGCTCTATAGTTTGTATTGCAGGGCATGACCCTATGTGATTGAATTGTAGGGCGTAGCCCTGTTGTCTATGTTTGTATTTGTTTAAGTATTTGTTGATTATATGCTATGTATTGCATATTTATGAATGAGCAGGCAAGGTTGGGAACGGCGTAGGCCGAGAACGACACGAAGCTGGGTACGGCAAGGGGCTGGGAACAACATAGGCCGAGAATGGCAGGAAGGCGGGTATAGCAAGGGGCTGGGAACGACGTTAAGCATGTGGAGTGCAAGGCCGTGTACGGCAAGGGGCCAGAAGCGGCGTCCGGAAGCGGCGTGTACGCAGAGTGCAAGCCGCTAGGGTGAGACCCTTTCATGGATGCATGAGTCATCCTCACGGTGTAGACCGCAAACCCAAGGCCTGGTAAAGCGCCTGGGACGACATGGCCGCAATGTGTTTAGCCTGTTAGCTATTTTGTTATATGCTAATTGAGATATATGCATATGTTAATTGTTTATGTTGAGTTTTCTTGCTGGGCTTCAGCTCACGGGTGCTTTATGGTGTAGGTAAGGGAAAGGGAAAAGTCGACCAACCATGAGTACGGAGAGCATGAAGCGACGTGTACATGTTTGTACTGCCTGGCTGCCACGGCCAGGGGTATTTTGGGGAAATGTTATGTATTAACCTAAATTTTGTAGCCTAGTCGACCTTGAATGTATTTTGAGTTGTAAATATTTTCTAAACATTATTTTTGACTCCCAAGTGTAAAACTTTCTGATATTTTCAACGAATATCCAAATGTCTTATATTTAATGACTGGAATGGGTTTTATCTCAACTTAGCTACACTTTTAACCTAAAAGCTCGATTAGTGGGTGATTAGCACGTTTTATACTCACTTAGTAAGGGCTCTAAGGAAGTAAGGCGTTACAACTTGGTATCAGAGTGAGCCAAGGTTTATGGTTCCTAGAGATTGATCAAACATGTACGTTCGCTGCCAATGACAATCTCGACTCAAGGTTGGTCGATAATGATTGAATTATATGCTTGATTACGTGTTTAAGTGCCCTTTTTGCCTGATTATTTTATTTAGAGCATGATGAATGTGTTAACATATTCATGATGCTAGGGCATGGCCCCCCTGAGTGTTGTATGTTATTTGTGTATTATGGACTATTGTTTATTGTTGGTTAGCGTGAATTGGGAGGTGGTTTTGGATGTTGTTATCTTGCCTAATAAGCGACGTCATTGGTTGTAGGCATATTGTTGAAATGCCTCGGTGATCAGTCAGACTCTGCGGCAATATGACTGAGGATGACAACCAGGGTCAAGACCCTCCACCTACCCCACAGAATTGGCAACACTTTTTTGCCAAAATGGAAGCTAGACTTCACCGAACAGAAGAAGAGCTTCGACGGCTCAGGCAACAGGCCCCTCCTCAGGGCATTATGTTGCAGGTTCAACAGGCTGTGGCACCAGTGCCAGCTCAACCTGTCATGGAGAATAGGTGGGAACCCTTGTTTGAAAGGTTCAGGAAGCAACATCCTCCCACCTTCGGGGGTGGACCAGACCCACTATAGGCAGAGCAGTGGATGAACATGATTTCTTCCATTCTGGACTTCATGAGGGTGGAAGGGAACAAGAGGGTAGCTTGTGCCAGCATCTGGTTGGATGTGGTAACTCAGAGAAGAAATGTTCTAGCTATGACCTGGGAAGAGTTTAGAAACATTTTCAACAAGAAGTATTACAGTGTCGCAGTCCAATCTGCAGAGGTTGACGAGTTTACAAACCTGACTCTGAACCAGATGACGGTTACTGAGTATGCCTTGAGGTTTGATAGGTTGGCAAAGTTTGCGCCGAATTTGGTGCCAACTAATGCAGCACGAAGGGATAGGTTTGTGCGGGGATTGAATGTTATGATCGCCTGTGATGTTAAGATAACCTTGGATCCGTGGACTACTACGTATGCTCGAGTAGTGGACAAGGCCTCTCATCTGAGGGGGCCGAGGATCAGATATGGAGAGAGAGCGTTGTTAGGTGCGATGCTTGGAGGACGGTGCCTCCTTTTTCTAGATCTAGTCGAGATAGTGGCCCCGGTGAGTAGAAGAGAAAGGCCCCAGACTATTTCATTCCTCCTAGCTCGGATAGTAGGGCACGGGTGCTTTCAGCTGTCGTCAGAACGAGGGTGACAACTGGAGGAGTTTCCAAGTGTGTCCTCGATGCAGACGACAACATCAGGGAGAGTGCAGAATCATGGCCTGCTTTATTTGTGGGAGTATCAACCATTTGAAGAAGGACTGCACACAAGCTAAGAAAGAGGAGCTGAAGTAGTGCGACAATCTCACTCCTGCTAGAGTATTCACCTTAACCCAGACTGAGGCTGAGGCTAGCCCCTTAGTTGTGACAGGTCAGATTTCTAGTGCTGGTTCTTCTTTTACGACATAGATTGATTCGGGGGCTACTCATTCATTTGTGTCTGCTAGAGTGATAGATCAGCTGTGTAGACCTAGTGATTTGTATGCTAGGGGATTTCAGACTTTTTTGTCGACAGGGGAACTAGTAGTCTCTAGGAGATGGGTTAGAGCATTGCCAGTGGAGATAGATAGTAGAGAGATGTCTGTGGATCTGATTGAGTTGGCGATGGATGACTTCGATATAATCCTAGGGATGGATTGGTTATCGAAGTACGGTGCAATGATTGACTGCAAGCGCAGGGTGGTGACTTTTGAACCAGAAGGGGAGGCACCCTTTGTATTTGTGGGAACAGTTAGTGGACTGCAAGTACCTATGATTTCGGCACTGAAGGATAGAGACCTGATGCAAGAAGGTTGCATAGGATTCCTAGCAAACATTGTGGATACCTCTAGAGTTGTGTCGGTTGGACTGAGTGAGACCAGATTACTATGTGAGTTTCCAGATTTGTTTCTCGTAGACTTGCCAGGGTTGCCACCACAGCGAGAGATCGAGTTTGTTATAGATTTGGCGCCAGGGGAGGAGACAGTATCTAGGACACCTTATAGAATGGCTCCGGCAGAGTTGAAGGAGTTGAAGATTCAGTTGCAGGAGTTACTGGATTTGGGGTTCATCAGACTGAGTTTCTCACCATGGGGTGCTCCAGTGTTGTTCGTCAAGAAGAAGGATGGATCTCTTAGGATGTGTACTGACTACAGGGAGCTGAAGAAGTTGACTATTAAGAACAAGTACTTATTACCTAGGATCGATGACTTGTTTGACCAGCTACAGGGGAAGATAGTATTTTCTAAGATTGACCTTCAGTCAGGCTACCACCAGTTAAGGATTAAAGAGGAGGACATACCAAAGACTGCTTTCCGCACGAGATATGGACACTATGAATTCCTGGTTATGTCCTTTGGATTAACCAATGCCCCAGCAGCTTTTTTGGATTTGATGAATAGTGTCTTCAAGGACTATTTGGATAAGTTTGTGATTGTGTTCATTGACGACATATTGGTGTATTCTCAGTCAGACACCGAGCATGAGCATCATTTACGCTTGGTATTACAACAGTTGAGAGAGCATAGGTTATATGCCAAGTTCAGCAAGTGCGAGTATTGTCTACCGCAAATTATGTGTCTGGGCCATATTGTTAGTAAGGTGGGGATTCTGGTTGACCCAAGCAAGATTGAGGCAGTGAGAGATTGGCCTAGACTGAGCAGTGTACCAGAAGTTAGGAGCTTCCTGGGATTGGCAGGGTATTATCGGTGGTTTTTTGAGGGGTTCTCCAGAATAGCCACACCGTTGACTGAATTGACGCAAGAGAAGACTAAGTATGTGTGGACAGGAAGATGTGAGAACATCTTCAAGGAATTGAAGCGGCGACTGATCACCACTGCAGTATTGAGTATGCCGTTAGACAATGAGAACTTTGTGGTTTATTGTGATGGCTCCAGACAGGGTTTGGGTTGTGTACTGATGCAAGTCAAAAAAATGATTGCCTACGTATTGAGTCAACTGAAGGAGTATGAGCAGAGATATCCCACACATGATCTAGAGTTGGCATAGGTGGCATTTGCACTTAAGGTTTGGAGACATTATATATATGGTGATAAGTGCGAAATATACACCGACCATATGAGTTTGAAGTACTTCTATACTTAGAGGGATCTGAATATGCGCCAGAGACGGTGGCTGGTGTAGCGTCCCAAATTTGCTAATAAGGCTTAGGGCCTTGATTAGGGTGTTTGGAGGGCAATAATTGATATATTGTATTAGTATGTGAATTTGATAAGTATGTGATTAGAAAGGCATGTTTAGGTGAATTAAATATGCATATGGGTCCCATTTGGTTATTAGGGGCATATTTGTAATTTAACCTTGCTGAGGGCTTAAATGCAATATTTGTATATATTGTGATTGATACCACGTGTGAGTGGTAATATAATTGTGTTGCACGATCCGAGATGGGCCTAGAGAGCGATATAGCTAGAAAGTCACAATGGGGTCAAATACCCAGCTCGGGAGGAGCCTAGGGGTATTTTGGGAATATAACTTGTGTTCGGGAATTATTGAATAATGGTGAGTAGCTTATCAATTTGGTATGTCGAGATTAAACGGGGATTATTAGGTGTACTCGAGGATTTAGCGGGATGTGTCAAATGACTAAACTACCCTTGGTGTTATTTGAGGACTTAGGTTAACTTAAGGGGGTAATTTGGTCATTTTGGCAAGAGGATATACTTCATTTAGGAGTCGGGGACTCTAGAACCACTTAGGAAAAGCAGAGAAAAAGGAAGGAAGAAGGATTAATTCTCTCAGCTCTCTCTCTCTCTCTAAAATTCAGTTCTCTCTCCCTCTCTAAGGTGTTTGATTGTGAAGGATCCTAGGCCAGAGATTCAAGTACTCAAAAGCTTAATTGAGATCAAGGGTAAGTTTCTTAGTCAATTCTCTGTTGAATTTCTGCTGGAAATGTTAGATTAGTGAGTTAAATTGTGTTTTTCTTTGTGGATTCTTGGGATGAAGTTTGGCAAGGTTAAGCTTGGGGACTTGTGGATTTGAGTTTGGAATTGGATTGGGAAAGTAGCTGAGGGTCGAACTTCTACTTGAGGTAAGAGTTCCATGCATCTCTAAAGTTTATTTGCTGGTGTGGTTTAAGTTTTTGTGAATTTTAAACCATTAGGTGATTCTTAGGTTGATTGTGGGTTTGGGTTTGTTGCTGTTGTGTCTGAGTTGCTATACTGTTTATTTGAGGTTTTAGGCCGAATTGGGACTTGGGTATACTTTGGTAGTGATTTGGATGAGTTTTGGCTCGGGAGAAATGTTGGGAAAAACTAGTTTTCTGGGTTCGCGTATGAGCGCCGCCGCCCGGAAGGGTTGAATTAGGACAAGGGAGCCCTGTTGGGCGTCGCAACCCTTATAGGGCTGTGTCGCGGCGGTAGGCCAGTTTCAGGATATGGGAATTTTGTGTTTTTAGGGTTTTGGCTCAGGGGGCTCGGGGGACGCTTTCGCTACCTTGTGTAGGGAAACGGGAGGTCTCGAGAGCAAGGGATTGGTTCCGGGGGTATGTTTATGAATTGGTTAGTAACGAGAGTGTTATGTATGTGTTGTGACTAGGTTTTCAGCGAGGCTCGGGTTAGAGGACTGTGCTCGGGATTTTGGTGCTCAAGAAGCTCGGGACACAGGTAAGAAAACTGGTGTACCCATAGAGCAGGGCGAGGCCCTATAGTTTGTGTTGCAGGGCACGACACTATATGATTGTGTTGTAGGGCGTAGCCCCATTGAATATGTTTATATGTGTTTAAGTATTTGTTTAATTATGTTATGTGTGCATATATGTGAATGAACGACAAAGAGTCGGGAACGGTGAAGGCTGAGAACGACGATAGCTGGGAACGGTGAAGGCCAAGAACGGCAAGGGTCCGGGAGCAGCGTTTAGCAAGTGGAGTGCGAGTTGCTAGGGTGAGACCCTAAACGATACTTGGGATATCCTCACGGTGTAGACCGCGAACCCAAGGCCTGGTAAAGCGCCTGGGACGACATGGCCGTATGTGTTTTGCCTGTTGGAAGATTTGTTATATACTGAGTGATTAATATGCATATGTTATTTATTTTTGTGGAGTTTTCTTGCTGGGCTTCGGCTCACGAGTGCTCTGTGGTGCAGGTAAGGGCAATGGGAAAGTCGATCAACTATGAGTACAGAGATCGTGAAGCGATGCGTACATGTTCGGCCTGCCTGGCTGCCACGGCCAGGGGTATTTTTTGGGAGATGTTTTGTACTAAATCACATTTTGTCGTTTAGTCGACTTTAACCATATTTTTGAGTTGTAAATATTTATAAACAGTATTTTGGGATCCTGAATGATAAATGCTTTATAATTTTCAATGAATGACTACATTTTCAAATTATGTGATTTTATTACAGTTTAGTTACACTTTTGACCTAAATTCTTGATTAGCAAGTTAAATGCACGTTTTAAATTCACTTAGTAACGACTCTAAGGAAGTAGAGTGTTACAACTTGGTATCAGAGCGAGCCAAGGTTTATGGTTCCTGGAGATTAACCGAACATGTACGCTCATTGTCAGTGACATGCTTGACTCAGGGTTGGTTGGTAATGATTGAATTATATGCCTGATTATGTGCTTAAATGCCCTGTTTTCCTGCTTATTTTATATAGAGCATGATAAATGAGTTAACATATGCATGATGCCAGGGCATGGCCCGTTGAGTGTTATATGCTATTTGTATGTTATGTGGATTATTGTTTTCGGTTGGATGATGTGATTGGGAGGTGGTTTTGGATGTTGTTATCATGCCTGATGAGCGGCGCCGTTGATTGCAGGCATATTGTTGTGATGCCTCGATAATCATCGAGACTCCGCGGCAGCAGGGCCGAGGATGAAAACCAGGGTCAGGACCCTCCACCTACCCCACAGAATTGGCAAAAATTGTAATGACCCACTAATCTAGACTCTTGGACCATTATCGAACTATACATACAAATTCTTACTAAAACATACATTTGCGAAAATACCATAATTTATTATAAACTTGTAGAAACAAAGGTTACTTTCATAAAAATAAGTAGGATATGGGTAACCATTGTCTTTAAAACAAAAATAACTTAAAGTAAAAAGAGTTACATAGAAAATGCGGAAAATACATCTAAAACCATAAAAAAACATAAACAAGACTACATCCTCGAATCGAATAACGCTCGGCTCCTTGACTCCATTCACCATCGATACACATCCTCTAAGTGTCACGAATCTTTCCGCCTCTAAAGCTTATTTCCTGCACATAAACAGAAAGGAATGAGCCTAATGCCCAGCAAGGAAAAATCTAACACATAGTCATACACATCAATTTCATAATAACGTAAAGACATATCATAACACATAATACACTTATTATAATGGCCATTATTACTTGGGGTCCCTTAGACTAAACAAGCTTATGCCCATGAGATTAGTGGGGTCCTACCAGCTAAATAGGCATATGCCCACAATCTTTTTGGGGTCTTGTTAGTCAAAAAGGGCGTAAGCCCAAGCCTACAACAAACACATGCATAACATATTCATAACATATTCATAACATATCATAACATAACACATAAGATAACATAAACATAAACATATAGATTCTAGCCTATTTTCCTTACCAAAGTTACCGGGATATGTGGACTGAGTTGGGACTTTTTGGAGCACTCCTAAAACCATATGAGAAAGAGTGAGTCTTAAGAAGAAGAAATGAAGATGAATAGGAAGACTAAACCATTGAGAAATATGCTTACCACAACTTATGTGCTTAAGAACTTGGATTCCCTAACCAAAATGAAGATTAAGGTTAGAGATTGAGTAGAAGACTATGAGAAAGAAAATAACATAATACAGAAAGGAACTAGAGTTTTGGTTACCTCAAAGACTTGAAAGACCAATCTACACCTCAACCGAAATGCTATAGAACCTCACTTCCCAAAGTGTTTGATAAGCTTATGATGTGTTTAAGCTTATGATTTTCCCAAACCAGGTGTTTACACTCTCACACTCACTTAACACTAGCAGCTTCTGAACTTAGAGCAAAAGGTGAATAATGGCTGGGTACTAGGTCCTATTTATACAGTTTGGGAATGAAAGTATCTTGATTTTACTTGAATAAAAATAATGGCTTTTTAGGTGAAAATCATTTGAATAATCGTTCAGCAGAGGCTGAAGACTCGTTCAAAAGATGCTGGATTGTTGAAGGAGTTTGAATGGCTGAAAGGAAATGAATTCAAAAGAGTTTGAATTTATGTTGGAGGAGGCGATATATCGCACCCTGTAGGCGATATATCGCCTGGGCCAGTATGCCCGAGGAGACCGTGCATCGTTTCGTGTTTTCCGTATCTACGTGCTGCGATATATCGCCCCCTATAGCTGCGATATATCGGCACACGCTGAATAATTAAACACGAAATTACACATTTTTAGCTAAGTTTGAATGGAGTAAACAGCCTTGACTAAGCCCTCAACGTATTCAAAGCTGCTGACTGACCCTATAACATTCAAACTTTACTCTTTATTAAATTTAATCCTAAAAAATACTTAATCCTTAATCACCATTCATAACATGTGCTTAAAATCCTATTGGTTGATATCTAAACCTTATAGTATAATAAATATAATCCTTAATATCAGTCACATTAATCAAACCTTAGGTTAACTTAATATTCTTAAACTATAGATTAAACTTAGAAAATCTATAAGTACTACTATGAGTGTCCAAATAATTCCCGGTCTGAACCAAAAATCCATAGTAACAAAGATAATGCTATAAATACTATCATACTATTATCTATCTTAGCTAAGTAAAGTTCTTGGACTCTACAAAAATGTTTGCCGAAATGGAAGCGAGACTGCAACGAACTGAGGAAGAACTTTGACAGTTGAGGCAGCAGGCCCCTCCTCAGGCCATTGGGTTGTCAGTTCAGCCTGTTATGGAGAACTGGTGGGAACCTTTGTATGATAGGTTCAGGAAACAACATCCTCCCACCTTTGAGGGTGGACCAGAGCCACTCCAGGCAGATCAGTGGATGAATGTGATTTCCTCCATCCTGGATTTTATGAAGGTGGTAGGGAACGAGAGGGTAGCTTGTGCCAGCTACATGTTCAGAGAAGATGCCCGCATCTGGTGGGATGTAGTGACTCAAAGGAGGAATGTGGCAGTTATGACTTAGGAAGAGTTCAGAGACATCTTTAATGAGAAATACTACAGTGTTGTAGTCCGAGCTGCGAAGGTTGACGAGTTCATAAACCTAACTCAGAACCAGTCAACAGTTACTGAGTATGCCTTGAAATTTGACCTGTTTGCGAAGTTCGCACCGGATTTGGTGCCGACTTATGCAGCAAGAAGGGATAGACTTGTACGGGGGTTGAATGTTATGATCGCCCGTGATGTGAAGATTACCTTGGATCCAGAGACTACTACTTATTCACAAGTTCTAGACAAGGCCCTTACAACTGAAGGGGCTGAGGATCAGATATGGAGAGAGAGCGCTGTGAGGCGCGATGCCAGGAGGATGATGCCTCCTTTTATTGGGTCTAGTCGGGGTAGTGGCCCCAGTGAACAGAAGAGAAAGGCCCCAGATTCTTTCGTTCCTCCTAGCTCTGATAGGAGGGCACAGGGTGCTTTTGGCGGCCGTCAGGGTGGAGGTGACAACTGGAGGAGTTTTCCAGTGTGTCCTCGGTGCAGACGATGACACCAGGGTGAGTGCAGGATCAGGGCTTGCTTTATCTATGGGAGTGCCAATCATCTGAAGAGGGACTGCCCATAAGCCAAGAAAGATGAGATGAAGCAGGGTGACAACCTCGCTCCTGCCAGAATATTCACCTTGACTCAGACTGAGGCTGAGGCTAGCCCTTCGGTTGTGATAGGTCAGATTTCTAGTGTTGGTTCGTCTTACACTACATTGATTGATTCAGGAGCTACTCATTCATTTGTGTATGCTAAAGTGATAGATTAGTTGTGTAGACCTAGTGTTTTGTATGCTAGGGGTTTTCAGACTTTGTTGTCGACTGGGGAACTGGTAGTCTCTAGGAGATGGATTAGAGCATTGCCAGTAGAGAAAGATGGTAGGGAGTTTTCTATTGATCTGATTGAGCTAGTGATGGATGACTTTGATATGATCCTAGGGATGGATTTGTTATCGAAGTATGGGGCGACGATTGACTGCAAGCACATAATGGTGACTTTTGAACCAGAAAGGGAGGTACCCTTTTTATTTGTGGGGACAGTCAGTGGACCACGGGTACTTGTGATTTTAGCACTAAAGGATAGAGACCTGATGTAGGAAGGTTGCATAAGATTCCTAGCGAACGTTGTGGATACCTCTAGGGTGGTGTCGGTTGGACTGAGTGAGACCAGATTAGTATGTAAGTTTCCAGATTTATTTCCAGCAGATCTGCCAGGGTCGCCGCCGCAGCGGGAGATTGGGTTTGTTATAGATTTTGTTCCAGGGGCGGAGCCAATATCTAGGATACCTTACAGAGTGGCTCCAGCAGTGTTAAAGGAGTTGAAAATTCAGTTGCAAGAGTTATTGGATTTGGGGTTCATCAGACTAAGTTTCTCGCCATGGGGTGCTCCAGTGTTGTTTGTCAAGAAGAATGATGGATTTCTTAGGATGTGTACTGACTATAGGGAGCTGAACAAGTTGAACATTAAGAACAAGTACCCACTGCCTAGGATTGACGATTTATTTGACTAGCTACAGGGAAAGACAGTGTTTCCAAGATTGATCTCCAGTCAGGTTACCATTAGTTAAGGATCAAAGAAGAGGACATACCAAAGACTGCTTTCCGCACGATGTATGGACACTATGAATTCCTGGTTATGTCCTTTGGATTAACCAATGCCGTAGGAACTTTTATGGACATGATGAACATGGTTTTCAAGGACTACTTGGACAAGTTCGTGATTATGTTTATTGACGACATTCTGGTGTACTCTCAGTCAGAGACAGAGCATGAGCAGCATCTACGTTTGGTATTGTAGCGAGTGAGAGAGCATAAGATATATGCTAAGTTCAGCAAGTACGAGTTTTGGCTACCGCAAGTCACATTTTTGGGCCATATCGTTTGTAAGGAGGGGATTCTGGTTGACCCAAGTAAGATTGAGGCAGTGAGGGATTTGCCTAGACCAAGCAGTGTTCCTGAAGTTAGGAGTTTTCTGGGATTGGTAGGGTATTATCGGCGGTTTGTTGAGGGGTTCTCCAGGATAGCTACACCGTTGTCTGAATTGACAAGGAAGAAGACTAAGTATGTTTGGACGAACAGGTGTGAAAATAGTTTCAAGGAATTGAAGCGGCGACTGATCACCGCGCCAGTGTTGAGTCTGCCGACAGACAATGAGAAGTTTATGGTTTACTGTGATGCTTCCAGACAGGGTTTAGGGTTGCGAATGCAAGCTGGAAAGGTGATAGCCTATGCATCGAGATAGTTAAAGGAGTATGAGCAGAGATATCCCATGCATGATCTGGAGCTGGCAGCGGTGGTATTTACACTTAAGGTTTGGAGACATTATCTATATGGTGAGAAGTGCGAAATATACATCGACAATAAGAGTTTAAAGTACTTCTTTACTCAGAAGGATCTGAATATGTGCCAGAGACGGTGGCTGGAGTTGGTAAAGGATTTTGATTGTGATATCCTATACCAACCTGGGAAGGCTAATGTAGTGGCTGATGGATTGAGTCGGAAGGGCCCATGACAGTAGTTTAGTTGGAGACAGAAATCTAATAAGCTAGCTGAGGAGATGACTAGAGCGGGTATAGTGTTGGTGGTTGGTTGGTTAGCTAACATCACTCTTCAGTCTACACTCCTTGAGATGATCAAGGAGGCAGGGAAAGATTCCCAGTTGAGAGGGCAAAGGGAATATCTCTTAGTCGGAGCAGCTAAGGGCTTTTCTATCACGGAGATGGGGTTACTGAAGTACAAGGGTCATATCTGTGTTCTGATGGATTCTAATATCCGACGAGAGATCTTGGATGAATCACATACCACTCCCTATTCCTTACATCCAGGTACGACGAAGATGTACCAAGATTTAAGAGCTTTGTATTTGTGGTCGGGCATGAAAAGGGATGTGGTGGATTATGTAGCCAAGTGCTTAACGTGTCAGCAGGTTAAGGCTGAACATCAGAGGCCAGCAGGGTTATTGCAGCCTCTAGGGATTCCAGAGTGGAAGTGGGAAGATATTACCATGGACTTCGTGGTTGGTTTTCCGAGGACCGTGGGACAGCATGACTCGGTGTGGGTGATTGTGGATAGGTATACCAAGTCCGCCCACTTTTTACCTGTCAGGGTGACTTATACTGTGGACCAATATAACGAGTTGTATGTGAAGGAAATTGTCTGACTTCATGGGGCTCCGAGGTCAATAGTATCCAACAGGGACCCTACCTTCACCTCTAAGTTTTGGGTGAGTCTGTAGAAGGCTATGGGCACACAGTTGTGGTTTACTACCGCTTATCATCCTCAGACAGATGGACAGTCTAGGAGGACGATTCAGATACTGGAAGACATGATACAAGCCTATGTGCTGGATTTTGGGGGATCTTGGAGTAAGTATCTCCCTTTGATTGAGTTCTCATACAATAACAGTTACAGACGACTATCGGAGTGGCTCCGTACGAGATGTTATGTTGAAGGAAGTGTAGATCACCTATCCATTGGGATGAGATGGGTGAGAGAAGGTACTTAGGTCCTGAGATGGTTCAGAGGACCAATGAGGCGATTGAAAAGATAAGAGCTCAAATGCTCACCTCCCAGAGTCGCCAGAAGAGTTACTCAGACTTGAAATGCAGAAGCGTAGAGTTTCAGGTCGGTGACCATGTGTTTCTTAGGGTTTCACCATTGAGAGGAGTGAGACGGTTTGATGTTCGGGGCAAGCTGAGCTCTAGGTTTGTTGGCCCCTTTGAAATTCTAGAACGGGTTTGAGAGGTAGCTTATAGATTAGCAATTCCTTTCAGGTCTATCGAGGGTTTATGATGTGTTTCACATATCCATGCTCCGGAAGTATGTATCAGATTCTACACACGTTTTGAGTTATGAAAATTTGGAGCTAGATCAGGATTTTTCATATGAGGAGAAGCCAGTTCAGATTCTCGACCGAAAGGACAAAGTCTTGCGGAGCAAGACCATCGCCTTGGTGAAAGTGTTGTGGAGGAACAACAAGGTAGAGGAGGCAACGTGGGAACTTGAATCAAATATACGAGAGCAGTATCCTGAGTTGTTCAGGTAATTTCGAGGAAGAAATTTCTATAAGGAGTGGATAGTTGTAGCATTCCAAATTTGCTAATAAGGCTTAGGGCCTTGATTAGCGTGCCTAGAGGGCAATAATTGATATATTGTATTAGTATGTGAATTTGATAAGTATGTGATTAGAAAGGCATGTTTAGGTGAATTAAATATGCATATGGGCCCCATTTGGTTATTAGGGGCATATTTGTAATTAAAGACTGCTGAGGGCTTAAATGCAATATTTGTATATATTGTGATTGATACCACGTGTGAGTGGTGATATAATTGTTTTACACGATCCAAGACGGGCCTAGAGAGCGATATAGCTAGAAAGTCACAATGGGGTCAAATACCCGGCTCGGAAGGAGCCTAGGGGTATTTTGGGAATATAACTTGTGTTCGGGAATTATTGAGTAATGGTGAGTAGCTTATCAATCATTTGGTATGTCAGGATTAAACAGGGATTTTTAGGTGTTCTCGAGGATTTAGCGGGATGTGTCAAATGACTAAACTACCCTTGGTGTTATTTGAGGACTTAGGTTAACTTAAGGGGGGTACTTTGGTCATTTTGGCAAGAGGATATACTTCATTTAGGAGCTGGGGACTCTAGAACCACTTAGGAAAAGCAGAGAAAAAGGAAGGAAGAAGGATTAATTCTCTCAGCTCTCTCTCTCCCTCTCTAAGGTGTTTGATTGTGAAGGATCCTAGGCCAAAGATTCAAGTATTTAAAAGCTTAATTGAGATCAAGGGTAAGTTTCCTAGTCAATTCTCTGTTGAATTTCTGCTGGAAATGTTAGATTAGTGAGTTAAATATTGCTTTGCTTTGTGGATTCTTGGGATGAAGTTTGGCAAGGTTAAGCTTGGGGACTTGTGGATTTGAGTTTGTAATTGGATTGGGAAAGTAGCTGAGGGTCAAATTTCTACTTGAGGTAAGAGTTCCATGCATCTCTAAAGTTTATTTGCTGGTGTGGTTTAAGTTTTCTGATGGGTGGTTTAAACTTTGTGAAGTGTGGTTTAAGTTTTTGTGAATTTTAAACAACAAGGTGATTCTTAGGTTTGATTGTGTGTTTGGGTTTGTTGCTGTTGTTTCTGAGTTACTATACTGTTTATTTGAGGTTTTAGGCCGAATTGGGACTTGGGTATACTTTGGTAGTGATTTGGATGAGTTTTGGCTCCGGAGAAATGTTGGGAAAATCCCAGTTTTCTGGGTTCGCGTATGAGCGTCGCGGCCCTGTTCTTTCGTGTCGCGGAGCCCTGCTGGGCGCCGTGGCCCCTATAAGAATTCATGCCCTCCTGATTGGATGACTATCAAGTCAACCCTAATCACATGAGTGATTTAACACTGGTGGTTCCATTAACCATAATGAATGACTGACAAGAAAGTCACCACGGGGCTCAGAACCCACAGCCATGCGAATGATGATCATTATGATCATACAGAGCTTATATACCTAAAAAAATGAGTGAATATCACTTTGAGGTTCTGTTAAACCATAATGAGTGAATGACGAGCAAGTCACTACGGGGCTCAGCACCCACAGCCGTGTGACGAAACTGTCACCTGGGCTTTCTGGCAATGGCTCTAATCAGATGAGTGACCGACGAACATGTCACTACGGGGCTTGGCACCCACAGTCGTGTGATGAAATAGTCACCTGAGCTCAGCACCCATAGCCATGTACTAAACAGTCACTAGGCTCTCTGGCCCTGGCTCCAATCAAATGAGTGACTGCTGGGTAAGTCACCTCGGGCTCAACACCCATAGCCATGTGACTAACAGTCACTGGGGCTCTCTGGCCCTGGCTCTAAGTAACTAGCCTTCGGCTAGACAAGAGCTTATAATTTTCATCGAACTTGAGGTCGGTCCGGCATTAATGCTCATTTGAGTCATTCAATGTAGATGTCGATTAGATCTAATCTTTATTGGCTTGCGTTAAACACGCTAAGTCCACTCTTGACTTTTTAGTCAATACCATATGGCCAGTGCTCAGTATTACTGCCGAACGTGACAAGTAGGTCACAGCTTCACAGTTAATACTGACACCATTGCCAATTCTGACTAGTTAGTCAGTGCCACGCACAAGTAAGCAATGCTACCATGCATATATCATATGTCAAATATCCAAATGTAGGGCATTCAACATGCTTACTTAACAATTGCTAGCATAATTATGATCATGCACAAACACGGAGACTCAAGCTCTGATCAATCTCATATTCAATATTCATGGCATGCCCTAATCACATGTTTCTCGTGCATCACATACATCACATACTGGGTGCAGTTTTCTTACCTTTGGTCCAAGCACAGTGTTATCCAAAAAACAGACACGGATGACGTGGCAGGCGATTTTGAACACGTGGCTGACACCTGGCAAAGTTCTGTTAGAGTATCGACCAATAAGACATTACAGGCGTGGCAGTTGAATTTTTCTCACGACCAACATGGTCGTACATTCCGCATATTTCAAGATAATCTTGTAGAGATCATAATCAATTCCAAGATTATCTCCAATGATTCCTGATTATCTGATTAATTAGGAGAGAATATCTGTAACAAATTCATGTAATCCTCCTTGAGCCTATAAATAGAGAAAGATAGCTCAAGGGAGGGACTTTTTGGCTTTTGTTTAATTGAAATTACATATTTACGTGAGAATTAGAGCAATTAGATTACAATTGTATTGTTTACCTCTCTCAGGTTTGTGAAACTCGGAGAACCCTAGTTCTTTGATCACCCCTTTGAGATCTCATATCAATAATAGCTTAAGTGGACGTAGGTCATTACCAGTTCTTGGGGCCGAACCACTATAATTTCTTATTGTCCTTTACTATTTTTGTCATTATATTCATTCCAACACATCTATCCACATCAAGCTTTTTGACTCCGTGTCAGTTGACCAAAACAAGGGTCAACATTCTGGTGCAAACATTGAGAGCTTGATACGAAATCGTTGAAATAGTAATGGCGAAAACAACCAAGAAAACTGGGCAGACGCCTGGCGCTGCACCATCTCAACCGCCTCCTCCTCCAAACATGGCTGAGAATGAGCCACATTTGGAATTTGATGAGGAAGAGCTGGATTCAGAGACGCTGAGAAATACCCTGGGGGTATTGTAGGATGAACTGGCCAATCTGAGGGCCAGCCAGGAAAATGTTGCGGAGATTATGGCGCTGCAGCAACAAGAAATAGAGCGACAGCACCAGGAGCTAAGTGAAAGACAAGCGGAGATGGACCATCGTGAGAGGGAGGCCATGGCAGCCCTCGAAGCAGCCCTACAGTTGGCTAGGAATCAGGCTGCATCTGCCTCACAGCCTGATCAACCTGCAAATGGGCCACCCCAAAGGGGTCCTAATCCTAGCCCGACGATCCAGCCCTTGAGCCCCCAAAGGCCCGAGCAGCCACCAATGCCTCAGGATGATGTCCCATCAAGGGATCCTAAAGTGCACCCTCCATCCCAGGCTGGTCGGGGCAATCCCCCGTAGCCAAGGCAGAATAGGGCCGAGCAGCAGCCCTGCAGTCCTAGACGCCGCAGAGGCGAAGAGCCGAACCCACCGAGTAGGGGCAGCGTCCTTCTGGCAACAGAAGGAACTCAGAGATAAGCTCTGCGGTCGGGGGCCTCCCATGGCATGATAATGCACAGGGACCTACCGACCAACGCAGGCCACCCTCTAACACTCGGGAAGTTCCGGCCCGAGGAGGCAACCGAGGGGACAGTCAATCCCACCATAGCCAATCAAGGTTCAGAGATGGCCATGGTTACAACGAGGCCGACTCAGACAGAGGAAATTTCAGTCGGAGAAATGAAGAGAGAGGTGGGGGCAGAAGCCCACCACCAAGGGAAGACCAACCTGAGAGACGTAGAGCTGGGGGGCAGCCCAGGAAAAATAACGTCTTTAACCGGCTCGGAGCAAGCGAGCAACGGGGAAGAGACGAAGATTTAAGAGATGTACTCAACGATCGCCGAGAACGGCATGACGAGTACATTTCCCCAGCAGCAGAGGCCCCGGCAATTCCTGACGCCGTGCAAGCCCAAATAGATGCCCTAAACCAGGCAGTACAACAGCTGGTCGGGGGAAGAACGTCTCATATCGAGTACGACAGGAGAAGGGGCACTCCTTTCGTTCAGAGGATAGCTGTGGCAGAAACTCCCAGCAAGTTTAAGATGCTCACGCTTCCGAACTTTGATGGATATGGTGACCCGGTATCTCATGTCAACAAGTTGGAGATACAGATGGACATTCAGAAAATGTCTGAAGACGCTCGGTGCAGGATCTTTCCTGCAACACTTTCTGATGCTGCGCAGGAGTGGTTTTTCAAATTCCCTCCTGCAAGTATTGTTTCTTGGGAGATGTTCGTAAAGGAATTTTACGGACAATTCTATGCGGGTCGTGTGCACCCAACTGAGGCGAACTAGCTGGTGGAGATACGCCAGCAAGAAGGAGAGCCACTGAAGGATTACGTCCAACGCTTCATGCGAGCAACGGCTGGAGCCAAAACAGTGGGAGATGAGGGCAAGATGATGGCCCTAATTGCGGGAGTTAGGCGTCGCACGCCTTTGTGGAGTTTCCGCAGAAAGCATGGAGTTAAGACTACTCAAGAATTTTTGGATCGAGCTGATCGGTACATCAAGCTCGAGGATGCCATCGCCAGCGAAGGAAAGCCCCTAGGCAAGGATAAGGGGACTGCCGAGCCCGCCAAAGCTGCCAATGGGTCAAAACCCAACGGCAACGGGAACGGCAATGGCAATGGTAAGAATGGGGGGAAACGGCCGCATAATGAGCCTTCCACCTTTGAAAATAAACGTGCCAAGGGCAATCGTTACGAACTGCGGTTCACTAACTACACTACCATTGTCGAGTCTCAGGGAGAGGTGTATCAGGCCACAAGTTCTAGTGTGCCTTACAAAAGACCTGCTCCCATTCGGAAGGATATTTCGAAGAGAGATACAATAAAGTTCTGTCATTATCATAACGACTACAAACATGATACAAACGAATGCAAGCAGCTAAAGGATGAAATCGAGTTCCTTTTTAGACAAGGACACTTGAGGAGATACGTACGGGCCTCGGGAACTTCCCAACGAGAGGCTCTAAGTGGCAACGAGCAGGCACCCACATGCCAACGATCGCCACCTTTGCTGCCTGACCCCGTAGCTGGCACTTTACTCACCATCTGTGGAGGCCCGCACCTCGTAGGAAGTAGTGAAAAGGCGAGGGAATGATATACTCGAACCCTACGCCACGACCAGGACATCGAGATGATGACTATGGAGGACAGGGCATCAAAGAAGGCTCGATCAGAGGATGGTGAAATGACCTTCTCTGGTAGCGACGCCCAGCATGTCCGGTTCCCACATTCTGATCCGCTGGTTATGGATGTTCAAATCGCCAACATGATGGTGAAGAGAGTACTAGTCGATACAGGAAGTTCAGTAAACATCCTGTATAAATCTTCGCTGGAACGCATGAAGTTATCCATCAAGGACTTAGAGCCCTACAACCAAACAATTTACGGCTTCTCTGGTGAGGGACTTGCCCCAACGGGGTCAATCAGACTATCGGTAACAGCAGGTACTGCGCCTGCTACCAGGACATTACTTGCTACTTTCATAGTAGTCGATTGTCCTTCGGCGTACAATTCTGTAATCGAAAGGCCCATACTGGTTGATCTTCGGGCCGTCACCTTAGTATGGCATCTGGCCATGAAATTCCCAACAGACGCAGGGGTAGGAAGCGTGTTGGCGAATCAAAGAGAAGCAAGGGAGTGCTACAATGCCTCGATCACGAAGGCAAAGAAAGGAACATTGAAGAGCACTCCCCCAGAGAGGTTGCAGATGGCCATTGATACACAAGCCCAATCCGGTGATGTAGTCACCAAATAGGGTGTTGCCCAAAGTGAGGATAGAGATTTAGATCCTTGCTTTGGGGATTTTGAGGAAGATGTTGGACCCGTCGAGGACCTTGAAGAGGCCCAACTTGACGAAAAAGACCCGGCCAGAGTTGTAAAGGTCGGGAAAAATTTAGAAACAACAACGAAGCACGCACTGGTTGAATTTTTTAGAAAGAACCAAGAAGTTTTTGCCTGGTCACATAAAGACATGGCTGGGATAGATCCTGCAGTTATCAGCCATGTCCTGAACGTTGACAAGAATTATCCACCCATGCAACAGAAAAGAAGGCTGCTCGATAAGGATAGATGAAAGCCTTAAAAGAGGAAGTTGAAAGACTAAAGGAGAATGGGTTCATCAGGGTGGCGTTTTATCCATCGTGGGTCTCTAATCCAGTACTGGTTCCCAAGCCTAACGGAAAATGGCAAACCTGTGTGGATTTCACAGACCTTAATAAAGCCTGCCCGAAAGATTGCTTCCCACTCCCAAGGATCGACCAGTTGGTCGATGCAACTGCAGAACATGAGATCCTCTCTTTCATGGATGCATACTCAGGATACAATCATATCAGTATGCATCCCCCTGACGAGGATCACACTAGCTTTCGGATCGATACAGGGCTATACTGTTATAAAGTATTTCCCTTCGGACTGAAAAACGCTAGTGCGACTTACCAGCGATTGGTTAACCACATGTTTAAGGAGTTGATCGGAGTAAACATGGAGGTGTACATGGACGACATGCTGGTAAAGTCAAAAAAGGCAGAAGGACATGTGAAGGATTTACAGGAGTGTTTCAATGTTTTGAACAAATATCAGATGAAGCTAAATCCTCTCAAATGTTCCTTCGGAGTAGGATCAGGGAAATTTTTGGGGTTCATTGTTAATTCAAGAGGAATCGAGGCCAACCCTGAAAAGATCAAAGCCTTGATCGACATGAAATCGCCAGTGAAAATCAAGGGTATGCAAAGTTTAACTAGGAGGATTGTCGCACTCAGTAGATTTATTTCAAAGTTGACGGATAAATGCGTCCCTTTCTTTAATCTTCTTAGAGGCAACAAAAAGTTCGAGTGGACTGAAGACTGCGAACAGGCTTTCCAAGCCTTAAAAGCCCACATGACACAGCCTCCTGTTTTATCAAAACCTATAGATGGAGAAACTTTGTTCATTTACCTAGCGATCACTGAATATGCTGCTAGTGCGGTGCTAGTACGAGAAGAAGAAGGCATACAAAAGGCGGTTTATTATGTTAGCAAGAGGTTAATCGGGGCCGAACTGTGGTATCCTACCATCGAAAGATTAGCCTATTACTTAATTTTGGCCTCAAGGAAGTTACGTCCTTACTTCCAAGCCCATCCCATCACAGTCTTAACTGACCAGCCCCTTCGGCAAGTTTTGCAAAAACCGAAAGCAGCTGGACGCTTGTAAAAATGGGCAGTCGAACTCGGGCAGTTCGATATCACATATTCACCGTGAGCAGCAGTAAAAGGAAAAGTCTTGGCTGATCTTATCGCTGAATTCACTAAGCTCCCAGATAACAAGCAGTGCGAAAAACCTAGTGCGCCTGAGCCCCAAGTCGAAGCTCCTTCATGGAAGTTATTCACAGACGGATCGTCCAACAAATCTCATGAAGGAGCAGGAGTGATATTGATAACGCCAGAAGGGCGTCGATTTCACTACGCTATTAGGTTCGATTTCACCGCATCAAACAATGAGGCCGAATATGAAGCACTACTCGCTAAACTAAGGTTGGCCAAAGACATGAGTATAAAACTGATGGATATTTACAGTGATTCACAGCTGGTAGTGAATCAGGTCTTAGGGGAGTATCAAGCACGGGGCCTAAAAATGGTGGCCTACCTGAACAAAACCAAAGATCTGTTGGCGCAATTCGAGAAGTATACCCTCCAGCAAATACCTCGGGATCAGAATTCAAACGCAGATGCCTTAGTTAAACTCGCGAGTGCAAAAGACGCTGACACTTTAAATATAGTGCCAGTGGAGAGATTATGCGAGCCGAGCATACGAGTAGGTGAAACCAATATGGAAATTTGGATAGAAGATACATGGATGGCACCGTACTTTGAGTATCTCACGAATGGTGTACCGAAGAGACACAGATGAATAAAATTGTCGTAATAAATAAACTTGGGGGGAAAATGTTATCCAAAAAATAGACACGGATGACGTGGCAGGTAATTTTGAACACGTGGCTGACACTTGGCAAAGTTCTGTTAGAGTATCGACCAGTAAGACATTACAGGTGCGGCAGTTGAATTTTTCTCATGACCAGCATGGTCGTACATTCCGCATATTTCAAGATAATCTTGTAGAGATCATAATCAATTCCGAGATTATCTCCAATGATTCCTGATTATCCGATTAATTAGGAGAGAATATCTGTAACAAATTCATGTAATCCTCCTTGAGCCTATAAATAGAGAAAGATAGATCAAGGGAGGGACTTTTTGGCTTTTGTTTAATTGAAATTACATACTTACGAGAGAATTAGAGCGATTAGATTACGATTGTATTGTTTATCTCTCTCAGGTTTGTGAAACTCGGAGAACCCTAGTTCTTTGATCACCCCTTTGAGATCTCATATCAATAATAGCTTAAGTGGACGTAGGTCATTACCAGTTCTTGGGGCCGAACCACTATAATTTCTTGTTGTCCTTTACTGTTTTTGTCATTATATTCATTCCAACACATCTATCCACATCAAGCTTTTTGATTCCGTGTCAGTTGACCAAAACAAGGGTCAACACACAGGTTACCAATAAACGAGCCACAAGCACGATCTTGATTCCAAGCCCCTAGTGATAACCTAGTCACAACCATAATATAAAACCTCAACAAAATGAGTAAATAAATACTTCCAAACCCAACCCAAGCCTCCAGGACGTCAAATCCCACTCAACTAGGTAGTAGGATCGATCCCAGGCCCTTGAGTTAAGTTCCCACGACTAAAACACAATTTTGGAAACTTTTTCCCTTAAGTGCCGCGGCCCTCCATACACCATGCTGCGGCCCGCCCCCCAGACAGAGCCTCCTCCTCCTTCAGCAAGCTTAGGCTGCGATACCCTAGAACAAGGCCGTGGCCCAACCTCGAACCAGCCATTTTTCCTCATTTTCTCCTTTTTAAAACCTTCCAAAAACCTATCCAAACATCTCCAAACTCAAAAAATCAAAGTTCCCAAACATCCCCATGATCCAAAACCAACAAAACCCAAGCTTCAATCCAATCAAAAACTCATCAAAACACAAAGTCCAATTCAAACTTAAAAACTTTAAAAACTTAGAACTTAAAACTTGAATTACCTCCGATTGAGTTGTTTCCCAACTAAATCCTCTGGCTAATAAGCTTCTAATATTCCCTAGAATCACTATGACTTGATCCTCGCTTGAATCCGAGTCCTAGAACTCAAGTTTCATTCGAAAATGGGATCAAGAGACAAAAATGGAACTTTGAGGGAGAAAGAACGTTCTGAACGTTCTTTTTATTTCTTAACAGGTTACTTCAAGCTTAAGTAGCCTCAAACAAAACCTAACGCTTGGGGTCCCGAAAACGTCCCCGGGGGAAAAATAGTCAAAACCTCCAGAATTTCCCCCTGATCTTATTAACTCCCAATTTATCATCAAATTTTTATTCCCATTACCGAATAACCCGGTAATGCTCCAAATACCCCTTGACTCACTCCGAGTCAAGAATAAATCCTGTTGTGACTTTCCCACTAGCTTACCTCCTAGGATCATCTTGTGCTGAGTAACCCTAGCGTAACCAAATAATAATAAAGCACCACACACATATCACATATATGCCAAATATGCCCGAAATGGCCAAAATATGAAAATCACCCAATTAATCATAAATGGGTTCACATGCATATTTAATACACGTAAACATGCATATAATCATTTAATAACATAATAAATCAATTATGCCCCTCTCGACCTCCTAATCAAGGTCCTAAACCTTATTAGGAAATTTGGGGCATTACATAATAGGTCTCTAGCTCTAAGTACAGATATAATAGGTATACGGGGTCCATGCACAGTGCCAACGAATACAAAAGGGTCCTCACCCTCGGGCTCAAAGGTTACTATCTTCTTCTTCCAGTCTATCATTGCCCCATACTTCTCTAGCCAATCCATACCCAGAATTATGTGAAAATTAGTCATCTCTGGCTCTACCAAGTCAACTGATAACTCCTTGCTATCCACTGTAACTAGTAGTGATCTAATCCATCTCTTGGAAACCACTAACTCCCCAGTAGGCAACATTGTACCAAACCCCACAGGATAAAAGTCACATGGTCTACACAACCCATCTATAATCCTACTAGCAACAAAAGAGTGTGTAGCACCTGAATCAATAAGAATAGTATAGAAGGTTCCAGCAGTAGAAAGCTGACTTGTAGCTACCGAGGGACTAGCGTCGGCCTCTACCTAGGTCAAGGTGAACACCCGAGCTGGCGTCAGGCTATCCACCTTCTTTGGCTCCTCCTTTCTGGCATCTCCTTAGAAAGGGTTCAGAACTTTGGCTAGTTAAGCATTGTAAACTCAGAGCAATATATACGCTGCTTGAGACTTCATTGAAGCTTACTCAAACAAGCTTCAAACTCAGTAATACCAAAGACTCGTGGAATATGACTCTTTTATAGCCTGAACCACGTAAAACTTCTGTGTTGTTTTCTTCTATTTCCTATCAAGTTCTTAGATTAGGTTGATAGTAGAAAAGACAGTCAACATAATATTTTATAATATTTAAATTTATTTAATATAATTACTAGATATTTATTCCAGCAAAATTTTATAAAAATTAGGATTATATATTATATGTTATATATTATTATAATAATTATTTATAACATTTGAATTTATATTGATATAATTATTAAATATCTTATCTTGTATTATATATTATTATAATAATAATATTTTATAATATTTGAATTTATATTAATATAATTAATAAAAATTTATTTTTAAAAATATATTCTGTTAAATATTTGAAATATTCTGTTAAACTTAATAAAAGAATCAGTTAAAACCAAGAATTTCTTTTATCTACACATTTCTTCTATATAAAAGAGATATAAATACATATACTCCCAACTCAAGCTTCACTTTATTAATACATATTTATAGACCAAAGCTCCACAAACTTAAACACTAATACAAATTTAGCAAAACGACTAGCTCAATATTATTGAACATTAAAACTTAGCAAACAATCTTACTGAAATAGGAAAATATGCCCAATGCCTTGCAAAGAAACATTACCAACTGCAATGAGATTCTCGCTAGGGGCAAGAATAGGTCCGGGAGGACACAAAGCAACTTTTTAGTGCAGTGGTTTGAAACTGAAGCGAGAAATCAATAAAGTATTAGAGATATAAACAAGCAATATGCAATAACTTTTTCATGTTTTAGAATAGAATAAATAGGATTTCTCCTCCTGAACTATTACCACTTGCAATTAGTGTTCCCGAATTTTTCATGTTGTTAAAAATTCTTCCTGAATTATGCAATGTTGTCGAATATGAGACTTCCGTCATTTTTTTGGTGACGTGACTGACAGAAGGCTAATTTGACAATTTGGGCATTGACGTGGTGTATAATTAGTTAAAAGATAAAAAATATAAATAAAACATCGTATATGTTTTTAATTTTTTTTGCCTTTTTCTTATGCAAATATTTTTTACTACTTTTTATTTAAATATTAAAAAATTAAAAAATCATATACAACAGTAACTTGAATAATATTTTATTTGTGCTAGTTGCTTTAGTTTTATTTGCATGTACAATAAATTTATTATTTGATTAATTATGCTTCATTTTTTTCCTCAAAGATTGTGAATTTGAAAAATTAAATACATTAAACAAATTAGAAAAAAAATAATGTTTTATGAATTAGAGTAGAAAATGATGACGTGGCTAGTAGAAAAATGATATTCCTCAAATAAAAAAAATTGTAAATTATTGGGTAGTAGTGCTTGGAGTCATATTATAATTATACAATATTTATTAATATACAATATTTATTAATATACAATTTTATTATAATCATACATTTCTACTCCAATTCATAAAATCTTTTTTTTATTATTTGTTTAATTTTTAAAATTCACCATCTTTAAGGAAAAAAAATTAAAGCATAATCCATCAAACAAGAAATTTATTGTACATGCAAATAAAACTAAAGCAAATAGTATAAATAAAATACTATTAAAGTTACTATTGTATATAATTTTTTAATTTTTAATATTTAAATAAAAAGAAGTGTAAAAATATTTTTTTAAAGAAAGGAAAATGAAGTAAAATATGTATAATTTTTTAATTATTTTTATTTTTTAATTAATTATACACGTGGCACTAACGTGGTAGTGTCACGTTGGTGACGCAGTTTTTCGCCAACAGTGAATTATGAAAATAGCTGGGATGGATTAGTGCTTAATGGTAAACCCCAATAAGAAAATGATACTCAAGAGCACCAAAAAATAACTCTTCAATAACACTCATCTTTTTTACGTGGTTCGGTGGTTAAAATCCACCTAGTCCACGAGTCTATATTATTACTATTTTTCTCTCTAAATTTTGGCAGAGTTTTTGCATTACAGAAAAAATTAACTTCCCTATCCAAGATCTAAGTATTTATAGAGAAAATCCCTTGATAGGCCTTGGGGTCATCACGTGACTTAACCCCCAGTGTGACCTGTACCACACTAATTATAAATATTACAATTTATCCTAAGGTATGGTCTGATCATGGATCCTCAAAAATAATCGGGCATGTCATGCTTGTCCATGCACGATTATATTACGTGTCCGGATTTTCAGGAATTCGTGGATATGCTATGTAACGACCCAAATTCACTATTAAGGCTTAAGGGCCTTGACTAGTGTGCCTGGAGGGCATAATGGGATTTTGTGTGTGACTTTAATGAGTTAAATGCATGATTATGATTTAGTGCATGTTATATGACTATTTGACTATTTGAGATGCATGACTATGTGTATTAGTATGCATGTAGACCTGATTGTCTTAGAAAGAGCATAATTGTGATTTGGACATTTTGGGCATGACTGTGTTGATATATTTGATCTGTGACTCGAGACGATCCTAGAATGAGCGGGTTAGCGGAAAAGTCAAAGCGGGAATTTATACCCAGCTTGGGTTAAGCCTGGGGAGTTTAAATGGGAATTTTGAAAATATATTGAGGTTCATCTTGATGATGAGGAATATATATTTGGTGATTAATCAGGTATTGAGTAGCAAGCGGGAAATTATTAGAGACACTCGAGGAATTAGTGGGAATTGGGTAAAATGACTAACATGGCCCTACATGGACAAAAAGGTTTAGAATTAATAGGGAGGGCATTTTGGTCTTTAGGATTTTTAGAGATAAGTTAAAGGAAGCTTTATACTTAGTGGAATTGGTAGAAAAGAGTGGGAAGGCTGTAGAAAAGAAAGAAGAAGGAAGAAAAAGAAAGGAGAGAAAAATTAGTGTGGGTTTTCTTCAAAGGATCGGTTTGTGGTTCTCCCACCATTTCCCTTCATTTTTCTTGGAGCTAAGCTCAGTGGTGAGCTAGGGTAAGCTGAGCATCAAGGATCCTAAGCTAGACTTGAATATTGGCAAGGGATTAGCAAGAACACATCAAACATTGAGGTAAGTTTTAGAAATTTCAGTTTTAGGGTTTAACTGGTTTGAGCTGTGTATTTAAGCTAAATAGATGGGGATTTTTGGGGAAATCAGGCCAAGGTTGAGGAGGAGCAAGCTAAGGAGGTCTAGGGTTCAACTCAAGGTCGAATTTCCATCCACGGTATGATTTCTAAGTCCTTAACTTTGATGTTTGACTGAATTTCTGGGTTTAGGGTTCATTATGGAAGATCTTGAGTTTTGGGTTGCTTGAGCTTGGGTTATGAGTTCTTGGGATGCTTGGGATGAGTGTGAGGTGTTGATAAGTTTGTTTTTGGGTTTGGGAAAGATTTGGACAAGTTTGGGGTTGAAATGGTTGAAAGAAATCGCAGAAAACGATTTTGGGTGTTGCCTATCTGCAACTAGCGCTACAGCGCTAGTCTTTGGGCGCTATAGTGCTAGGCCCTGTTTTTGGGGATGTGTGGTTCTGCTTTTAGCGCTATAGCGCCCTCTTAAGAGCGCTGTAGCGCTGCACTGTTCATAGAAAGGGGTTTTTGGGCTTTTGTTGAGGGATTTTGACCTAGGGTTCGGGGCTCGATTCCACCACCTTGTTTTGTGGATCTAGGACTTCCCGGGGGCTCGGGATTGGTCCCGAGGCTAGGTTTTGGACTTGAGGTTTGGTAATGACTTTGACTTATGGATTTTGTTTAGGTGAGCGCTAGGGCTCGAGTAGGATCGTGCTCGAGGAGTCAGGTGATCAAAGCTATCGAATTGAAAGGTAAGAAAATCGTAACACCCAAGAACAGGGCATGGGCCCACAGTGTTATTGCAGGGCATGGCCCTAGATTGTATTACGTGCGAATGTATAACCTTAAATGAATTATTATATGTTTGAATGATTATTTCAAAATGTACTATATGTGTGATTATAATGAAATGAACGGCTAAGGACCGAGAACGGCCTTGGGGCCGGAAGTAACACTTAGCACATGGAGTGCTTATAGCCAGGGTGGGACCCAATGGATACATGAGTTATCCTTACGGTAAGGACCGAGACCCCAGGCTTTGGTAAGGCCTCTAGGGCGGCATGGCCGTGCTTGTTCAGCCAGATGGTTTTCCTATTTATCAGTGGATTATATGTCAGCTATATTCTATGCATATGTTATATACTGTATGAGTTTTCTTGCTGGGCTTCGGCTCACGGGTGCTCTGTGTGGCAGGTAAAAGCAAAGAGCCAGTCAACCGGCCATGAGTATGGAGAGCGTGGGGGCGGCGTGTACATGTTCGGCCTGCCCGACTGCTTTGGTTGGGGGCATTTTGTATATGGCTATATTAACTTATTCTTTTGATAGTTAACCAGGTGTAAATCTATTTTTAAGTTGTAAATATTTTGTAAACCTTATTTTTGGGATCCCAGATGTTTGACACTTAATGTTTTCAATGAAACTAAGCATTTTCAAAGACTACAGCCTTAACTTCTGATCAAGTCACACTTTTGGTTTTAGAAACCTCGTAGAGTCAGTTAGATGCACAATTTTCGTTTTAAACTCACTTAGTAACGACTCTAAGGCAGTAGGGCGTTACATGCTATGTCTGACCTACACGTCTATATAACGTATCCGGGTTTCTAAAGATCCAAGGATACGTCAGGTCTCTAGAGTACCCCGAGCTGAATACATCGTGAGCTCGTGTCATGGGTGCTATGCCTTATAAACAATACAAGCTCGTGCTTATTGCTTTGCATTCCCCAGCTCGTGCTATTGACATGGGGAACCGCGCTGCCTTAATGGAGAAAATACGGACTTATGGATCATTTATTACAGTCCTTTACTTGCTAGCTGTACACGAACTAAATAAAAGACTAATGCTGAATTTTAGGATACACATTTGCCCCCCAAGTTCCTGCTCGTATTTTATGACGTCACCTTCTGACTTACACGGTGGGGACTTTTAAACTTCTATCGCGATTATCCAGGCTTGCCCACTACTCGAGTATTGGACACGTGGAACACTATGATTGGTGTCTGTTCGGGTTTCGAGGACTGCAATAATGGTCTGGCCAACTTCTTGCCACCATTTCGCCTTTCGAAACACTACCCTCAGATCTTGAACTGGTTGGATCATATGGTTCACATTGTTTTATGCCATTTACTTATAAAAAGGGACAGGTCAATTCCACAGTTTACCACCTTTCATTCAAAAATATTTCCCATCTTCTATCTTCTGTGTTGTTAAACCTCCTTCCTTCTCAGAGAAAAGAAAAAAAAAACCTCAAAACCCTTTGTTCCCAAAATCTTTCGAAGACCCAGTCGTTCAATTCTTCAGGAGTGAGTCTTCCAGTCCTTACAAAATACACCTCTTATAACAACGATCATATTGTAAGTTCGATCACTTCTCATGGGTTCTTTCTTTATAGATTTCTGCATTTTATTTACCATGCTCTTTCATGCTTCGCCGTAGTCAATATTAGGGTGTCTTCATGATTTTTGGCACATAGGTTTCAACTTTAGGTTTACACAGAAGATTTGGAACATTTCCTAAAATTATGATATTCACGACATAGGATATTTTCTGGGTAGATTTGGGTAACCTTTGACAACTTTAGAAAATACACGATCGGTGCATATAAGATGAAAGGTTAGGGTTCAAAAAATCAGATTGCTTAGGGAACACGTTTTTTTTCTGGGTGGTTTTTCTATAAACCGCCCCCAAGGGTAATAGTGGTCGGATTTCCTGACACACAGATCCCTAAATGCCAGGGGTCAGCTGGGAAACCTAGGCATGTAGCGTAGGTAGCGTGTGGCATCACTCAACGGGCTGAGATTAACTCAGCTCGGGCATCAAAAGCACAAATTCCCTTCGTGCTTCCTTGCCTTTATCATTATAAAATATTAGGTCGCCTATTAAGTGACTCGTCGTTCTTGTTTGTTAGGTGATCTAATGGCATTCAAGAAGAGCGTACCCAAGAAGAGTGCAGCCGGCTCCTCATCTCGACAAACCAACAAGGGAAAAGAGATCACCTCCGAATCTCCTATTCCTCAGTTCGACCCCGTGGTGGAGAAGGAGGTCATGATTGGTCCTAACACGTTCTTCGAGGCAGAGACAATTGTCTCCAAGATCACGACCCAAGGAAGGGTCAACAAGATAATGTTGTCCCATAACATTGAGGTCAGGTCCGGGGTCCTCATAGCCCAACCTCCGTATGATGGGGATAGGAGCTGCGCACCTCTCCAAGATGACTTCGTGGCCTGGAGTGATGAGCATTTGAAGGCAGAGGCCTTCCTTCCTCTGGACCAATACTTCGCCGACTTCCTCAACTACGTGAAGTTGGCGCCGTTTCAGCTTCCCCCGAACTCATATCGATTATTGGCGGGGCTGAAGTATCTCTTTCTAAAGCACGAGTGGGAGGTCCCCACTCTAGCGAACATCCTTTATTTTTTCTGCCTCAAGGCCAGCCCGGAACAACGAGGGCGAGGTGATGGGTTCTATTACTTGACCCAATTCCCGAACTCGCCCTCTATCATCAAGCTCCCCAGCCATCGCAACGACTACAAAGATCAATTCTTTATGTCAAATGGGTTCCGCAACTACGAACATCGATACTTCAACCATCCTCGTAAGTCTCCTTTCCTCTCTTAGCTTGTGAAATCATTCTCTTTGTATCTGGATCTACTTCTCGTGTATATACTAATTGAGTAGTATTTTTGTGCAGCCATATTCGTGAGGACGGAAAAATCTGCGACCCTCGGGGGTCAATATGATACGCTATCTAGGCTTCCGCCTAGTGAGAAGGACTACCGCCAGCTCGAGACCGATAACACGATACTGTCGTGTAAGTTAATCGCTGAAGGCCAGACTCTGGCTTTGAGAAGAACACGGGCTAACCTCTTGGTGGTCCGCGAGTTCCCGCCTACCCATGAAGGGGATGCTGAGGTCGCTAAAGGCGAGGAGCAAGAAGAAGACGAAGTACCTCTCGTGCAGAAGAGGCGGGCTCCCGAGGCTGCTCGGGACCCTGAGTTAGAACGAGCTTCTTTGGGGGCAGCAGCCGGCCCCTCCGGACAAGGTAACCCATACCCCTATAGGGATTTAGATAGGGTTGTCGCTGACCTTAGGTTAGTTAGGTTTAATCCAAACCAGCTCGTCCATCACCACCCTAACGATCAAGACCGTAATGTAACCCTGCTCCAGTGCATGGACTACTTAGTGACGCCATGACATGGGCTACCCTAAAGGCACCGTTGTCGTAGATAATACCCTATCCTTTAGGTCGGTCTTTTTTGAAGAGTATGGGACCAATCTCAGGTCGTGGTCCTCTCTGCTCCAGGGTACCCTTGCCACTGGACTTAGGAAATATGTGGAGGACTCCAGCCCTGAGATAGAACCTAAGCCTGAACCTCCCCTAATTCAAGAAATTTTAGACTTAGACTCCCCCTCTCCTCCAGCAGTTTCAAGGCCAGAGGTCATGACAATTGACTCCTCCCCTAGCCTGGAGGGTAGGACTTTTTATTGTACTACATATGTATACACACATTTTTTTTTGTAAATTTCTGACTATCCATGTATATTAACTTCCTTCTCCTTCTTTTCAGGTGAAGAAATGGCACAACCTGGAGTTCTAGACATCCGCACAATTTTCCAGGAGGGAAAAACCAGCTCGGGGCCTGTCGTGAAGAAACCTCAGTTCATAGCAAAGAAGATGCCCCCTGCGACGAAAGGCACGAGCTCCGCAGCTCTGACTGCTGTCGCGTCGGAGAAAAGGGGTGCTCCTCCGCCTCCTCCTCAATTTCCACTAGCTCCTGCTTGAGATCAGACATTACAAGCTGATCCCATAGCTCCGGTTGTCCCCACCACCACCGTGTGCATCCCAGTCAACCCTCAGGACGTGGACAAGATCCCCGATACTTTTTGGGGGACTCTCTATAAGATGGCGAACCACGTGGTGGATCATATATACAAAGCCAACCCGAGGGACCTGAGGACAATAGAAGAGAGGAGCCCAAAGAATGTCCTGGAGTCTGCCTTAGGGATGACCCTCACGGTAAGATAGCTTTCCTCAGTTGAACATATATATATTATTCTTATTTTTATTTTACCCCAGTGTGCGTCTAACTTGTTTCCTTATTTTTTACAATCGGTCTTGGCTCAGCACCGCAGTATAGCTCGGGCCAGGGCTAGGAATGAGGAGCTTCAGGCTGAGCTCCAGGCTGCCTAGTCCGCCCTAACTGCTGCTCGGGAAAATGAGCGAGCTGCCAAAGCTGCCTTTGCAGCTGCTCAAAAATGCGAGCTCGATGCCAAGGCTGCCCTTGCATCATCTCAAGAAAGCGAGCAGGCTACAAAGGTTGCCTTGGCCACTCTTTAAGTCGAGGTCGCTAAGGCCAAAGCCAAGCAGCTGGAGGCCGAGGTTGTTGTTAAAGAGGAGAAGGCGGTCTCGCTGTCCTCCATGGAGAGCATGTTGTACCACTGTTGGGCCTTCAACCAGGTTGGTAACTTCTCCTTCCTGGCTCCTGAAGTGTGGGATCCATACCTCAAGAAGTTCAAAGCTCGGATCCTGCAAGAGCAATCTGAGACCGGGGATGCTTCCACCGCGGGCGAGCAGGAGACTGAAGAGGTTACATCCTCAGAGCGCCCTGGAGGGGCTTGATTTTCTTTTTCTTTCTTGTAAACATTTGCCATTTGGCCTAGTTTGAGGTTATTTTTCCTCAAGACAATTTGCTTTTAATTCATATATCTACCTTTTTATCTATTTGTCTTTTCCTTGATTGTCTCTCATGTTTATGCTTTTCTAAACTTGCACACTCAAAATCTTAGGTGTCGACTTTTAGATCGAGATAGATATTTTGAATTTAGTTATATCCAAAATTAATGTGTTGATTTATATCATACATGTTAAGTATCAGGCCTAGGACCCGGTTATATCCGGGATTTAAAATATTTCAAACTTAGTCCTTGTTAGGTTTACTACTATCTCGAGCTTCTAAGGAAGCCATCAAATTTTCAATTTTGCTAACTTCTAAGTTTTGGACCTGGTTGTACCCAGGATTTTTAATGATTTAAAACTTAGTTCATGCAAGGTTTATTGACACCTCGTGTTTTTTTTTTTTAAAAAAACATCGGTTAATCAATTTTACTAACTTCTAAGTTTTGGACCTGGTTGTATCCAGGATTTTTAATGATTTAAAACTTAGTTTGTGCTAGTTTTATTGACACCTCGTGTTTTTTTTAAAAAAAAAACATCAGTTAATCAATTTTACTAACTTCTAAGTTTTGGACCTGGTTGTATCTAGTATAGTTTTGTACCTGGTTATGTCCAGGATTTTAAATGTTTCAAATGTTCTGATCCATCTCGGGTTATATGCCCCCCAAGCAACCAGAAAGTGAACTTTCTCGGTTGCTTGGACAAATGTTATCACATGAACTAATACATAACTAAACTATATGAAAGACAAGAAATACATAACGATCCCTTCATTTCTTAATCAAATGGCGTTTATAACTAAGCCTTACATAGATGGATGGTATCATCATTGATAATACTTCTTTAGGTGCTCGACATTCCAGGTTCGTGGGACTGTTTCTCCACTAAGTTTAGCTAATTTGAAAGTTCCTTCACGCACGACCTCCACTATTTGATAGGGCCCTTCCCAATTTGGACCTAAAGCACCGTCTTTGGGATCCTTGCTTGGCAAAAAGACCCTTGGAGGACTAGGTTGCCTGATTAGTGCTCAAAAATATAATTTTATTAGTCTTAAACGTTTAAAATTAATTAAGTTTTAATTAATATTTTCATGGATTTATTGCCATATGTTTTATATTTGAAAATATTAATTTTGATTTAATTTGTATTTAATTTTCAGGAAATAAAATGTATTTTTGACACAAACAAAAAAAAAGAAGAAAGAAAGAAATATAATTGAAAAGAATGATGATAAAGTGGTATTTTTGACAAAACTAGGCCCAAAATGGAGCCCAAACCCAAAGCTTCAACAAGTGCCACGCTGCCAAATGGCAGCTCCCCATTCGCCCAGCCAAGCTTTCAGCCGCCTGACGAAGCCGAGCCACCAACACCTAATGAGTCGCACCTGCCATGCCTGACAGCCGCTTGCCGAGCCAACCAGAGAAGGACACACATCCCACTCGCATGCGGCTGCTCCCCATGCACCCGACCGATCAGCTGCCACAATCAACTGCTGTCTCACACGCGCCTGACGTACTCCTTGCTGAGCCAATCGGTGCTTGACATGTGGCCACGTGTCTGCTGCATTTGTCCCCACTTGTCCCACTTTGCACTTATTTTGCAGCCATTTTTCCCATTATTTTGTACACGTTTTTTAGTCCTATTTACACTATAAATAGAGGACCAAATGGAGTAAAAAGGTATCAGATTGGGGAATTAAGTGTGGAGAGTATAGTGAGAGAGAAAAGAATTTTCGTTCTTATTTTTCTTTCATTTCTTTTACATTACTTTGAGTGAAAACAATGCCTATTTTAGGCTAAATTCTCTTGTGGAAAGGCTAGAGTGAAGTTCATGTTTCACATTATATTTTTAATATATTGATTCTTTATTTTGTTCTTCATTTCTATATATTTGTTACAATTAAATTTATTTTCTTCTAATTTTTATTCTAAATTTATTAGTGTCTTTTACATAAGTCTAGTCATGCTCTTCTTATGTAATTTAGGCTTTTAATTTAATTTAGGATATTTTTTATATTATATGTTTTTTACTGCATTTTGTCATTGGTATTTTGTCACTCTAAGGTATATAATATGATAGGTTTTTAAAATTAGAAGTTAGTATAATTTAATTAAAGAACATATTTTAAGGTGAGCTTTATTATTTATATTTTCCAACTATAATTAATGGTGTAGAATTATAGTTGAGTATAATGAATCAATTTTATTAAAATATATATATATGTTTGCATGAATGAAACTTATGCCTTCCATATTTTCCTTCTGATTCTAATTCCTCGATTTTGTTTATTTAATGTTTATATTCTTTTTTAAAGTTACATCATTTCAAAGTTCATTATTTCTGATTTACTAATCTTCCTTTTTACTTGTATTTTACCTCTCTGTGGATACGACATAGCCCGATTACTACTGCGACCGCTTAGGAGTTATTGGGCGATATCATCGCCCAAACCAAAACTACGCCTTTTGACCTTGGAATTAAAATAACGAGTGATTTTTTGTTGGTAATGCGTGAGTTGTAGTTGCGAATCCTTTCGTTTCTCATCAATTAGGTCGAGAGATGCATGGAGCAACTCATCATTCTGCTCCTGGCTGAATGTCTAGAGCCTGTGTGTGGTTACTTTTGTTTCGACAAGAAGGACGGCCTCACTTCTGAAAGTCAGAGAGAAAAGGGTGTGTCCTGTAGAAGTCCGGTGGGAGGTCTGGTACGCCCATAGTACCTGCGGGAGCTACTCAAGCCAGACTCCCTTGGCCTCGTCTAACTTCTTCTTAAGATTCGCCTTGCGGGTCTTATTCACGACCTCGACCTGCCCATTGGCTTGCGGGTACGCAGTCGAGGAAAAACCTTTAACTATGTCGTGCTTTTCACAGAACTCAGTGAAGAGATCACTGTCGAACTGAGTTCCATTATCTGACACGATCTTCTTTGGAAGCCCAAACCTACACACAATGCTTTTAATCACAAAGTCGAGGACTCTTTTTGAGGTGATGGTTGCCCCCGGCTCGGCCTCTACCCACTTCATGAAGTAATCAATGGCCACCATCGCATAGCGAACTCCTCCATTTCCCGCAGATAAAGCTCCTATTAAATCAATTCCCCATAATGCAAATGGCCACGGGGATGAGATCATTGTTAGCTCAACCAGCGAAGCTCGTGCAACTATGGCGAATCATTGGCATTTGTCGCACTTTCAAACATGGGAGATGGAATATTTTGTTAAAGTGGGCCAAAAATGTGTTCCACATATCAGTGCTACGAAAGTATATGTCAGACTCATCTCACGTCCTCAAGTATGACACAATAGCACTCCAGAAAGACTTGAGTTATGAGGAAGGACAGGTTAGCATCCTAGATAGAGGGATGAAGCAGTTACGGTCCAAGAGTATTCTGATAGTCAAAGTCCTATGGAGTAATAGTTCTGAACGGGAGGCAAAGTGGGAGTTGGAGGAAGACATGCAAGGCCGGTATCCGGAATTTTTTGGTAAGTAAATTTCGAGGACGAAATTCTTTTTAGTAAGGGAGAATTGTAGAGTCCAAGAACTTTACTTAGCTAGTTAGATAGTAGTAGTAGTAGTAGTAGTAGTAGTAGTAGTAGTAGTAGTTATAGTATGTTTATTACTGTGGATTTTGGTTCAAGCCGGGACTTAACTGAACACTCGTAGCAACACTTATAGATTTTGTAAGTTTAACCTATAGTTTAAGAATATTAATTATAACATAAGGTTTGATTAATATAGCTGATCATGAAGATGATATTTATTATACTATAAGGTTTAGATAGAACCAATAAGATCATGACACTTGTCATGTGCATGTTTATTGAGAAATTAAGTATTTTTGAGGAATAGTTTTATAAGAGAAATATTTGAAAACCCCAAAATCTGCCAGCAGCTTTAAAATCGTTATATGACTCAGTCAAAGTTGTTTACGCAATTCAAATTAGGCTGAAAAAGTGCTATTACGTGTATAATATTTCAGCATATGTCGATATATCGCATCTCTAGGGGTGATATATCACCACTCGGGGAATATGAAAAACAAGTAACTTCGCACGAACACATCGACGAGCCTCGGGAATATAAGCCCAAGTGATATATCGGCCCTAGGGCAAGATTTTTAAATGGTTTTGAAATCGAGCTCATTTTAATCATTATCCTCTTAGCAAGCCTCTGAATCTTTTGACCGAGTCTTAAGCCTCTATTGAATGAATATTCAAATGTTTTTCAATTAAAATTCATTATTTTTATTCAAGCTAAAAGAAGATCTTTTCACCCTTGAACTCTATATATAGGACCTAATACCCAGCCATTTCTTTCATTCTTCAAGCTGAGTTAGAGCCTTCAAGCTGCTAGGTTTACTTTAGAGTGTTAAACACTTGGGTTGGGGTTATAAGCTTTATCATCTTAAGCTTATTAAACACTTGGGAAGTAAGGTTAATAGTGTGTTTTTCGATATCAAGGTGTAGTTCGGTTCTAGTGCATTCATAGGTATTCCTATTCCTAGTTCATTTCTATATGTTTCATTAGTCTCTTACAGTTTTTGTTAGGAACGAGTTTCCTAATACGCAGCAGAATGGTGGTATGGTTGGCCCAGTGTACAACAAAAATTTTGTAACATATTTAAACTATCTTTAAATATGCGGATCCATTAATATACATACATTAATCATAAACAAGATAAGGATAGAATTCATACCTCTTGAAGCCTATCAAGTATCCTTGCTATCTTTTCGTATTTAGAACGATCTTCCTATCCAAGCCGCTCCCACGTACTCACACCAAGATCTTCCAAAGCATTTTCTACACCTCAAGAAATGTGTGGGCACTTAGAGAATGAAGGATAGTTTATTTGTGATTCTACTTGATGTACTCAACACATGAGATCAAGGGAATAGGCCTGAGAATTGGTTCTTTATTTTCAGGGAGAGAAAACTATCGTTCTATTTTTTTTACAGAGCGAATGTTCAGAGTTGTCTCACACTCACACATATCTGAATAATTTTCTGATTAGTCATACTTAAAAGAAAATATTCAAATTTTAAAAAATAAATCTGTAACCATTTTACAATTTACTTTTTAATTAATTAATTATTCTATTAATGAAAAAATCCAAAAACCAATTTTTGAATTATCCATTAATTAATTAATTAAATAAATAAAAATGAAAATCCCATCCCTGAAAATGCCCTACACGCCACACACAGTCCATGGATTGTGTGTGAACGTGTAGCTTCCTAATTTTTAGGGAAATTGATTTTTTAATTTTTATTTAATTATTTATTCAAATTACTTTGTCAGATAAGATCTAACAACCTAATAACTAATTCAAATTTGAATTCAAATTAATTATTTGAATAAATATTAATCTTTCAAATTCAAATCCAATTTGAACTTATCAGATTATTATCTCCCACTCAAATAAAGATATTTAATTAATTCTACCAATTAATTAAATCCAAAATTTTCGAAAATAAATATTTAATTTATTATAATTTCGAAAATTATAATTAATTAATTATTTAATTAAATTTCGAAATTAATTTAATTATTTAATATAATTTTGAAAATTATACAATAATTAAATATTAATTAATTTTATTAACTACAACTAATTTGTAATCAATTAATTAATCATTATTATCATATAATTGCATATTCGGCCTGAAGAACAAATTTCTTCTTAAATATGTCTTTAAACTATTTTCCCTTCATATCAACTCTTACCTTGAACAGTGTTGATAGAGTCGCTATGGGGACCTATGGACCTATAATTCTAAGCTCCAATAAATTTGAGATTATTAATTAAACTCTTTAATTAAATAATCTTAATTTTTTAATCTCATGATTATTCCACTATAAATATGAGACTGCACTCTTGTAATTATAGACATTTCATTTACTGAGTACTTTATAATCATAAAGCGTCCATTGATATAATCATTGCATACAACTTGACCCTCTAATAATGGTTCATAATTAATCGGGAATTAAATTACCGTTTTACACTTTTAATTATCTCTTGTTTCCTTAAGTATCATTGACTCAACTAGTGAAGGTTAATTCATAACTAAATTATGAATTTGAGCTCAATAACCTTTCAGTCCCAAAAGTCAACCCTTAAGAGAACCATTATTCAATCTCTTGCGAGAAGCATAGATTCCATATCTGTATACTATGTCCCCAGCCATCTATATTAATGAGTTCCCAAAACAAAAGTTTCTAGCCTGATCATTCTAACAGACCCTAACAAGTGAATCAAAGAACTCGTATAACATAAACAGGAGTTCATAGTAACTTCAGGATTAAGATCTATTTGTATATGATCATCAGTTGATATATTTAATTAATACTTCGAAACGGTATTTAACTAAGTATTAATAAACATATCTGGTCCAGTTCTATATATTCTCTAATATATAAAGCACCTCCACTAAAGTGTCCTACCACACTAGTGATCTGGATCTAGATCACATGTATTCATAATACTAGTGGACCGTACTTGCAGTAATTAATCTAAAGATTCCATAACTTTATTTTACTGCGAACTGTTCAAGTTCATTTATCTCAAACACAATCCTCCCGTACCAATACGTGTTTGAGATCACATATATGAACTTAGGAATTTTCCTGATATTTACTTAATATTATCATAGAATAATATAGTCCATAAAATATATGCATAACAAATTCAATTCATTTATTTATTTCATAAAAACAATGTCTACTACATATGCTTTCAGGGCACATTTCCAACAATCTCCCACTTGCCCTAAAGCAAATGATGCATCTCTCTCATTCCCATGTTTCTTACATGCTCCTTAAAAGATTTTATAGATAAAGTCTTTGTGAAAGGATCTGCAAGATTATGCTCTGAAGCTATCTTCATAACTGCAACATCTCCTCGATGAACTATCTCTCTTAGCAAGTGATACTTCCTCTCGATGTGCTTTCCCCTGTTGTGACTCCGTGGTTCCTTTGAGTTAGCTACCGCCCCACTGTTGTCACAATATAGGACTAGTGGCTTATCCACATCTAGTACATCTTCCAAATCGGAATAGAACTTTTTGAGCCACACAGCCTCCTTAGCTGCTTCACAAGCCGCTATATTCTCGGCTTCCATGGTGGAGTCTGCAATGCTGGTTTGTTTAATACTTCGCCAGACTACCGCTCCTCCTCCAAGAGTAAACACTGATCCAGAAGTCGATTTCCGACTATCTCTGTCTGATTGAAAATCAGAATCAGTGTAACTAGTGGGGTTCAGGTCTCCACCTGAATATACAAGCATATAATCTCTAGTATTTCTAAGATACTTGAGAATATTCTTTATTGTCGTCCAATGACTCAATCCAGGATTGGATTGATAACGGCTGACTATCCTTACTGCATAGCAAATGTCAGGTCTTGTACACAACATGGCGTATATTAGACTGCCTACTGCTGAGGCATAGGGATATTGTCTCATGTCTTCCTCTTCCTGAGGTGTTTTGGGACACTGCTCTTTGGAAAGGAATACTCCAGAACGAGTTGGCATATCACCCTTTTTGGAGTTTTGCATATTAAAGTGTTCTAGCACCTTATCAATATAAGTTGCTTGAGACAATGCCAAAGTTTTGTTCTGTCTATCTCTAAGAATCTTAATGCCCAGAACATACTTGGCTTCTCCCAAATCTTTCATTTGGAATTGTTCAGCTAACCAGTTCTTTACTTTTGATAATGATGTTACGTCATTTCCAATCAGTAATATATCATCAACATAAAGAACAAGGAATACTACTACACCATCTTTGATTTGTTTATAGACACAAGGTTCGTCAATGTTTTGTTCAAAACCAAACGTTTTAATTGTGTCATCAAATCTAAGATTCCAAGATCTAGAAGCTTGTTTGAGTCCATAAATGGATCTAAGAAGCTTGCAAACTTTTTGCTCTTGACCTTTTAACTCGAACCCTTCTGGTTGAGACATGTAAATGGTTTCGTCAAGGTAGCCATTCAGAAAAGTTGTTTTGACATCCATTTGCCAAACCTCATAATCCATGCACGCAGCTATGGATAAGAGTATACGAATGGATTTTAGCATGGCTACAGGAGAAAAAGTTTCTTCATAGTCAACCCCTTCTTTCTGTGTGTAACCTTTGACTACAAGCCTTGCTTTGAAAGTCTCTACTTTCCCATCCGCTCCTCTTTTCTTCTTGAATATCCACTTGCAACCAATGGGTTTGATATTCTCAGGTGGATCTTCAAGAACCCAGACAGAATTGGAATACATCGATCCCATTTCTTGGTTCATGGCATCTTGCCATTTGTCCTTGTCAGAATCATCCATTGCATCTCTAAATGTCAATGGATCGTCTTTGTTTCTATCAGACAAAAGCATTTGAACTTCGTGTTCATAGCGTGTGGGTTACTTGCTAACCCTCCCACTACGACGAGGTTCACTACTATTCTGACTAGAACTAGCAGTTTCCTCTTGCCGTTTTTCATTGGTTGTTGCTGGTGACTTTGCAACTTCATTTGAGACCATCTCCTCCAGAACAACCTCATTGCGAGGTTTGTGATTATTCACATAGTCATGTTCAAGAAAAGTTGCATTTGTCGATACAAATGTTTTATTTTCTTTTGGGCTATAGAAAATTCCACCTCTGGTCTCTTTGGAATAACCCACAAACATGCACACTTCAGAGCGTGATTCCAACTTCCTGGTCTTTCCTTTAAGCACGTGTCCAGGACACCCCCAAATTCGAAAATGATGTAAACTAGGTTTACAACCATTCCATAATTCTATGGGTGTCTTTTGGATAGACTTAGATGGAACAACATTTAATATGTATAGAGCACATTGAATTGCATAGCCCCAGAATAACAGTGGTAATGATGAGAAACTCATCATTGATCTAACCATATCTAATAACGTTCTGTTCCGTCTTTCCGAAACACCATTTTGCTGTGGCGTTCCAGGTGCTGTGAGTTGGGATTGAATGCCATGCTCACATAGATGGTCCTTGAATTCAAAATCCAAGTATTCTCCTCCTCGATCAAATCGAAGAGCTTTTAGTGACTTACCTAATTGCTTTTCAGCTTCTACTTGAAATTCTTTGAACTTTCCAAAAGTTTCAGATTTTCTTTGCATTAAATATAGGTAACCATATCTTGAATATTTGTCAATAAAAGTGACGAAATATTCATAACCTCCTCTTGCTTGTACATTAAGTGGACCGCAAACATCCATATGTACTAGCTGAAGTGGTTCTGTGGCTCTTGAGCCTTTGGCAGAGAAAGGTCTTTTGGTCATTTTGCCTTCTAGACAGGATTCACAAACAGGGAGAGATCCAATAGATAGTTCTCTTAAAGGACCATCCTTTACAAGCCTATTTATTCTGTCTAGACCAATATGGCCCAATCTCAAGTGTCACAGATATGTATCACTATCGGAATTAGTCTTTTGTCGTTTAATAGATCTTGGATTGGCTGTTTTAAATAATTCAGAATTATTTACAAATTTCTCTTTAGCTTGCAGTTTATAAAGCCCATCGATAGATTTTGCATAACATATCTTAAAACCATATCTTGAAATAACAATCGAATTGTTATTAAAAGATATTTTAAAATTTTGTTCATGCAACATAGAAACAGAAATTAAGTTTCTAGAAAATCCAGGAATATAATAAACATTTTCTAAAACAAGAAATTTATTATTATCAAATTCCAAACGGGCTGTTTCAACTGCTGCTGCAGAGACAATCTGACCACTGCCTACCCTCATAGTCGCCTCTCCATCAGCAAGCTTCCTCATTGAACTAAGAATCGGAAGAGAAAAGCAGACATGGTTAGTGGCTCCTGAATCTACTATCCAGGATGAGGAATTATCTTCCACTAAACAAGCTTCTAACACAAGTAAATCAAATTTACTTGTATTTTTCTCTTTGAGGTCAGCGAGATACTTTGAACAGTTTCTCATCCAATGACCATTTTCTCCACAACGAAAGCAAGTCCCTTTTGGGGTCTTCCTTTTGGAGGTTTTAGTGTTCTTGTTCTCTTTGCTTTTGGATGACTTTTTAGGCTTATCACATATTAATGCAATGTTCAAGTTTGATTTCCATTTCATGTAGTTTTCACCAGTCAACTTTTCATTAGCAAGTAAAGAAGATATAGGATTTGAGCTAGACATAATTGCTGAAAATAAATAAATAAACAAAATGAATCTATGCATATAATAAATATCAGTTATTTTCGGAATAGTAAACGTGATGCATGAATGCAACAAAAAACACATAAAAATTAATTACTAATTCCACGATTAATTAATTTGAACATTAATGGACCAACCTTAGGGTAGGTCAGACTAATTCCAAATTAATTTTGAGACAAGCTCTCAAATTTATAAGTTAAAACTTAAATCCATATTTCTCTTTTGACTTATAAACAACCGCTTGTTTGGTCAAGAATACACTAGTCCGCTTGAAAGCCTAATGTACCTTGTGAGTGTAACCCATTATTTTAGATCAATGACTTAACTCAAGAGTGTGCCTTAGGGTCAGTCAAACTTGAAATACATCATTAAATCCTATTCTTGAAAAAGAAGTTTGCCTTGAGAATAACACAGTCGGAAGCCTTCCTTAGGGGGGCACAAGCAATGGTGCCGCGAGGCCCTCTCCATGTTACCTCGGTGCTAACTAATAATGGAGACCATGAGACTTATTGTCATAACTGCCTCTCCCACTCACTATTTTAGAACATGTGTTTTCTCAAAACATCCTATGCTTTTTAATTGGTTATAAAAATAAAGTGATCTATTTTTACCAAATGATATTCTAATAATTACTAATCAAATTAAGCAAAATTAAAATTATAGAACTATGCCCTAATTAGTTCAATTTTGTTTTTGATCAAGAAGGAAAGGATCTTCATTGAACAAAACAAGTTGTACAAACAAAGTGCTAAGCACTACAAAACCGAAATGGAAGACCAGCCAACAGCCCCAACACTAATTACATTGTAAATGCCTTAACAAGGAAAGCTCTTGGACTGAAAAATTTCTAAACTTAACCAAGAAAAGTCTATATTTAATAACAAATTTAATCTCATTAACAAGACAGTTAGCTGTCAAAGAATAGTCTTCAAAAACACTTCTGTTCCTATTTCTCCAAAGGCTGTACACAGTAGTAGCAACAGCAAGGTTCAGCAAGGCTACCAGCAGACCACGCCGAGGACGAGCTAGCCAAACACACCAGCTGGAGAAGTCACTCGGCCAAGCACTAAACCCAAACCAGCTAAACAGAATATGAAGCACTTGGGTAGATAAACAGCAGGTAAAGAAAAGATGCTGGTGACTTTCAGGAAAGCAACCACAAACCGGACACAAATGAACAGGCACCACAATATGCAGCTTTAACAGATTATCTCTAGTAAGGAGCTGTTCATTGATCACTTGCCAAAGCAGAAATCGATGCTTAGGTAATGAGAGCTTGCACCAGACAGCAGAATAATAATCCACAATCTGCTGGTTTTGAACTGAATTATACAGCTTTGAAGGCAGAAACCTCCCAGAACTACCTGCTGCCTTAACCTCATTTAGACCAAATTTCTCCCTTATGTGGCATAATTTCCTCCAATACCAGCTACAGTCCGATTTTAGATTATAACACCAGAAATTACAGCCTTTCAAATAAATAGAGTTAACCCATTTAACCCATAAGATCTCAGGCTGCTCAGATAAAGCCCAAATATACTTGGCAAGAATAGCTCTGTTCCAAAGGGCGCCATCTCTAAAACCAAGACCACCATACGCTTTTGGAAGGCAAACCTTCTTCCAAGATGCTAAATGAGGTTTACTTCTCATACCAGCACTACCCCAAAGGAAGCTATGGCACAATTTCTCAATTTCCTTATCAACACTCTGAGGTAAAATAAAGATACTCATCCAATAGTTACGGAGACCAAATAATACCGAATGGATAAGCTGCATTCGGCCTGCATAGGAGAGGTGTCTACTAGACCAAGAAATAAGTCTTAATCTGATTTTTTACAAAATTATATCACAATCCTCATGACGCCACTTAGTTGGCCTCATAGGAACCCCCAGGTACTTAAGCGGAAAAGACCCTTCCATAAGATTCATCTCCTAAGAGATGACATTCCGAACAGTAGAAGAAACTCCTCCAAAAAAGATTTGAGACTTAGCTGAATTAATGGTCAAACTGGTAGCCAAACTGAATTCATCAAGCGCAATCTTAAGGGAAAAAACAGCCGACTGAGTACCCTTACAAAAGATGATCAAGTCATCAGCAAAACAAAGATTGACAAGCTTTAAACTCTTGCACATTGGATGAAATCTGAAAGAGGGATCAAGAGCCACTAGTTGAAGCCTCCGAGTCAAGTATTCCATGATAAGAACAAATAAAAGAGGAGACATTGGATCTCCCTGACGCAGCCCCTTCTTACCCTTAAATTTTCCTTGAACACGACCATTCATGAGTAAAGAATAAGAAGTATTCCTTAAACACATCATAATCCATCCTATAAACTTCATAGGAAAATAGAGAGCTTTTAAGAGATCCTCAAGGAATTGCCAATCTACCGTATCATAAGCCTTGCTCAAATCAATCTTTATAGCACATCTTGGGGAAGTAATAGCTCGACCATAATTTTTAATAAGATCTTGAAAGATCATGATATTATGGGCTATTGAACGGCCTCTAATAAACGCCCCCTAGTTTGGCTGAACAATAGCCGGAAGAACCAACGCCAAACGAGAACATAAGAGATTAGCAATACATTTGTATAATGTGGTGCAGCACGCAATTGGCCTATAATCAATAGCTCGAGAAGGGTTGGCCACCTTAGGAATTAAGGACAAAGAAGTCTCATGCAAGTCTGATGGAAAGTTCCCTGATTCAAAACAGTTACTAAAAGCATAACAAACTTCGTGGCCAACAATCTGCCAGGCAGCCTTGAAAAATCCTGAACCATAACCATCCGGACCTGGCGATTTGTTAGAGGGAATACCAAATAAAGCTCTCCTAATTTCCTTAGCTAAAAAGGGCTTTAACAGTAACGTTTGATGATCAATAGTAAGCTTGGGACCCAACTCTAAACAAGCCAAATTGATGCTGCCAGAAGCTGAACTCTGATTCCCCAAATAACCTCTGAAATGCTCAACAAAATGAGAGACAACCTCAGGAAAACTATCCACCAGCTGACCCTGATCATTAACAAAAGAAGCAATACCATTAGCAGCTCTTCTTTGCTTCAGATAAGCAAAGAAAAAAGAGGTATTCAAGTCTCCCTTCTGTAACCAATCCACTTTACTTCTTTGAGACAAAAAACTGTAAAACAATTTTTCCTGAGTAAAATAAGCTTCAGCAGCTTCTTTAGCACGTTGCTGGTAGCACAACTCAGTCGGAAAAGCTTGAGCTTTTAATTGAGTTTCCTGATAATTTTCTTTAGCCATATCAAAACTCAAACCAATATCTCCAAAGGTATTGTGATTAAACTTCTTTAAACTGTGTTTCAACCTCAGGGATTTTAAGAAAACAGCCCTTAAACCAGTAGCGTGAATAGGTAAATGCCAGCTGAACCGAACCACTTCCAAGAATTGAGGATGATCAGCCCAAAAATTGTAGTACCTGAACAGCTTTGTACCCAAACTCACCTCGGACTGAATATTGACAATACAAGAGCAATGATCTGATATAATTTCCCATTTAAAGACAGCAGAAGCAAACGAAAAAAGATCAAACCAATGTTCATTAACAAAAGCATGATCAATTTTAGAATAAATGCGAGCTGAACCATTTTGGTTATTAGTCCAAGTGAAAAACGATCCAAGACTTTTTAAGGGAACCATGTGAGCCTCCTCAAGCCAACCAACCGAATCCATCAATTCAACACCAGAAATGGGATTACCACCAACTCTATCCATACCAAAAAAAGGGGCATTGAAGTCCCCTAAAATAATCCAAGCATCACGCGCACAAGAAATTCTAAGTAACCCTTCCCACAAACTCCTTCGACCTTCTAACGAATTGAAGCCATAGACAAAAGTAATAAACAACTTGTGCTTCTGACCCACCATCGAAACCAAACAGTGAACAAATTGAGGAGAATCCTCAAGAATAGTAACCTTGACAAAAACCTTCCTCCAAACAATCAAAAGTCTACCCTCAGTTACCATACTAGTATAAAAGTCCCAGTTAGGTAACTTTTGCTTCATAAAATCCAGCACTTTAGAACCCTTCATCTTAGTCTCTAAAAAACCTCCAATACCTATTTTGAATCTACTACAAATATTCACAACCACTCTATGCTTATTAGAACTACTCAGACCCCTTAAATTCCAACTAAGAATATTACTATTATCCATTAGTAGAAATAGGTAAGGGAATACCATCCTTGTTACCATACACATGCTCTTGAAGAACCTGAAATTGGTTGAGTTTATCTTGTTCTTGCCCTGAGTTCGTTGTAGATGAACCTGCCTTTGGCCCAGATTTCGGATGAAAGGCAACTCGTTTAGGAGTAAGCCATCTATTGCTGTGTTGCTTATCAATATCCATATCTGAACTAGCTCGAGAATTAGGCTGATTGCCCTCTGAAGTAGTGACCGGGTCCCTGTCTTTTTCAGCTAGATTAACCTGATCTCCTCCCTTTGCTACAGTACCCAAACCAGCAATCTCTAAACCAGTAGACATTGCCTCTTCAATACTCGGCTTAGGCTTCACCTCCTCTTTAGATGACTGCTCTTTTTTTTACCCATTTTGCTTTCAGCTCTCTTCGACATTCCATCTCAGCATGACCAAAACCATTACAAGCTTTACATTTAATAGGAAGCCATTCATATTCCACCTCTTGTTCCATAATCTGACCAAATTCATTCAGAAATTGAATTGTTCTAGGGGGATTATCTGTTACTTCCATCTCCACAAGTACTCTAGCAAACTGAATTCTTGAGCGCTCCCTAGTGAATTTATCAACCATAATCAGTTTACCAAGCGTGCTCACAAGAGCACTAAGACATTTACTACCCCAATATTGCAAACCTAATTCAGGCAATCGAATCCAGAGCGGAACTGAACAAACAAGGCGAATGGCACTGAGATCCGCAGACCAAGGCCTAATAATAACTGGTTTCCGATCAAAATGAAGGATACCATCCTCAAGAACTTGATCCCTTGTTGCTTCATCATTGAACTTGACCATGGTTAAACCCATTGTCATTCTATAAATCTGAGCGATACCCAAATGACCCCAGACTCGTTTAATGAATCCTTCGAAAACAGTCATGGCAGGATTTGCCCCTAGCACCATACAAATAACAGCAGAACTCCAATTCGCAGCTTGAATCTTAACCTCTTCTGCATCTATCCTCGCATATTTCCTTCCATCTTTGAACAAAGGCTCAGAAAATTCAAGTTTCTGATCCGAAAATGACAGTTTCTTTGCTGAAAATTGCTGCCATTGTCGCTGGGCTGAAGTAAGAAAGTCCCATTCCTCAACCCTATCCGCCCACTTTACCCCCTGAGAATTCGAGTTTGTTGGCACTTTTTCAACGAATCCATCTTCCTGAGAACAATTCATCCCCGACAACCGTGGTTCTTCAGAACCGGACCCAATCTCCTCGGCGCGAGCCCCTTCTTCTTCAAGCAACCCATCCGATTTCTGGTCAGTGATACCCAGATCATGAGGACCAGGGTTATTCAGATCTCTCTGATCATGCTCCTATTGTATCTCTTGATCTTCTACCCGAATAGCAAGCTTACGAACCAGTTTTTTCCTCTTCGCCATGGGAGAGAGCAAAAACCGAACCTAAGCTGTATTTAGGTTCGGTTAAATTAGTTCAATTTTATTTTTCCATAATTACTAAGAATATCATTTATAATTTAATAAAACAATTTTATTAAATACTAGAAATTAAACAACTTTTAGACTCTATTTCCGCTCTTGAACTAGTTAAAAACTATATTTATTATTATATGGACCAGCATATAATCACATAGGAAAATCCTAAGGCATGTTTCTACTCATATGAGATGCATGCACAATTTTAAATACTGTGTGGGTTATATGTATGGCATGTCAAAAAATGCATGATAAAGTATTAAACAATTTAATCACATTCAAACATTTAAATAAATAAATACTAGCTAAATAAATAAATAAATGCGGGCCGGGTGTCTTGGGTATTTCTAGAAAAATTAGAACACTTGCAAAAATATACACAAAAATGTAAGAAACTAAATAAGACCTAAATAGATCTCTATCTATTACTTAGGGCCTTCACAAGTAGTCTTGATCCATTAAGCCACTTATCCATTTAATTTTGAATTAAAACAACTTTTAATTATCTTAAACAAATTTTAAGAATAATTAACTTGGGTTTAATGCCCGATAAGTTATTAGGCCTAGATTTGAATTTGGACTCATACAATTAATTCAAAATAAAACAATTTTTAATTATGGGTTAACTTAATTAAGCCCATAATTTAAATGGACAATTTTTGGATGTAAGCCCTAGGGTTTAGAAACCCTAGGGGCGGCTGCATATGGTGGCTCGGCATGGGGCATGCGGCTGGGGTGCACAGGCTACTGGGGTGCGACAGACGCAGGGGCGCACGCTAGGCAGGGGTGCGGGCTGGGTGAGCTGTTGGGCGAGGCGCTGGGCAAGTGCGCAGGGCCGCACAGGGGCGCGGGGTGCCTAGGCAGGTGGCGCTGGGAATGGCGCAGGGGCGAGGGGGGCTGACGACAGACGTAAGCGCAGGGGCGTGGGCTCTTGGCTGGGCGAGGTGCCCAAGGCACCTGGGCAGGCAGCACGCCGCGCGGGTGAGCCTCGGGCTTCGGGGCTCGGAACCCAGGGCTTGGGCCTTACAGAATTTTCAAATAATTTTAACACAGAAAATTAAAATTACAAAAATTCCTATGCCCCAAAATGCCTTACATTTTTCATCTAGAATTTTAAGAACCCTTACATTTCCTAAACCCAAAACACCATATAATTAACAACCCTTAAGAATAAACTATTATCATACTGTTATCCAATAAATTAGCATTGGTGACATGGCAAATAATCTCTTGACACGTGGCTGATACCTGGAAGCGTCTGCTAGAGTATCAACCAGGAGACACAGTAGAAGCAGGGGCAAGCCTGTCTTACCCGCGACCAGTATGGTCGGTAGTTCCGCGTATGAGGTAACATTTATGGGAAGATCTTTATGAATCCCGAGATTATCTCATACAATCTTCTGGATACCCGATTATTCAGGGAAGAATATCTGGAACAATCTCTTGTAACCCTCCTTGAGCCTATAAATAAGAAGAGATAGCTCAAAGGAGGGGACCTTTTTTGGCTTTCGAATCATAGGAAACAAGAGTAATTCTTCAAGTAAATTTGTATTGTTCTTTAGAGGAGAGTGAAACTCATTGAACCCTGATTCTTTGATCATCCTTCTGATATTATATCAATATTATTCTAAGTGGACGTAGGTCATTACCAGATCTTGGGGCCGAACCACTATAAATTACCGTGTTTTCTTTACTTTTGTCATTGCGTTCTTCTCTATACATCCGTCCATATCAATCACGTTTTGACTCCGTGTCAGTTGGCCAAATCTTGGGTCAACATTCTGGTGCTTTCGTTGAGAGATTGATTTGTTGCTGTTAAGAAAACCAATGGCGAAAGCAGGAAGGAAAACTGGGCAGGCAACTGCCGCTGAACCGTCGAACCCACCACCTCCTCCTCCCCCTGCAAGCATGGCGGAAGATGAGCCGCAACTAGATTTTGAAGAGGAGGAAATGGAAGATGCGACGCTGAAGAGCACCCTGGGCACGTTGCAGGAAGAATTGGCTAGTCTGAGGGCCAATCAAGAGACTGCCGCAGAAGTTATGGCGCGGCAACAGCAGGAGATTGATCGACAGCGTGCGGAATTGAGCGAGAGACAGGCGGAGGTGGATCGCCGCCAGACTGAAGCCATGGCCGCCCTCGAAGCAGCCTTGCTGTTGGCTAGAAATCAGGCCGCACCTGCCTCGCAGCCTGACCAACCCACGAATGGTCCACCCCAGAAGGGTCCCAATCCTAGCCCACCAGTTCAGCCTTCAAGTCCGCAAAGGCCCGAGCAGCCTCAGACGCCCCATGACGATGTCCCGTTGGACCCTGAGGCAAATCCACCATCCCAAGCTGCTCGGAGTAATCCCCCGCAGCAAAGGCAGAATAGGACCGAGCGTCAGCCTCGTAGTCCTAGGCGCCATGAGAATGACAGGCCAAACCAAGCGAACAGAGGTCACTACCCTCTTGGCAACAGGAGGGACTCGGAGCTAGGCTCTGCGGTCCGTGGATCCCCACCGCATAACAATGCACGGGGACACCGCGACCAGCGCAGGCCACCCTCTAACGCTCGGGGCGTTTCTGCCAGAGACGGGAATAGAGGGAACAGTCAGTCTCACCACAGCCAGTCAAGGTTCAGAGATGGCCATGGGTACAATGAGGCCGACTCAGGCAAGGGAAATGCTGGTGGGAGGAATGGAGAAAGAGGTAAAGGCAGGAGCCAAATACCTTAAGATGACCAGCCAAATAGACAAGATGCTGGGGGGTAGCCCAGACAAAATAATGTCTTCAACCGGCTCGGAGGTAGCGAGCAGCGAAGAAGAGAAGAGGACCTGAGAGATGTACTCAACGATCGTCGAGAAAGGCACGGCGAGAACATCCCCCCAGCCACAGAGGCCACTGCAATTCCTGCCGCAGTGCAAGCCCAGATAGACGCACTTAATCAAGTAGTGCAGCAGCTGGTCGGAGGAAGAACTTCCTATATCGACCACGACAGGAGAAAGGGTACTCCTTTCGTCCAGAGGATAGCTAACGCCGAAACACCCAGCAAGTTCAAAATGCCTACGCTCCCGAACTTTGATGGATATGGGGACCCAGTCTCGCATGTGAATAAATTTGAGATTCAGATGGACATTCAGAAAGTGTCTGAAGACGCTCAGTGCAGGATCTTCCCTGCAACACTTTCTGAAGCGGTGCAGGAGTGGTTCTTTAAGTTCCCCCCTGCAAGCATAGTTTCTTGGGAAATGTTCGTAAGGGAGTTCTACGGACAGTTCTATGCGGGTCGTGTGCACCCAACCGAAGCAAACCAGCTGGTCGAGATTCGCCAGCAGGACGGTGAGTTAGTGAAGGATTACGTCTAGCGCTTTATGCGAGCAGCAGCTGGAGCAAAAACAGTAGGAGACGAAGGCAAGATGATGGCCATTACCGCAGGGGTAAAGCGTTGCTCTTTCCTCTGGAAGAGTCTCCGAAAGGAAGGAGTTAAAACAACCCAGGAGTTCCTGGACCGAGCTGATCGATACATCAAGCTCGAGGAAGCCATTGTTGACGATGGAAAACCCTCAAACAAGGGTAAGAAGACCGCTGAACCTGCCAAAGCCGCCCATGGTTCCAAACCTAATGGCAACGACAAAGGCCACGGACACGGCAATAGTAATGGCAAAAATGGTGGGAAACGGCCGTATAACGAGCCTTCCACCTTCAACAACAAACGAGCCAAGGGTAATCGTTATGAACCTAGGTTCACTAACTACACTGCCCTCGTCAAGTCTCGGGGAGAGGTTTATCAGGCCACAAGCTCTAGTGTGCCTTACAAGAAACCGGGACCCATTCGAAAAGACATTTCGAAAAGAGACACCACCAAGTTCTGTCGTTACCATAACGACTACGGACACGACACTAACGAATGCAACCAGTTAAAAGACGAAATCGAGTTCCTTATTAGACAAGGACACTTGAGAAGATACGTACGGGCCTCGGGAACTTCCCAACGAGAGGCTCCAGGTGGCAACGAGCAGGCGCCTACACGCCAGCGCTCGCCCCCATTACAGCCTGCCCCCATGGCTGGAACACTCTTAACCATCTGTGGAGGCCCGCACCTCGCGGGAAATAGCGAAAAAGCCAGAGAACGATACGCTCAAACTCTACGTCACGACCAGGACATCGATATGATGACTATGGAGGACCGTGCACAGAAAAAGGCTCGCTCAGAGAAGGGTGAGATAACCTTCTCTGATAGCGATTCCCAACACGTCCGGTTCCCACATTCCGATCCGCTGGTCGTGGACATCCAAATGGCCAATATGATGGTAAAAAGGGTACTAGTCGATACAGGAAGTTCAGTGAACATCCTGTATAAATCAACGCTGGAGCGCATGAAGTTGTCCGTAAAAGACTTGGAGCCCTGCAATCAAACCATATACGGCTTCTCTGGAGAAGGACTCGCCCCTGCCGGAATGATCAAGCTTCCAGTAACGACGGGTACAGCGCCCGCAACAAGGACATTACTCACCACTTTTGTAGTGGTCGATTGCCCTTCGGCTTACAACACCGTTATTGGAAGGCCCATACTAGTTGATCTACGGGCCGTCATCTCTATGTGGCACCTAGCCATGAAATTCCCGACGGACGCGGGGGTAGGACGCGTCTTAGGAAACCAAAGGGAAGCCAGGGAGTGCTACAACGCCTCGATCACGAAGGCGAAAAGTGGGACATCGAGGAGCACTATCCCAGATCGATTGCAGATGGCAATAGGCACGCAAGCCCAATCCGGTGGTGAAGTCACCAAATAGGGTGTTGCCCAAAGTGAGGATGGAGATTTGGATCCTCGCTTTGGGGATTTTGAAGAAAATGTTGGACCCGTCGAGGACCTGGAGGAGGTCCAACTCGACAAAAAAGACCCGACCAAAGTCGTAATGGTTGGGAAGAACTTAGAGCCTACTATAAAGCAAGCACTGGTGGAATTCTTGCAAAAGAACCAGGAGGTTTTCGCCTGGACGCACAAAGACATGGTCGGGATAGATCTTGTAGTAATCAGCCATGTCCTGAACATAGATAAAACCTTTCCACCCGTGCAACAAAAGAGAAGGCTGCTCGATAAAGAAAGATCAAGGGCCTTGAAAGAAGAAGTCGAAAGGCTTAAGGAGAACGGGTATATCAGGGTGGCGTTTTATCCGTCGTGGGTCTCCAATCCGGTATTAGTCCCCAAGCCTAACGGCAAATGGCGGACCTGTGTGGATTTTACGGACCTCAATAAAGCCTGCCCGAAGGACTGCTTCCCGCTTCCAAGGATCGACCAGCTGGTCGATGCAACTGCAGGACATGAGATCCTCTCGTTAATGGATGCATATTCAGGCTACAACCAGATCAGCATGCATCCCCCTGACGAGGATCACACCAGCTTTCAGACCGATATGAGCTTGTACTGTTACAAAGTAATTCCCTTTGGACTGAAAAACGCAGGTGCGACTTACCAACGGCTAGTCAACCACATGTTTAAGGAGCTAATCAGTGTAAACATGGAGGTATATGTGGACGACATGCTGGTAAAGTCTAAGAAGGCAGAAGGACATGTGAGGGATCTACAAGAGTGCTTCAATGTGCTAAGCAAGTACCGGATGAAGTTGAATCCCCTCAAGTGTTCCTTTGGAGTCGGATCAGGGAAGTTTTTGGGTTTTATAGTAAATTCAAGAGGAATTGAGGCCAACCCCGACAAGATAAGAGCCCTGATCGACATGAAGTCGCCAGAGAAGATTAAGGATGTACAAAGTTTAACTGGGAGGATCGCAGCCCTGAGTAGATTTATCTCGAAATCAACTGACAAGTGCATCCCATTCTTCAATCTACTCAGGGGGAATAAGAAGTTTGAATGGACGGGAGACTGCGAACAAGCATTCCAGGCCTTAAAGACTCATATGGCACAACCTCCCATCTTATCAAAACCAATCGAAGGGGAAACTTTGTATATCTATCTGGCGATTACCAAAGTTGCTGCTAGTGCGGTACTAGTACGGGAGGAAGAAAGCGTACAGAAAGCAGTCTATTATGTCAGCAAAAGGTTGATCGGTGCAGAATTAAGATATCCACCAATTGAAAGATTAGCATATTGCTTAATTCTGGCCTCCAGGAAGTTGCGTCCTTACTTCCAAGCCCATCCTATCACGGTTCTAACCGACCAGCCCCTTCGGCAGGTCCTCCAAAAACCTGAGGCGGCTGGAAGATTATTGAAATGGGCAGTTGAATTAGGGCAGTTCGATGTAACTTATTCACCGCGGGCAGCAATAAAAGGACAAGTTTTGGCCGATCTTGTCGCGGAGTTCACCGAACTCCCAGGCAGTGAGCAGTGCGAACAGCCTGAAGCACCCATGCCTCAAGACAAAACTCCTTCGTGGAAACTATTCACGGATGGTTCATCTAACGAATCCCACGCTGGAGCGGGAGTGATATTGATAACGCCGGAAGGGCATCGATTTCACTGCGCGATCAGGTTCGACTTCGCGGCGTCAAACAATGAAGCAGAGTACGAAGCACTCCTAGCTGGATTGAGAATGGCCAAAGATATGAGCATAAAGACGCTTGATATTTACAGTGACTCTCGGCTAGTCGTAAATCAAATCCTAGGAGAATATCAAGCGCGGGGATTAAAGATGATGGCCTACCTGAATAAAACGAAGGATTTGCTAGCCCAGTTTAAAAAGTACACCCTCCAGCAAATCCCGCGAGACCAAAATACAAATGCAGACGCCTTAGCTAAACTCGCGAGCGTGAAGGATGCTAACACTTTAAACATTGTGCCAGTGGAAAGATTAAGCAAGCCAAGTATACAAGCAACTGAGTCCAGTATGGAAATTCGAATGGAAGATACATGGATGGCGCCATACTTGGAGTATCTGACAAATGGTACACTACCAACAAATAGAAATAAAGCCAGGACTCTGCAAAGGCGAGCCGCTAGGTACATACTGGTCGATGGCGTTATGTATCGAAGGGGATATTCGATGCCACTGCTCAGGTGCGTTACACCAGAAAAAGCTAAGGAGCTCATGAGGGAGGTGCATGAAGGCTTCTGCGGAGATCATGCTGGGGGGCAGAGTTTGGCAAAAAAGATTCTAAGACAAGGTTACTTCTGGCCAACAATGAATGAGGATTCGATGGAGTATGTATGAAGATGCGACAAATGTCAGAGGTTCTCCAAGATCCCACGAGCAGCTCCGAATGAACTAAAACAGATGCAGAGCCCATGGCCCTTCGCAGTGTGGGGGATAGATTTGATTGGATCCCTGCCAACAGGGAAAGGAGGAGTAAAATACGCAGTTGTGGCAGTCGATTACTTCACAAAATGGGCCGAAGCTGAACCACTCGCAACCATCACGACCAAAAAAGTTCTTGACTTCGTCATCAAGAACATTGTATGCCGGTATGGATTTCCCAGGAAGATAGTTTCAGACAACGGGACCCAATTTGACAGTGATTTATTCACTGATTTCTGCGAAAGGCATGGAGTCATTAAAAGTTTTTCTTCAGTCGTGCATCCCCAAGCGAATGGGCAAGTCGAAGCCGTGAACAAAACTCTCAAGGACACGCTGAAGAAAAGACTTGAAGAAGCCAAAGGAGCGTGGCCAGAGCAACTGCCTGAAGTCCTCTGGTCGTATAGGACATCCCACCGAACAGCAACAGGGCATACCCCATTTTCCCTAGCCTACGGATATGAGGCCATGTTACCTGTCGAGTTAGATCCCCCCTCACATCGGCGTTTAACTTACGACCAGGACATAAACAGCCAGCTGATGATGGAGTCCCTAGACTCGATCGACGAGATTCGAGAAAAATCTCAACTCCGAGTTGCTGCCTACCAGCAAAAAGTCGCCCGGTACTTTAACTCCAAAGTTAAAGAAAGAAAATTCAACGTCGGAGATTTGGTGCTACGACGAGTTTTCTTAAATACCCACGACCCGACTACTGGAGTGCTCGGACCCAACTGGGAAGGACCTTACCAGATTGAAGAAGTCCTTCACCCAGGCACCTACAAACTTGCACGCTTAAACGGAGATCTCGTTCCGCGCTATTGGAATGGAGAACACCTGCGCAAGTATTATCAATGAACAGCCCTTCTTAAAGGACTGGCTTGTTTAAATTTCTCTTTTTAATTTTTACAAGTTTTGCAAAGAGGGTTAGCCACGTTGTACGGCTAACTGCTCGTATATGTAAGATTCTATTTCAGAATCACTCGTAAAGACATGTTTAGTCCATTTTTAATACGAGATTATAAGGGACTGTGCTCAGCCAGTCATTCTTGCCAACTTTTGTGAATCTATATTTACAAGTATTTGTTCATTACGTGTGTTATTTTGTTGTATTACAAGTATCAGTTTTACTACGAATAGGAACGTTCGAGCAGGTTATGGTCAAGGCAAGTAACCAAGGACCTAAAGCTCCTCGATCACTTGGGGGGCATATAAGGCACATCGATAGCAAAGCATACTTCTCAAGGTATGTAAACACATGAACAAAATAAGTGAAAGCATGCTACAGTACTTAGAGTATTTTTCAAAATTTGTGTTTGATAAATCATGGCAAAGTACTATGCTAAGTTCGGTCATACGGACAAATGTTATAAATATTATAACATCAAGATTTAAGCTTGTGTAACTGTTCAAAGTAAAAAGATTTGCTGCCCGTACAGCAAAGTTTAAAAAAGAAACTACTGTCTTTACATCACGACCCTTGGGTCGTATATCCAAAAAAGAAGAAAAAAAAATGAGAAGAATTCAAGAGGCATTCGGGGCTGGAGGATCCTGGGCAGCATCCTGGTTAGTCACGTCCTCAACAACATCTTCTTCTTCCAAACCAGCGACGCTCGGAGTGGCAGGGGTCGCGGCTCTTGCTTCCTCTTCGGCCAGTTGGGCAGCACATCGGGCCAGCTCCGCAGTTCTGACTTCCTCTGAAAGGTAGCTAAAGTCAGCACCCTGATTGTGTTTCCAGAAATTGTAGAAACATCGGAGTGTTGTCCTCTTATACTTTTCCAGATTCTTGGAGTTGTCAAGCTCCAACTGCTTCACTTTGCCCTCGAGGGAAAGAATAGCCTTATCCTTGGTCTTGAGTACCTCCCCCAGATGCTTGATTTCGCGGAGATGGGTTTTGTTGAACTCCCGGTACTCTTGCCTCAACTTGACCGCTGCTTCCTTCGCAGCTTCAGCCTCGGACAGCTTAGTCACCGCTGCATCCCTCTCTCGGATCACCGCCTCCAACTCCTTAACATGCTTAGCCTCAGCAGCCGAAAGCTCCTCGGCCGCCTTCACCTGATACCTCTCGATGGCTTTTGCCTCGGCCTGCTCGATGTAAGACTGGGCTCGAGTACGAGCAGCAATGGCAGAAAGTAAGGCCTGTGCACGAAGAAGAAGGAGTTAGAACTTATCACAAGGACTAAAAAACTAAAGACTCGAAGAATAAAGAAACACTTACGCTGGAGATTTCGTTCAAAGCCCTGTTCATGATCTGGTCGACTGGCAGCTCTTCAGCTTGAACCATTGCGACCCTAACACGCTCGCCTTTGCCAATGCGATCGAGGCGGTCCCTGGCGGATCGGATGGCACGGCTCATGAGTCTGGCCCCATGAGCCTCTTCACGAGAAAGATGCTCCCTGGCATGCACAACTGGAGGATTCGGCCGAACAGGAGTAGTTTGCTGTTCAGAAGGAGCTGGAGGAGGAGTAGGATTTCGCCCAGTTGGCGCAGGACTTTGCCCAGTAGGCGTACCCTGAGGAGGATCTTCTGGTCGACCCTTCTTAGCTGGAGGGCCCCGACTGGATTCACCGGTTCTCTTCTTAGGCTTCCGTTGGAGTTGAGGAACTTCCTCTTCCTCCTCGGCCTGGTACATGTCGAAAATGTTGGGAGTTGACATATCTGCATGAAGATAAACATAGCAAGTTTATAAAAAAAGAGGCAGGTGAGAGTAAGTTAGACAATTGAAAGGAGGTAACAAAGTAAATACCCGAGCTACAACTACCGGTCGCTACACTACTGACTCTATTAGTCATATACTCATTATCTGGCATGAAGAAGTCTGATCCTAAGTTTGGAGCATATGTAAAGTTACCATCCCCGTCAAACAAGTGACAGGGAATCAGTAAACCATTTAAAAGCGAAATAACTTTACCATTATCGTCGGAAGATTCTCCCAAGTCAACAATGGGTTCTTTGGCCTTTTCTTTCCCCTTGCCTTGGGGAGCAGAAGGCCTTTCTGCGGAAGGGCTACCCGTGGGTTCCCTGATTATAACTCATGTTGGCCTCCTCCTAGGAGGAGGCACAGGAGGTTGCTGCTCGGGAACCCCCTCGGCAGTGGCATCGCCCACCACGGGCCCTCTATTTTCATGGCGAGGAGCCAGGAGGCCAGATGACCTCAAGTTCTTTTTGAGTGTCAGGGTCTTGACACATTTTGCTGCATCAGACATCCTGGCCAGAGTGTTAGCCCTCGACACCATGCTTGGTGTTGGGGTCGGGCGTAACCAAGGGCCTGAAAAACAGATTAAGTTTAAGAAAAGATGAAAGGAAACACTTTATGTTAAAGCATCGACCAGACGAAGACAAGTTTATACCTCCTCTCGCGAAGGCCAAGTTGTCACTGGAAATGTCCGGAGTAAAGAAGTACTCCCTGTTGTAGTGCCCCACGTTAGATATATGGGTAGTACCACTCAAGAACGTCCGACCGGTCTCCTAGTGGCAGAAGTGAAAAAAGCCCGTCCCGTTGTGCTGTGGGTTGGACTTGAGGTCAAAAAGATAGTTGACCTCGTGGGGTGAAGGTTCTGGCCATTTGTTAAGTTTGTACAGGACATAGAGTGCGGCCAGCATCCTATATCCGTTTGGAGTTATTTGAAAGGGAGTGACGCCGAAATAATTGGCAACCCCCACAAAGAAGGGATGAAGAGGGAGATAAGCTCCCGCCTCAATGTGATACCTGGACCAGGCGCTGTTCGCCCCTCCTGGACGGTTAGCCCTCTGGTCCGCGGTGGGACGTGTAATGGTTACCCCCGTGAGGGGGAATTTCCTGAAGCAGTTAGCAACCATTCGGATGGTCACTGAACTGGCTGGGGGAGTATACCACTCGACATCAGGCGGATTCCGATGACGAGGACGAGCCCTAGTTTGGATATTAGGGTCAGGAACAAGATTTTCTCGACCACTGGTCAAGGGAGCCCTAGCCTGCGAATCAGGCTGGGCAGGAGGAGTAGGGTTGCTTTCAGACTCGAGCCTTTTCTTGCCAGAAGACTTGGAGCGGGCCATTGGAGAGGAAGGGTGTGGTCTGGAAGAGGATCGCGAGAACGGAATCTCGTGGACACGTACAGCTGGTTGTTCTTCCCCCTCGAGCAGCTGGGCAAAAAGGTCGTCGTCGATGGGTCTTTCACCTCCCCACAAATCTGGCATTAAAGTCTGCAAACAGAAGAATGGGGAGGTGAGGAAATAGAACTCTATAAAGCTTTTTAGAATAACGATGGTCGAGTATAAAAGTTAGGCTTTTATACAACAACATTCTATCAAAAGGCTAGATCTTTCTACACGAACAGTTTGAAAAACGGATCAAAGGGTGAAAGTAAAAAGTTTTTCTGTGAAAGCTTTTTCAACTCCCCTTAGGGCGGGAACAAATTTATTTTTTCAACTAGCTTGAAAATTGAAATATTACTTCGGTTTTACGTCCTAAAAAGCATGATCCTAGATGTTTAAACGAACTCGTAACTTTACTACGCCTACGAAACATTCTGTCTACAAGCATTTTAAACCAGAAACAAGACTTAAACAGTATACCACCAGAAGCATGCATCACGAGAAATTAGAAGCATGGGGTTTCGAAAACTTACCAAGAAAAGTGATCGTGAAGGTGAAAGAAAGGTCTTCGGAAATTAAAGAGTCCGCGGTCTGAGTCTTGGAGGTGCAGGAAAACAGTCTACGGAGAAGATTAAAGCTCTGGTTTTTAGGGTTTTCTGCAAAGATAATGGCGTGCGTAAAAAGAAAGAAGAAGCTCCGACGGTCTTATATAAGTTTGTCTCTGATATTAAAAAAGTGTAATCATTATTTTTCCTTTTTCAAAGTATGGGGGAATGTGATGGCCGTCGAAATCGTTTCTGGGGAACTGAAAAGGCATGATTAGACAGAAGTGGGTTGCTTTTTTCGAGAGCACACGAAGGGTTCTGACACGTCAGGAGGGGTTACCGAAGAGTCGTTCGTTCAAAGTTCATTTACTGTTCGTAGTAAATAAACTTTGGGGGGCAAATGTTATCCAATAAATTAGCATTGGTGACATGGCAAATAATCTCTTGACACGTGGCTGATACCTGGAAGCGTCTGCTAGAGTATCGACCAGGAGATACAGTAGAAGCAGGGGCAAGCCTGTCTTACCCGCGACCAGTATGGTCGGTAGTTCCGCGTATGAGGTAACATTTATGGGAAGATCTTTATGAATCCTGAGATTATCTCATACAATCTTCTGGATACCCGATTATTCAGGGAAGAATATCTGTAACAATCTCTTGTAGCCCTCCTTGAGCCTATAAATAAGAAGAGATAGCTCAAAGGAGGGGACCTTTTTTGGCTTTCGAATCATAGGAAACAAGAGTAATTCTTCAAGTAAATCTGTATTGTTCTTTAGAGGAGAGTGAAACTCATTGAACCCTGATTCTTTGATCATCCTTCTGATATTATATCAATATTATTCTAAGTGGACGTAGGTCATTACCAGATCCTGGGGCCGAACCACTATAAATTACTGTGTTTTCTTTACTTTTGTCATTGCGTTCTTCTCTATACATCCGTCCATATCAATCACGTTTTGACTCTATGTCAGTTGGCCAAATCTTGGGTCAACACATACATACATCCATCCATTCACATATATTACAATAACATAACATATTATGCCCACACAGTAATTAATGTATGCAGAGATTAATGACCGCTCTGATACCAATTGTTAGGAACGAGTTTCCTAATACGCAGCGGAACGGTGGTATGGTTGGCCCAGTGTACAACAAAATTTTTGTAACATATTTAAACTATCTTTAAATATGCGGATCCATTAATATACATACATTAATCATAAACAAGATAAGGATAGAATTCATACCTCTTGAAGCCTATCAATTATCCTTGCTATCTTTTCGTATTTAGAACGATCTTCCTATCCAAGCCGCTCCCATGTACTCACACCAAGATCTTCCAAAGCGTTCTCTACACCTCAAGAAATGTGTGGGCACTTAGAGAATGAAGGATAGTTTATTTGTGATTCTACTTGATGTACTCAACACATGAGATCAAGAGAATAGGCCTGAGAATTGGTTCTTTATTTTCAGGGAGAGAAAATTATCGTTCTATTTTTTTTACAGGGCGAATGTTCAGAGTTGTCTCACACTCACACATATCTGAATAATTTTCTAATTAGTCATACTTATAAGAAAATATTCAAATTTTAAAAAATAAATCTGTAACCATTTTACAATTTACTTTTTAATTAATTAATTATTCTATTAATGAAAAAATCCAAAAACCAAATTTTGAATTATCCATTAATTAATTAATTAAATAAATAAAAATGAAAATCCCATCCCTGAAAATGCCCTACACGCCACACACAGTCCATGGACTGACTGTGTGTGAACGTGTAGCTTCCTAATTTTTAGGGAAATTGGTTTTTCAATTTTTATTTAATTATTTATTCAAATTACTTTGTCATATAAGATCTAACAACCTGATAACTAATTCAAATTTGAATTCAAATTAATTATCAAATATAATTAATTATTTGAATAAATATTAATCTTTCAAATTCAAATCCAATTTGAACTTATCAGATTATTATCTCCCACTCAAATATAGATATTTAATTAATTCTACCAATTAATTAAATCCAAAATTTTCGAAAATAAATATTTAATTTATTATAATTTCAAAAATTATAATTAATTAATTATTTAATTAAATTTCGAAATTAATTTAATTATTTAATATAATTTCGAAAATTATACAATAATTAAATATTAATTCATTTATTAACTACAACTAATTTGTAATTAATTAATTAATCACTATTATCATATAATTGCATATTTGGCCTGAAGAACAAATTTCTTCTTAAATATGTCTTTAAACTATTTTCCTTTCATATTAACTCTTACCTTGAACAGTCTTGATAGAGTCGCTATGGGGACCTATGGACTTATAATTCCAAGCTCCAATAAATTTGAGATTATTAATTAAACTCTTTAATTAAATAATCTTAATTTATTAATCTCATGATTATTCCACTATAAATATGAGACTGCACTCTTGTAATTATAGACATTTCATTTACTGAGTACTTTATAATCATAAAGCGTCCATTGATATAATCATTGCATACAACTTGACCCTCTAATAATGGTTCATAACTAATCGAGAATTAAATTACCGTTTTACACTTTTAATTATCTCTTGTTTCCTTAAGTACCATTGACTCTACGAGTGAAGGTTAATTCATAACTAAATTATGAATTTGAGCTCAATAACCTTTCAGTCCCAAAAGTCAACCCTTAAGAGAACCATTATTCAATCTCTTGCGAGAAGGCATAGATTCCATATCTGTATACTATGTCCCCAGCCATCTATATTAATGAGTTCCCAAAACAAAAGTTTCTAGCCTGATCATTCTGACAGACCCTAACAAGTGAATCAAAGAACTCATATAACATAAACAGGAGTTCATAGTAACTTCAGGATTAAGATCTATTTGTATATGATCATCAGTTGATATATTTAACTAATACTTTGAAATGGTATTTAACTAAGTATTAATAAACATATCTGGTCCAGTTCTATATATTCTCTAATATATAAAGCACCACCACTAAAGTGTCCTACCACACTAGTGATCCGAATCTAGATCACATGTATTCATAATACTAGTGGACCGTACTTGCAGTAATTAATCTAAAGATTCCATAACTTTATTTTACTACGAACTATTCAAGTTCATTTATCTCAAACACAATCCTCCCGTACCAATACGTGTTTGAGATCACATATATGAACTTAGGAATATTCCTGATATTTACTTAATATTATCATAGAATAATATAGTCCATAAAATATATGCATAACAAATTCAATTCATTTATTTATTTCATAAAAACAATGTCTACTACATATGCTTTCAGGGCACATTTCCAACAGTTTTCTCTACCCAAATCTTAACTCATTGTTTCTCATTATCTTGGTTAGGCATCTAAGTTCTTTGAACTTGAGGTTTCTTGTCGGTAAGTTTCTTCTCGGTGGTTTAGTCCTCTTGTCATCATCTCCTTCTTTTAGAAATACTCACCTTTTTCTTGTTGGTTTTAGGAGTGTTCTGAAATCCCGTCCTTGTTCTCACATCCCGGTATTGGTAAGGAAAATAGGATAGTTTCTATATGATATATGTTTATGTGTATGTATAATATGTTATGATGTTATGTTATGTTTTTTATCTAGGGCTCATGGTTGCTTAGTTTGCAAGCCCTAGTGTTTATCATTTTCATGTTTAGAGTTATGATATACCCTACCTCAGATATTAGACAGAGGACCTAGATGGGTTATCATAAACTATCATGTGATCTAACCTACCTCAGATATTAGACAGGGGACGTAGATGGTTTATCACATGACATAATGGCCATTAATATTGTAGTCCTATGTGGTATACGCTTTTATAGTCATATGTTTATAGTGTATGTTTATGTTTATGTTTTATGCTTTTAGTAGATTTTCCTTGCTGGGCATTAGGCTAATTCCTTTATTTTTATATGTGCAGGAAAATAGTTATGGCGGCGGAAAGATTCATGGCAGCTTGGGATTGTGTATTGAGGAAGAATGGATTCGGTGGACTACGTGAACGATTCGAGGACGACATTGATTTCAGTCTTTTTATTATGTTTATATGTATTTTCCACACTTGGTTTTGTAACAAATTTATTTAAGATTTAAGTATTGATTTATTTTTAAAACAATGGGATCCCTTACCCTGCGTTTGCGTATTTCAACTTTTACTTTATAGTGTTTAATAGAATTATGAATGTTTCGTATGTATGTTTTCTTAAGAATAGTGTCTATGTATAAGCAGTTTTAATGGTCCAAAGTCTAGAATTAGTTGGGTCATTACACAAAGCCTCGTACTCAGCTTCATTGTTTGATACCTTGAACCCAAATCGTAGCGTGATATGGAATCGATGCCCTTCTAGAGAAATCAATATGATCCCAGCTCCAGACCCGTTCTCATTAGAGGAGCCGTCCACGAATATTCTCCACAACATCTGTACTGATTCTTTCAAAAGCTCTTCTTGAAATCCAGTGCATTCAGCCATGAAATCAGCAAGGGCTTGGCTTTTGATTGATGTCCGTGGTACGTACAATATTTTGAACTGGTTGAGTTTGATTGCCTATTTTAAGAGACGTCCCGACGCTTCAGGTTTTTGTAATACTTGCCGCAGAGGTTGGTCGGTCATGACATGGATTGAATGGGACTGGAAGTACGGCCTAAGCTTCCTGGAGGCTAATATCAGGCAAAACGCCATCTTTTCCATTTATGGATATCGTGATTCAGCTCTGAGAAGTCTTTTGCTTATATAATATACTGGTTTTTGAACCCGGTCTTCTTCCCAGACCAAAACGGTGCTGGCTGCATTTTTGTCACGGCCAAATAAAGGAATAAGGGCTTCCCCACCACTGGCTTAGACCATACTGGGGATTCGGCCAAATGCGTTTTCAGATTGAGAAATGCCTGCTCGCACTCCTCAGTCCATTCAAATTTCTTATTCCCTCAGGGCAAGTTATAGAATGGCAAGCATTTTTCCGTGGATTTTGAAATGAACCGATTAAGGGTTGCCACTCTTCTAGTCAGGCTCTGGACCTCTTTACGTGAGCTGGGCGAAGGCATTTCCAATAATGACCAGATTTTATCTGGATTTGCCTCTATCCCCCTTGTATTGACTATGAATCCAAGAAACTTTCCCGATGCCACTCCGAAAGTACACTTCTTGGGATTCAACCTCATGTTATATTTCCTCAGGATCTCAAAACATTCATTTAGGTCGGATACATGGTTGTTGGCAGTCTTGGATTTAACTAGCATATCATCGACATACACTTCCATGTTTTTTCTGATCTGACCAATGAACATTTTGTTAACTAATCATTGGTAGGTCGCCCCGACATTCTTTAATCTGAAGGGCATGACTTTATAACAGTCTACGTTTGTTGGAGTCATAAAGCTAGTATGCTCCTGGTCTGCAGGATTCATCACAATCTGGTTATATCCATAATACGCATCCATGAAGGATATGAGCTCATGCCCCACAGTGGCATCTACCAATTGATCAATTCTTGGCAATGGAAAGCAATCCTTGGGACAAGCTTTGTTTAGGTCGGAGAAATCGATGCAGGTCCGCCACTTTCCATTTGGCTTTGGGACCAAGACAGGATTCGCAACCCAGATCGAATATTTTGCTTCACGAATGAACCCGTACTTTAATAACCGAGCTACTTCTTCCTCCAACGCCTCAGCTCGGGTTGTTCCTAAACGTCTCTGTTTTTGGGATTTCGCAAGTACGCTTTTATCCGAGTTGAGGTTGTGCATGATTACACTCGAGCTTATTCCCACCATGTCTTCATGAGACCAGGTGAAGACATCTAGATTCCCTTACAAAAATTTATAATCTCCATTTTTCTCTCATCGTCAAGATTTTTCCCAATCTTAACGATTCTCGAAGTGTCCTTGGGATCTATATTGACCTCCTCGAGCTCTTCGATAGCTTGGAGTTCTGATCTATCCTCGCCCATTCGTGGATCAATACCATCGCTTGGGGCGATGCCTCTATCCCTGGCTTTCTGAGGTTCTTCCGTCCTAGAAGCAACTTCTACTTCCTAGGACTCCTTGCCTCCGTCATGTACGACCATTGTTTGCTGCCCGACTTTGGTTTTTCCTTTCATGGAAATGCTATAGCATTCTCTGGCAGCAAGCTGATCGCCTTTGATAGTGCATATTCCCGCAAAGGAGGGGAATTTGATTGCTAGGTGGCAGATAGAGGTTATGGATTCTAACGTCATCAACGTAGGTCGACCTAAGATCGCATTATAGGCCGCTAGACAATCGATGACCACAAACTCAAGGAGTTTGGAGACAGTTCGTGGACCTTCTCCCAATTGCACCACTAGCTCGATTGTTCTGATGGCTGCTGATCCCTCACCAGAAAATCCATATAGAACCATGGAAGTTTCCTTTAGGTCGGTTACAGACAACCCCATTTTTTCTAAGGTGGACCTAAACAGTAGATTCACAGAACTTCCATTATCTACTAGTATCCTCCTAACTCTTCGGTTGGTGAGCTGAACCATTACGACTAAAGGGTCATTGTGTGGGAACTGGACATGGCTGGCATCTTCTTCCATAAAAATGATCGGTTGCTTTTCTAACCACTGGTGCTTTGATAGTTGTTGCTCCGGGATGAACTCCACTCCGTTGTGGGATTTCAGCTCGTTGATATATCTTTTCTGGGTACATCTGCTCATGCCTGCCAGGTGAGGACCTCCAGAAATGGTTGCTATATCTCCTCCCGTGATCGGAGGAGGATTGTCTTGATTCACCTGATCTCCATTTTGATTCATTGGAGCCTCCGGAGTTGATGGAATGTTTTGTCTAGCGCGTTGTTTGGGAGTTCCTCGATTCCGGGCGTACTGAGCCAAAGGTCCTGCCCTGATGAGAGTCTCGATCTCGTCCTTTAATTGTCTGCAGCCATTAGTATTATGACCGATATCATTATGGAATCGACAAAATTTCAAGGGATCTCTCTTCGCCCTTTAATTCTTTAACGGTTTCGGCTTCTTTCACAGAAGACGGGTAGAATTCGCCAACAAGATGCGTTCTCTAGTATCCATGAGGTCAGACTAAGTTGCATAGATCGGTTTAAACTTATCCACGGACTTGTTTTTCTTTAACCCGCTCTGGCTGCCTTCACCACTTCCCTTTCTTTTACTACCCCCTTGGTTATTCTGGGCAATGGTTTGAGTTGTAGCACCATCCACAGTGGTTGCCACTCCATCGAGTTGAACAGGGGCTTGGCTGATTCCTGCAATAGAAGCTCGTGCCTCTTCTAGATTAATCCACCTCTGAGCTTAGTTTAGGAATTCATCCACAGTGTTAACTCCATTTCTCTGTAGCTCCTTCCATAGGTCACCTCCCACAAGAATCCTCGTCCTCATTTCCATGAGTTTATAACTCTCGTCGGCGTCTCTATCTCGTGTGGCAACGTTGGCAAACCTACTCAAGTATGCTTTCAAAGGTTCTCCGGGCTGCTGTTTTACATTTACCAGGAAGCCGGCCTTAATCCGAGCTGCCTGAGAAGCCCTGAAAGCTCTCTTGAAATCCGCAGAGAAATTCTTCCACGAGCTGATAAAGTGCTTTTTATACTGTTTGAACCATTTCCTAGCCGGCTCGATCAGAGTCGAAGGGAATATTAGGCACCTTAGCTCGGGTCCAATGTTATGGGTCATCATCAGGGTATTGAACATTCCCAAGTGGTCGGATGGATCTCCATCTCCATCAAATTTTGATAAATGGGGCATCCTAAAACCCGACGGGTATGCGGTTGCTGCAATGTTTGGGGCGAAAAGCTTGAGCTCATCCCCTGAATCATATTCATCTTTTTCCTTTTCTAATAGGAGTCTTTTCATCAGCTCCTCCATCTAGGCTAACATTTCGAGGGTTTGGTCTTTGATTCCTTGGTTATTTTGGGGCTGTTCCACAGCTCCCGTCCTACCGTACGCGTTCGGCGGGTTGTTGTCCCTCCTAGTTCGAGCTTGGTTTGGTGGGACATTCCCGTTATCACGTACTTCGGAAGGACCTCCCTCTTGATAAGTGTAACTGACTCTATTTTGGGCTGAATTTCTCCTCTGTGAGTTTAGGCGATCTCGAAGATCGGTCTGGGGATCGACTTGAGGGCTCTGCCCCGAATTCAGGTGATTTCTCAAATCTGTATCGGACCTGCCAGTTCGACAGCTCTCAGTCCAATAACTCCCATTAGCAAAGATTAGTGCTTGCGGTTGATGATGAGGATCTGGGATACTGCTGCGTGTCCGTGGTGCATAGGTAGGGAGCAGGAGGAGGATTTCTCCTGTTGTCCCCATAAGCAAGAACATTTTGCGCAAAATGAGGCGATGTTGGATGTCTTATGGGTGATGGGGGATGCCTAACCAGCGAGGCAATTCTTGTCCCGTCAGGATGAACCAAATTAGCCCGCGGTCGTTCTGCCCCACCATTTCTAAGTCTCTGCGTTTGGCGATCTGATCGTGATGTAGGAGGGTTGGCTAGAACATGCTGTCTTCGTGAGTTCGCCCCAGACCTTCCCCGTGGGTTGCCATGGGCATTTCCAGGCGCATACGACAGTGTAACTGAACTTGGGGTCGAGGTCCTAACCGATCGACTTGGTTTGGATCGACCATACCGGCGGGACTTATGAAACCCACCTTGTCTCTTTCCGACATTAACGTCAGTTGCAAGAGGGGGTAGCCGAGCCAAAACCTCCTCGATTTGCTTATTTGCTTTGGCCAAATGGCTTCTTAACTGCATTTTTTCCAGTTCTACCACAGTCAAGTAATCCGGATTCGGCGGCAATGATGCCAAACTCCCAGTGTCGTCGTGGCCCATCGGTTGTTTTCCCGATCGTTGCTGGACTTCAGGGCTATGCTCATCGGAAACAGCAGTATGGTGAGCCTCCTGCCCACCAGGATGTTCCATTTCATTATCGTGCCTCAATCAAGTGACCATCATGATGAACTTTGATTGGGATTTTGATGAAAGCACTAATCTGCAGCTCTCAATGAAAGCACCAAACTATTGACGTGGTTTTTCGCCAACAGTGAATTATGAAAATAGCAGGGATGGATTAGTGCTTAATGGTAAACCACAATAAGAAAATGATACTCAAGAGCACCAAAAAAGAACTCTTCAAGAACACTCGTCTTTTTTATGTGGTTCGGTGGTTAAAATTCTCCTAGTCCACGAGTCTATATTATTACTATTTTTCTCTCTAAATTTTGGCGGAGTTTTTGCATTACAGAAAAAACTAACTTCCCTATCCAAGATCTTAGTATTTATAGAGAAAATCTCTGGATAGACCTTGGGGTCATCACGTGACTTAACCCCCAATGTGACATGTACCACACTAATTATAAATATTACAAATTATCCTAAGGTATGGTCTGATAATTAGGTAAAACTGATCATGGATCCTTAGGGATAATCGGACATGTCATGCCTGTCCATGCACGATTATATTACGTGTCTGGGTTTTCTGGGATCCGGGGATATGCTATGCTGACCATGCACGTATATATAACGTATCCGGGTTTCTAAAGATCCAAGGATACGTCAGGTCTCTAGCGTACCCTGAGCTGAATACATCGTGAGCTCGTGTCACGGGTGCTATGCCTTATAAACAATACAAGCTCGTGCTTATTCCTTTGCATTCCCCAGCTCGTGCTATTGACATGGGGAACCGCGCTGCCTTAATGGAGAAAATACGGACTTATGGATCATTTATTACAGTCCTTTACTTGCCAGCTGTGCACGAGCTAAATAAAAGACTCGTGCTGAATTTCAGGATGCACACACGTTAGTGCCCAAACTGCCAAATCAATCTTATGTCAGCTACGTTACCCAGAAACTAACGGAAGTCTCATATTCGATAACAGTGTATAGTTTATGGGAGAAATTTTTAACAACGTGAAAAATTCAAGAGACACAAATTACAAGTGGTAATAGTTCAAATAAAAAATCATATTTATTTCTTAGAATATACATAAAAATCACAGGATCAATTATTACAAGACATAAAGGCCAGCTCTATAGATCTTGAATTATACGTATTTTTTCTTCCTTTTGTGTTTATGGGAACTTTCTTCAAGCAGTTTTGTTACATTAAAAATAAATGAACAATACATTTATTGCAACCAAATGACCAAAAAGCTCAATCTTGAGCCTCTAGCATATATGGAATAGCAAATAGAGATTGAGAGATAGATAGAAAATGACCGAGACTTGACCGAGACTTTACCATTGATCACTTTCCAAAACTTCACTCACTTTCTCACGTCTACTTGTGTAGATTTTAGCTATTGTTTTCTTCCCTTTGTCGGCAGCAACAGGATTCTTCGTCAATGTCTTCCAAGACAGAGTTCAGAAATTCAATGTAAAGTTTATTCTCCTTTTGGTCAGAGCCTCTACTTCACCATCCACAACTGTATATTTGGCATTAAAAAATTACCATCACCGTATATTTAGACTTCTTTCAATCCACCTTATATTTCGAATAATTTCTTATATACCGTTTTTATTGTAAATTTTCCAACAAATTTATCTATTATTTTGTATAAAAAACTTGTGTCATTTACTTCGGTCGTTGCATAAGTGAACGAAAAGAAAGAATTTTTTATTTTTTTTTACCCGCGGCATAAGATAAAATGTAATGCTTTGTATTTTTTTAGTTAATATATGAAAGAAAGTTTCCTTACAATATAATAATAAATAGAATACATAGCGATTCGCGCAGTCTTTTGTATTATTAAAAAAATATATATTTTAAAATATTTTTTAGGAGATTGTAGAGTAAGGATTTTTTTGCACCCTACTCGTACAACATGTTCTTTATATGAACACGTTATAGCGTCTTGACCACATTTTTTTTCTTCATAATGATGTTCATTGAATAGCAAACCTCTTGTAGGTTTTTGAAAAATTCTAAATAATTAAAGTGCCGAAAACAAAGTTCAAAAACTTGTTGTATGTGTGCTTTTATTTTTTATTATTATTATCATTATTATATGCTTTGCGTGATTTATTTTTTTATAAAAAGTCTAAATTATGTATAAGAAAATTTATGTTTTGTGTAAGACTTATTTTGGTCAATTACTCGTTTGAACCCTTTATTTTTAAAAATTAACTTTTAGACTTCGTGTTTGTCAAAATGTTAAATATATGAATTGATAGATCGATTATTTGAACATTGTATTTTGCCCAACTACCTATTTTGACCCTATATTTTTATATATTAACTTTGGACCATGTATTTATTTAAAATGTTGAAAATTCTTTATAAAAATTAAATTATATATATAATTTATTTTTTATAGTTAGGGTTCACACCAGTTTGAACTTTGTATTTTAGCCGATTACCCGTTGTGACATTTATTTTTAAAAATTAACTTGTGGACCTCAAGTTTTGTCAAAAGGTTAAAAATATGAATAGATAGATTGGTTATTTGAACACTACATTTTGGCCGATTACTCGTTTTGACTCTTTATTTTTAAAAATTAATCTTTGGACCATGTATTTATTCAAAGTGTTAAAAATTCTTTATAGAAAGATAAATATATATAATTTATGTTTTCTATGAAGGTTCACACCATTTTGAAATTTGTATTTTAGTTGATTATCCGTTCGGACCTTTTATTTTTTAAAATTAACTTGTGGACCTTGTGTTTTGTCAAAAAGATAGATGCTATTTTTAAACTACATTTTTTAAAACACATATATCTAAAATAAAACAACATTTATGTAAAATACAATACTACATTAATTTATAAAATATATTTTTTGAATGTATTAATTTATATATAGGTGTAGTTAGTAGTTACATTTTTTTATTAAAATTTAGCTTAAAGGAGAAAATTATTTAAGTGCTTTGGAGTAATTTTAGTTTTTTAAACGTGTAAAATAGATAGAGTAAATAATAATATCTTGTCAATAACTTATTTGAATTTAAAAAATATGTAACTACTTACATTTTTTTAAATTACTATATTATTATAATTTATAAAATGAATAAAAAATTATATTAAATGAGAAAATAGATAGAGTGCTTTAAAACAATTTGAAAGTGTAACATCATCTCCTTGAATCTCTCTTTTATATAATATACTAGATGTAAACAACGTGCAATATGCAAGTTTGTTTAGTTCTATTTACAGAATTTATTAATTATTTTTATTAAATTTATATTAATGTCATATAAATTTTAAATAAGTATATTGTTTTAATTAAATAATTTATTTATTTTTGTTTAAGTTTATGTTTATTCTAGTTTTTGAATTTGGGAGTGACAACAAGAGATTATATATTATATATTTAATGTAATATTAAATATTATACGTAAATTTAAAATTTAAGTTTCTTGCTAGATTTAAAAAAAAAAAAAACAATTTGTTGCTAATTCACAGTAGAATATATTATATGTTTAATATGATATTATTATAATAAATAATTTTAAGTTTAATTAAATTTTATTTAAGTTATAAAATATATGATTTTATTATTTTTAAATAATTATCATTGTAAAATATCTCAAAAATATCATATTTTAATTTGTTTGATTATTTATTACTTTAAAATAATTATCATTGTAAATATCTGAAAAATACCATATTTTAATTTGTTTGATTATTTATTACTTTAAAATAATTATCATTGTAAATATCTGAAAAATATCATATTTTAATTTGTTTGATTATTTATTACTTTAAAATAATTATCACTGTAAAATATCTAAAAATTATCATATTTTAATTTGTTTGATTATTTATTATTTTTAAATAATTATCATTGTAAAATATCTAAAAAATATCTTATGTTAATTTTTTTAATTATTTATTTTATTTTATTTATGTTTAAGTGCTTACAAACTACCATTAAATATAAGAATATTCTGTTAAATATAAGAATATTCTGTTAAAGTTAACATTAAAAAAAATAAAAAAACTGTTAAAACCAAAAATTTCCGTTATCTATACACTTATTATATAGAAGAGATATATATATATATATATGAATAACAAAAATTAAATTAAATGAGAAAATAGAAAGAATGCTTTGAAGATATTTTAGAGTGCCACATCATCTCTTTGAAGCTTTCATTTATATATATATATATAGATGAATACAAAAATTAAATTAAATAAGAAAATAGAATAAGTGTTTTGAAGAGATTTTAGAGTATCACATCGTCTCTTTGCATATAGATTTACTTTTTAGGTAATAGTATAATTTATATTTTTATTATTAATTAATTATTTAACTATTTTGTAACTATATAATTATTAAAAAATTAATTAAATAGCTATAAATTAGAAAAAATTAATAAGTGCTATCTAATAAGATTTAAATTAAAAAATTGTTATAGATTTTTTAATCCATCTATTCAATTGTTTTTATAATCCTTGTTTAATAAATAATAGAAAATATATAGAATATTATATATTCTGAATAATATGTATAGTTTAGAATAATAATAAATATAATATATATAAATTATATATGGATATAAATAATTATACAGTTTTATTACTTTTCATTAATTTTTCTAAAAAATATATTTAATCTTAAAAAATGATCATTATTCTATATATTTTTTTAGATTAAATAGATAAAACAAATAAGATAATGTGCAATTAAAATTCATAAAATGAATAAAAAAATTCAATTAAAGGAGAAAATAGAAAGAGTGCTTTAAAAATATTTTAGAATGTCACATCATCTTTTTGAAACTCTCATTTTTATATATATAGATATATAATTATATTGTTTATTATACGATTTTATTACTTTTCTATAATTTTTAAAAAAAAAATATATTTAATCTTAAAAAATGATTATTATTCTAGATATTTTATTTAGATTAAATAGAAAAATAAGATATTGTGTAATTAAAATTCATAAAATAAATAAAATTAAATGAAAAAATAGAAAAAGTACTTTGAAGAAATTTTAGAATGTCATATCATCTCTTTGAAACTATCTTTTATATATATATATATATATATATATATGATACATAATTCCAGAGTGACCAGAATTAATGGATTACATGCTTATGGACCAGAATTAATGGATTACATGCTTATGGGGCTGCTTTTTTATTTTTTTATTTACACTGATAGATAATATATTATATTCAATGAGAATAAAGAAACCAAACACTACTACAAAAATATGTTTATATGATACTTTTTTTAGGGCATTCACAATTCTAAAAATATTTTCTGGATTTTTTAGGACACTCATTGAGAGTCTTTAAAGAATTTATTTTAGGACTTGCAGTGCGAGCTCTGAAAACTAGTGCGTGTCCTAAAATTTTGAATTTTTTCTTAAACAAAAGTTTATAGACTTTTTAGGACACTCATTGAATATCTTTAAAGAATTTATTTTAGGACACGCAAAACGAGCCCTAAAAACTTATATGTGTCCTAAAAGTGTGAATTTTTTTTAACTAAAGTTCATGGACTTGTTAGGATACTCATTGTGAGTCCTTAAAGAAATCTTTTAGGACACGCAAAACAAGCTCTAAAAAGTTATGTATGTCCTAAAAATTAAGAGCACTCAAAGTGAGTCCTAAAATCTGTCAACTAATTTTTTAGATTTGGGGGCTAGGATTCAATTAATTTCTTTTTTCTTCTCAGCCACTAAATTTCTATTTTTTATTTTTATTTTTGTAAATGCTTATTTGTGAGATTAAGTGTATTAAAAATGTATAATAAGAAGTATTATTATTATTATTATTATTATTATTTCAAACAAAAAACCCTCATCCACACGTTTCTCTTTCACTTTACAAACCCTACCATCTTCTTTCTCTCATAAACCAGTTGCCCCACACCCTTCTTCTTCCCATGGTCTCTCTCTTGTTCTCCTTCTCTTCCAATCGATAATGGCTAAGGCTAATGGATCATTGACAACTGAATACAGGCGGCACTCTGGGGGGAAGGGCTAGGTCGTCGTAGGCGTCTGTGTTGCAGAGGTAGAGGGATGGGGCTCAGGGACTCGGGGACGACTATGGCTGGCTACAACGGTAAGTTTTTGTACTCCCTTTGTGTGTTTGGTTCGAATGTGATGAATTAGATGTGGTATTTTTTGTTTTTATTTTTTTTATGTATATATATGGAGGTAGAACTAATCACTCTATAATTTATGCCCCCAATTTTAGTGTCGAAGCTTCAGTGTTGAATTGTTTTGTCTTGGTGTTTTTGGTTTGGATTGTGATTAGTTCTGTGTAAGCATTTTTATTTATAAAAGCCAAACTATTCATTTTAGACCTAGATTTTGCTCTTGGTCGTTTTCAGCATTTAGTCCAGATTCGTTTTTTGCTTGGTAGACTTAATAAAAAAATTAGTATATCAGTTTTTTTGGAAATAATTATTCGGCATAGGAAACACATATAGTTTAGAGTTTGATTGCAAGGTGCCATTGTGGTATTTGAATAAACAAAAAGTTTAATAAAATTTTAGAAATTCTGCTTAATTCTCTAACCGCACATGTCGATTTTGTTCTTGGTTAAGTGGTAATGTAAACATTTATATCAACTACTTAGTCTTGGCATTAAATGTGAATTGCAAGTAGCCATTGAACATTTTCATGAATAACAATTAAACTCATAATTTGATATAGGGCCTTCCGACCTGCTTGATTGTTCAGTTGCGCTATATAATTATTGCTGTTTTTTTTATTGTAAAAGATGATGGGCTGGATTGATTATTAATGATTTTAACTTATGTGCTTAATATATATCAGAATTTTTTTAATATTTCAAAATATCTTGGATTAATTTGGCATAATATATGGTTTGATGCAATGCTGAGAAGGAAATTTTGGGCAGTAAAGTGTTCAGTATTGGTAGTGTGAAGTATAAGCCTCAACTTATCCATTATAAAATTTAAAGTAGCATTGATAACTAAAACCAATATATCATATTATAAAACACACGTATTTGAATATGAGCAATTATATTAAACTTAGTTAAACATGGAATGTGTTATCTAGTTAAAACTTTATTTCTTTGGCTAGGAAGATTGGAAAATAGTAAGATATGATGGGGGAGGGAAATCGACACTTGTTTTCTGAATTTTTCTAGATTTAGCACTAAAAAATAGAAATTTGTTTTTAAAAAACAATGCAGGGTGTTTGGCCTCATTTTTTAAAAACAAGTTCTAACCTTTGGCCACTCGAGTAGCAGCTCCCCAGTCAACAGGCTTTGTGGAGACGACTTTTGCACCTACAATCTCCATGGCGATAGGCTTCATTGGGGGCTCCGAGCTTCTTGGCAACACGCTAGTGTGAGTAGCTTTTCTCAATTATTCAACTAATTTCCAGCTTTGTTTCACTTAGATTAAAGTAATAGAAATTTTTGGCAAATAGTATTACTAGTAATCTGTCTATTATAAAATCCTGCTTAGGGTCATGAGAGAAGTGTTCCTAACATGTAATTAAAGTCTCTTGAGTATTATGCTTCAAGAAACTTCTTTGTAAATGCAAATCTTGTAATTTTTATGTAGAACATGTTGCAAGTGCTTTTGGTTGTGAGATAATGACTCTTTTGTTTGTTGCTGCTACTATGCATGTACTCTATACCTTTTGGAATTTTTTTCAAAAATTCATATTGTAATATTTGAATCCTATATAATCTAATGATGTCCAAGAATTGGTCTGACCCTATGCATCACACAGAAGTAACTTGGAGGTTTCGTTGCTCCAAGAACAACAAATGATGTCTAACATTTTTAGGTAGACTACTTCTGTTGTTTCTTCTATACATTAATGTATTTATATAAATATATTTAAAATATAATTCTGTGTAGGCCAATTGTTTTGGTTTGTGATGTTTTGAATATTTTTGTTGCAGTCTTACATGGATTTGGAAACCAGAGAGATAATGGCAATATATGCCACTGCATAGCTAAGGAGAACTTCCGAGATTATATTTATTGCAATCCGATGCTTTTTGTTGAGGGTACAAACTTCACACATGCTTCTCATATGTCATTTGGATGCTTTTTGTTGAGGGTACAAACTTCACACATGCTTCTCATATGTCATTTGGTTTGTCCTTTTATGAATAATGTAAAATTAGAACAATTTTATTGTAAGATCCATCAATCGAGTATCATATAGAAATATTTAGATTGTTATTAGGACTTAGAGGTGGTTTGAGGTTTTTTATGTATTTATTTTTTTATATTTATTGATAATGTTGAAAGATGTTATAAGTTAGCTTGCAATATATGTTAATGAGAAATTTAAATTTCTTTTGATTTTTTTTTTTTGTGTTTTTGTAGTATTTTTTTTTTTTTAAACTTTAGAAATCTAACATATATAATACATTTTAGACACTCCATATGATATATTTTTTAAATAAAAATTAAAAATGTAGCTATAATTTGTTTTAAAAAAAATAACTTTTAAGGGCACGCGAAAAGAGCTTTAAAATTTTTATTTAAATACACTCAACGGGATCTTTTAGGACACGTATTGCGAGTCTTAAAAATATTCTTTTAGGGCATGCGAAGAGAGCCCTAAAAACTTACTTAAAGGCATTTGCGAGTCCTAAAAACATTCTTTTAGGACTCGCAACTTACTTGAAAGCACTTAACGAGATATTGCGAGTCCTAAAAACCTCAATTTTAAGGCATTCAAAGAGAGGACTCACAATAGTGAAAATACAACTCTATACAAAAAGTTACAAAACATAAGATGATAGATAAAACAAGAGTTACAACTCTATTGCTCAAAATATAAGTAAATAGAAAGATGTAGAAGAGCAAAATCACAAACTCAAAACAATAATAATACAAGTAAATAAGTACAAGAAGAACAAAAGAATGAAGAAAACAATAATAAGAACACAAACTCTCACACAACCAAAGTGTAGAGTAGCGAGGATCGCCAACTTGAACAATATTCAAAACCTTTGTCCAGAAGCTTATTTCTCCTACTGCACTAAGGGATCTCTCAAAGAACTAACTCTCTGTAATTATGAAGTCTCTATGGTGTATTTTCCGGCCAAGTGCTTTGTGGATAGAATATGATGTGTCTTACAAGTGAGCAATAGGCTCCTATTTACAGAGTTTGAGATACACTTTGAATTTCAAATTCCACCAACCTCATGATTGTTACCAATGTTTAATTAGATGTTTATGGAATTAAAATGGAGATTTAGGAGTTACTTGGGATGTTAGAATCGTTCAAATTGGAAAAAAATCTTAAAAAAAGAAAGCCTGTCAGCACCACTGTTTGCGGCCATGAGTATCAGTGGCCTTGGCAACTGACCACTGTCCCCTAGGCGCGACCAGTGATAATCGGTGGCCGTAGCCACAAGCAATTTTCAGCAACAAAATTTTTCAATTTTTCAAAAACGTCCCAAACCCTTTCCCAGATGATTTTGTAACATCTACACACCTAATGAGAGTTAAAAACATGTCTCTAACAACCATATTTCATAATGACTTTGTGAAATCCAAACTCAAACGTGTAACACACATTCTACACATTATTGGGTAATATTTGGGAGTTGCAAATTTGTAATTCCAAAATATGTCACATTTGGGCACCCATATGTGTCCAATTTTGTGAATCTCAATAATATGTTACAAGATGTGACAAATCACATTTTATTACATTATTGAATCTAACATTATATTATTTAAAATAATATAACATTCTCCCACTTAGATTAAATAATCACTTTTTTGTGACACTTATTTAATCTATTAAACATTATATTAAAATATAATATTCTCCACTTGATTAAATCATCACTCTCTATAGAAACCTGTGCATTGGTTCATAAAATAAAATGTCTTTCGAATTGAATTTTACCTTAGTGTAATTATCACAAAGTTTGTTGAAATTTTGGTTGACGAAGTAATGAACCATTATTCCTTGATAACAAACTGGCGATAACATTCTCCTTTATATTTTAAAGTGATTCATTCTTGAATCAAAATATTAAAAACAATAGCTTTAGACACCAAGCATGTCTAGATTCATCCATTCTATACATATATAGCCAAAGTGATTTGGAATGTGGAATTCCAAATCACCTATTTGATAAGGTGACCAAATTAATCAACCATTAGGAAAATAAATTGATTAACTTTGGAGCATAATCCCCACATTTCTCACATAAAGTTAAAATATCACTTTTAAATAGAAATCTCTTTATTTCTATTAAGTCTGTTATCTTTCAAGATAAATCTTGACTTATAATTCACAAGGTTCATCATGAGTCCTTCAAGCCACATGCTAAACTCTCAATAAATCAATATAAAAAGCCTCAGTGTTTATCTTGATTTATTTACTTGATTTATTTACTTGCTAAAGCAATACATACTTCTTTGAAAGTAACTTTCACTTAGTTTCTTAATATATTTCACAAAATAAAAAATAAAAAAAATGTGAACACAAATGTAATATGAGAATTTCGTAAACAAATAATCACATTATGAAATAATAGGTTTACACTCTTACCTATTATTTTAACAAGTTCACTTTGAAACTTTGATAATATCTCACACAAATGTCTCATAGCAAAATAAATAATTATCATAGAATAATACTTTAACTTTATTGTTAGCTTTCAAGAGTACAAGATTTATTATAGGTCATTACATGAAAATAATCATTTCTCAACAAGGCACATAAACATGGTAATCATGCTAGGATCTCTTCTTCCTTTTCAATAACATTTACCTCATTCTCATGTGGGTCTTTTCGGTACCTACATACTCTAAAATAGTGCCCAGATTTTCCACAAACAAAACAATGACCTCTCCGTCTTTGAATTGTCCATGATCTTTATTTGGACCTAAAGGGGTCCCACTACCCTTTTCGTTGTTGTTGCCCTTGGGATGCTTGTGTGAAACGACATTGGCCTTGGAAGTCTCATCTTTAGAATCATTCACACCCTTATCTCTAATTCTAAATTCCTCTTCAATTCTAATGTGTTTTTGGATCTCTTCCAAAGTGTAATCCTCATTCTTATGGAGGATTCTTTTCATATAGCTCCTCCAAGTTGGTGATAATTTTTTTACTATTGCACCAACTTGAAAGGCCTCAGGAAGCTTAATCTTGAGAACTTTCAACTTGTTCAAAATCACTTGTAACTCATGAATTTGAGGTAAAAGAGTTTTTCCATCAATGAAAGAAAATTCAAAATAGTGAGAAATTAAGAACTTTCTTGTACCTTCTTCCTCAGCCTTGTACTTACTCTCCAAGGCATCCCAAATCTCCTTTGCAGATTTAGTATTGGTGTAGAGGTCATATAACCTATCAGATAGGGCATTAAGGATATGACCCCTACAAAGAAGGTTGTCATCTTCTCTCTTCCTTATTTTCTCCACCACCTTGGGAGTGTCTTTGTTGGATGGCTCGGCTAGAGGTGCCAAGGATGAATCAAGGATGTAGGCTATCTTGAGTGTTGTCAAAAGGAATTTCACATTGTCTTGCCACCTAGTGAAATTTGATCCATCAAACTTATCCAACCTCACTAGGTCTTGGTTCATGATCTTTATGGTCTCAACTTCCATTGAAACAAACATGGGTATAAGATTTTGATTGTTAGAGAATATATTAAATTCAATGGGAATAGAGAAACGAAAATGCAACTCTATGCATAAGGTTACAAAAGACAAGATGATAGATAAAATAAGAGTTACAACTCTATTGCTCAAAATACAAGTAAATAGAAAGATGTAGAAGATGAAGATCACAAACTCAAAACAATAATAATACAAGTAAATAAGAACAAGAAGAACAAAAGAATGAAGAAAACAATAATAAGAACACAAACTCTCACACAACCAAAGTGTAGAGTAGTGAGGATCACCAACTTGAACAAGATTCAAAGCCTTTGTCCAAAAGCTTATTTCCCCTACTTTCTAAGCACTAAGGGATCTCTCAAGGAAGTAGCTCTCTGGAATTATCAAGCCTCTATGGTGTATTTTCTAGCCAAGTCCTTTGTGGATAGAAAATGATGTGTCTTACAAGTGAGCAATATACTCCTCTTTATAGAGTTTGAGATACCCTTTTAATTTCAAATTTCACCAACCCCCATGGTTGTTACCAATGTTTAATTAAAGGTTTATGGAATTAAAATGGAGAATTGAGAGTTACTTGGGATGTTAGAACCGTTCAAATTTGAAAAAACTGAAAAAAGAAATTGGTTGTCAACACCATTGATCGTGGCCAGGAGTATCAATGGTCACGACCACTGGCCTCTGTCCCCCAGGCCATGACCAATGATAATCGGTGGCAGCGACCACAGACAATTTTCAGCAACAAAATTTTCAGTTTTGCCAAAACGTCCCAAACCCTTTTCCACATGATTTCGTAACCTCCTTATACACCTAATGAGAGTTAAAAACATGTCTCCAATAGCCATATTTCATAATGACTTTGTGAAATCCAAACTCAAATGTGTAACATACAATCTACACATTATTGAGTAATATTTGGGAGTTACAAATTTGTAACTCCAACATATGTCACATTTGGGGACCCACATGTGTCCAATTTTGTGAATCTCAATAATATGTTTCAAGGTGTTGACCTAGATTTTGGTCAACTGACACGGAGTCAGAATATGCTTGATGTGAATGAATATGTTGACAAGAATCAAATGACGAAAAGTAATAAGAACACGATATTTTTATAGTGGTTCGGCCCCAGGATCTGGTAATGACCTACGTCCACTTAGACTGTTATTGATATAAGAATCAAAGGAGTGATCAAAGAACAAGAGTTCAATGAGTTTCACTAACCTCTGAAGAACAATACAATATTCCAAGGAGAATTATCCTAGTCTCAAATAGTTCAAAAGCAAAAGTCCCCTCCCTTGAGCTATCTTTTTCTATTTATAGGCTCAAGGGGGATTACATGATTTAGTTGCCGATATTCTCTCCTAAATAATCAGATATTCAGGAGATTGTGTGATTTAAATTTGGGATCTACAAAGATCTTTACAGTAATATTACATTGCATGCGGAACCATCGACCATACTGGTCGCAGGTAAGACTGGGCTGCTTACTGCTTCTAATACGTCTTCTAGTCGATATACTAGCAGAGCTCTTCCAGGCGTCAGCCACGTGTCCAGGGATTACTTGCCACATCATCAATTCCAATTTTTTGGATAACATTTGCCCCCCAAGTTGATTTATTACGAGCAATAAATAAACTTTTGAGCGAACGACCCTTCGGTAACCCCGCCATACGTGTCAGAACCCTTCGTGTGTTCTTGGAAAAAGTAACCTACTCCTGTCTAATCATGACTTTTCGGTTCCCCGGTAATAATTCGACGGCTATTCCGCTTCCCCATACTTCGAAAAAGAGAAACCGATGATTACACCTTTTTTATGCCACAGACAAACTTATATAACATCTCCAAACTTCCCTTTTTCTTTTTACGCACGTCATCGCCTTATCAAAAAACCCTAAAAACCAGAGCTTTTATCTTCTCCGGAGACCGTTCTTCTGCATTTTTAAGACTTAGTCTGAGAGTTCCTTGATTTCCGAAGACTCTTTTCCAATCTCCACGACCATTTTCTTGGTAAGATTTTGAATCCTTATGCTTCAAATTTTCGTAATGCATGCTTCTGTATGTTGACTGTTTGAGTTCGTCTGCTTCTGGTTTGAGATGCTTGTGAGTAGAATGTCTTGTAGGCAAAAAATGTTACGAGTTAGTTTAATAGTCGGGATCATACTTTTAGGACGTAAAATCGAAGTAAAAATTCGATCTTTAGGCTAATTGGAAAATAGGTTTTTCCCGCCCTAAGGGGAGTTGAAAAAGCTTTTTTGAAAACCTTTTTACTTTCACCCTTTGATCCGTTTCTCAAACTGTTCGTGTGGAAAACTTTAGCTTTTTGCTAGAATGCTGTTGTATAAAAGCTTGACTTTTATGCTCGACCAGTGCCATTCTAAAAAGCCTTTAAAAATTCTCTATCCTCACCTCCCCATTCTTCTGTTTGCAGACTTTGATGCCAGATTTGTGGGGAGGTGAACGGACCATCGACGACGATCTTCTCGCCCAGCTGCTCGAAGGCGAAGAACAATCGGGCGACTGAATCCACGAGATTCCCTTCTCACGATCCTCCTCCAGACCTCATCCTTCCCCTCCTCAAATGGCTCGTTCCAAATTCATAGGCAAGAAAAGACCTGAATCCGACGATAGTCCAAACCATCCTACCCAGCCTGATTCACAGGCTAGGGTTCCTTCGACCAGTGGCCGAAACAATCCTGCTCCTGACCCTAACATCCAAACTAGAGCCCGCCCTTGCCATCAGAATCTGCCTGATGTCGAGTGGTATATCTCCCCGACCAGCCTAGTGACCCCTCGGATGGTTGCTAACTATTTCAGGAAGTATCCTCTCACAGGGGTTACCATTAGAATTCCTGCCGCAGACCAAAGGGCTAACCTCCCCGGAGGTATATACAGCGCTTGGTCTCGGTATCACATAAAGGCGGGGGCTTTCCTCCCTCTTCATCCTTTTTATCAGGGGGTGGCTAATTATTTCGATGTCGCCCCATTCCAAATTACTCCAAACGGATATAGAATGCTGGCCGCACTCTATATCTTGTACAAACTTAAAAAATGGCTAGAACCTACTCCCCACGAGGTCAATTATCTTTTGGACCTTAAATCCAACTCGCAACAATATGGGACGTGTTTCTTCCATCTTTGTCACCAGGAGACAAACCGGACATTCCTGAGTGACACTACACATATATCCAACGTGGGGCAGTACAGTAAGGAGTACTTCCTTACTCCGGACATAACCAGCAACAACCTGGCCTTCGCTCGAGGAGGTAAGTGCTGTCTTTTACTGGTCGATACTTTTAATCAAAGAGTCTCCCTTCATTCTTCTCAAACTATACTTTGTCTTTTAGGCCCATGGTTACGTCCGACCCCAACACCAGACATGGTGTTGAGGTCCAATGCACTGACCAGGATGACGGACGCGGAAAAAAGCGTCAAGTCCCTGGTCACTAATGAAAACCTGAGGCTGTCTGGCCTCCTGGATCCTCGCCATGAAACAAGAGGACCCGTGGTAGCCGATGCCACTGCCGAGGGGGTTCCCGAGCAGCAACCTCCTGCATCCCCTCCCCGAAGGAGGCCGACGGGGGTTACAATCAGGGAGCCCACGGGCAATCCTTCCGCAGAAAGGCCTTTTGCTCCCTAAGGCAAAGGGAAACAAAAGGCCAAAGAGCCGGTTGTGGACTTGGGGGAATCCTCTGATGAGAATGGTAAAGTTATTTTGCTTTTAAATAGCTTGCCAATTCCCTGTCATTTGTTTGACGGGGAGGGCAACTTTACGTATACTCCAAATCTAGGGTCAGACTTCTTCGTGCCAGATAATGAGTGTGTGACTAATATAGTCAATAGTATAGCGACCAGTAGTTGTAGCTCGGGTATTAACTTTGTGACCTTCTTTTCTGTTTTGATAAAGAGTCTTCATCTGCCTTTATCTTTACCCTTTGCATGTTTTTACTTGTGTGCAGATATGGCCACTCCCAACGTCTTAGACCTATACCAGGCTGAGGAGGAAGAGGAAGTTCCTCAGCTCCGGCGAAAGTCATCAAGGAGACACAACGGCAAAACAAGCCAGGGACCTGCCAAAAAGAGTCGAACAGAAGACCCTCCCAAGGACGTGCCAACTGGGAAAACTTATGCTCATCCTCCGGCTCCTGCTGAGAAGCAGACTCCTCCTGCCCCATCAAACCCTCCGGCTGCGCCCACCAGGGAACAAAACAAGCGGGAAGAAACTCTTGGGGCCAAACTCTTGAACCATGCCTTATGAGCAGCAAAAGACCGTCTTGCGCATATCGTGAAGAACGACCGCGTCAAAAATGCAATGGTTGAGGCAGAGAGTATGGGGGTCGACCAAATTCTGAACAGGACCCTGAATGAGATAGCCAGTGTAAGTGCTTCTTTATTTCTTTTGCCTTAGTCTTTTATTCTTTGCAACAGGTTCTAACTTTTTCCTTTGTTCACAGGCTTTGCTGTCTGCAACTGCTGCTCGTACCCGTGCCCAAGCCTCTCTCGAACAGGCTCGGGCAAAGGCTATCGAGAGGCACCAAGTGAAAGCAGCCGAGGAACTTTCGGTTGCAGAGGCCAAGCATGCAAAGGGGTTGGAGGCGATGGTTCAGCAGAGGGATGCCGCGGTGACCAAGCTATCGGAGGCTGAAGCTTCGAAGGCTGCTATAATAAAGCAGAGGGAGGAGTATCAGGAGGCCAGCCGAGTCCAGTATCGCGAAGTCAAGAGACTGGGTGAGGTGCTTAAGTCCAAGGACGAGGCCATCGCTACTCTTGAGGGCCAAGTGGAGCAGCTGAAGCTTGACAGCACAAAGAATCTGGAAAGGTATAAGAAGACGATGCTCCGGTGTTTTTACAACTTCTGGAAACACAATCAGGGCGCCGATTTCAGCTATCTTTCAGAAGATGTTAGGACTGCTGAGCTGGCTCGCTGCACTGCTCAACTGGCTGAAGAGGAGGCCAGAGCAAGGATCCTTGCTTCCCCCAGCATTGCCGGCGTAGAGGAAGAAGGAGTTGCTGAGGATGCTGCCAACCGGAATGCTGATAAAGACCTTCCTGCTCCCCATGCCTCTTGAGCTTTTTTATTTTTTCTTTCTTTTGATTACACGACCCACGGGTCGTGATGTAAAGACAATATTTGAATTTGCTGCACGGGCAGCAAACTTTTCCTTTGATTTAAACAGTTACATCCAAGCAGTGATGCTTGCGGTGTAAAGGATTGCTTCATGATGCAATAACATTTTCATTTATTATAACATTTGTCCGCATGACCGAACTTAGCATAGTACTTTGGCTTGATTTAACAAAATATAAATTTTGAAAAATATTCTAAGTACCTTAGCATGCTTTCACTCATTTTGTTCATGTGTTTACATACCTCATGGTACGCTTTGCTATCGATGTGCCTTATATGCCCCCCAAGTGATCGAGGAGCTTTAGGTCCTTGGTCACTTGCCTTGACCATGACCTGTTCGAACATTTCTGCTTGGGTGAAAAAGTAATTCTTGTAATACAGCAAAACAACACACGTAATGAACAAATACTTGTAAATATAAATTTACAAATGTTGGCAAGAATGACTGGCTGCGCACAGTCCCTTATAATCTCGTATTAAAAATGGACTAAACATGTCTTTACGAGTGATTCTAAAATAGAATCTTACATATACGACCGATTAGCCATACAACGTGGCTAACCCTCTTTGCAAAACTTGTAAAAAGTAAAATTTAATACAAGCCAGTCCTTTAAAAAGGACTGTTCACTGATAATACTTGCGTAGGTGTTCTCCATTCCAATAACGTGGAATGAGATTTCCATTTAGGCGTTCAAGTTTGTAGGTGCCCGGATGAAGGACTTCTTCAATCTGGTAAGGTCCTTCCCAATTAGGTCCGAACACTCCTGCAGTAGGGTCGCGGGTATTCAAGAAAACTCATCGTAGCACCAAGTCACCGACGTTGAATTTTCTTTCTTTAGCTTTGGAGTTAAAGTACCGGGCGACTTTTTGCTGGTACGCAGCAACTCGGAGTTGGGCCTTCTCCCGTATCTCGTCAATCGAGTCTAGGGACTCCATCATCAGTTGGCTGTTCTGGTCTTGGTCGTATGTTAGGCGTCGATGTGAGGGGGGATCTAATTCGACAGGCAACATCGCCTCATATCCGTAGGCTAAGGAAAATGGGGTATGTCCTGTCACTGTTCGGTGAGACGTTCTATACGACCAAAGGACTTCAGGCAGCTGCTCTGGCCATGTTCCTTTAGCTTCTTCAAGTCTTTTCTTCAGGGTGTCTTTAAGAGTTTTATTCACGGCCTCAACCTGCCCATTTGCTTGGGGATGTGCAACTGAAGAAAAGCTTTTAATAACTCCATGTCTTTCGCAGAAATTGGTGAATAAGTCGCTGTCAAATTGGGTTCCGTTGTCTGAAACTATCTTTCTAGGCACACCATACCGGCAAACAATGTTCTTGATGACAAAGTCAAGAACTTTCTTGGTCATTATGGTAGCAAGCGGTTCAGCTTCGTCCCATTTGGTGAAGTAATCAACTGCCACGATTGCATACTTTACTCCGCCTTTCCCTGTAGGAAGGGATCCAATCAAATCTATCCCCCACACTGCAAAAGGCCACGGGCTTTGCATCTGTTTCAATTCATTTGGAGCTGCTCGTGGAATCTTGGAAAATCTTTGACATTTATCGCATCTTTGTACAAACTCCATCGAATCCTCATTCATAGTTGGCCAGAAGTAGCCTTGCCTCAGAATCTTCTTTGCCAAACTCTGCCCCCAGCGTGATCCCCGCAGAAGCCTTCATGCACCTCTTTCATGAGTTCCTTAGCTTCTTCTAGTGTAACACATCTGAGTAGTGGCATTGAATATCCTCTTCGGTACATAATACCATCGACCAGTATGTATCTAGCGGCTCACCTTTGTAGAGTTCTAGCTTTGTTTCTATCGGCTGGTAGCACACCGTTCGTCAGATACTCCAAGTAAGGTGCCATCCACGTATCCTCCATTCGAATCTCCATATTGGTCTCAACTGTTTGTATGCTTGACTCACTCAGTCTTTCTACTGGCACAATGTTCAAGGTGTCAGCATCTTTCGCGCTCGCAAGTTTTGCTAAGGCATCTGCGTTTGAATTTTGATCCCGCGGAATTTGCTGAAGGGTGTACTCTATGAACTGGGCTAGCAGGTCCTTTGTTTTATTCAAGTAGGCCACCATTTTTAAGCCTCGCGCTTGATATTCTCCTAGAACTTGATTCACCACCAGCTGTGAATCGCTATAAATATCAAGCGTCTTTATGCTCATATCTTTCGCCATTCTCAATCCAGCGAGGAGTGCTTCGTATTCGGCTTCATTATTTGACGCGGTGAAGTCGAACCTAATAGCGCAGTGAAATCGATGCCCTTCCGATGTTATCAATATCACTCCCGCTCTAGCGTGGGATTCGTTGGACGACCTATCTGTGAATAACTTCCACGAAGGAGCTTTGTCCTGAGGCTCAGGCGCTTTAGGTTGTTCGCACTGTTCGCTGTCTGGGAGTTCGGTGAACTCTGCAATAAGATCGGCCAAGACTTGTCCTTTTACTGCCGCTCGCGGTGAATAAGTTATATCGAATTGCCCTAGTTCGACTGCCCATTTTAATAATCGTCCAGCCCCTTCTGGTTTTTGGAGAACTTGCCGAAGGGGCTGGTTGGTTAAAACTGTGATAGGATGGGCTTGAAAGTAGGGGCGTAACTTTCTAGAGGCCAGGATTAAGCAATATGCTAACCATTCAATTGGTGGATATCTCAATTCTGCCCCGATCAGTCTTTTGCAGACATAGTAGACTGCTTTTTGTACGCCTTCTTCCTCGCGCACTAGTACCGCGCTAGCAGCAACTTCAGTAATCGCCAGGTAAATAAACAAAGTTTCTCCTTCGATCGGCTTTGATAAGATGGGAGGTTGTGCCATATGGATTTTCAAGGCCAGGAATGCTTGCTCGCAGTCTCCTGTCCATTCAAACTTCTTATTTCCCCTAACTAGATTGAAGAAAGGGACACACTTGTCTGTTGACTTCGAAATAAATCTACTTAGGGCTGCGATTCTCCCGGTTAAACTTTGTACATCTTTGATCCTTTTTGGCGATTTCATGTCGATCAGGGCTTTTATCTTGTCGAGGTTGGCCTCGATTCCTCTTGAATATACAATGAACCCCAAAAACTTCCCTGATCCAACTCCGAAGGAACTTTTCAGGGGATTTAACTTTATTTGGTATTTGTTCAATACATCAAAGCACTCTTGTAAATCCCTTACATGTCCTTCTGCCTTTTTAGACTTTACTAGCATGTCGTCCACGTACACCTCCATGTTTACTCCGATCAGCTTCTTAAACATGTGGTTGACTAGCCGTTGGTAAGTCGCACCTGCGTTTTTTAGTCCGGAGGGCATTACTTTGTAACAGTATAAGCCCGTATCGGTCTGAAAGCTGGTGTGATCCTCGTCGGGGGGATGCATGCTAATCTGGTTGTAGCCCGAATATGCATCCATGAACGAGAGGATCTCATGCCCTGCAGTTGCATCGACCAGCTGATCTATTCTTGGGAGTGGGAAGCAGTCCTTTGGGCAGGCTTTATTGAGGTCTGTAAAATCCACGCAGGTTTGCCATTTGCTGTTTGGCTTGGGAACCAGCACTGGATTGGAGACCCACGATGGATAAAATGCCACCCTGATGAACCCATTCTCCTTTAATCTTTCAACTTCTTCTTTTAAGGCTCTCAATCTATCCTTATCGAGCAGCCTTCTCTTTTGTTGCACGGGTGGAAAAGTCTTGTCTATATTCAGGACATGGCTGATAACTGCAGGATCTATCCCAGCCATGTCTTTGTGTGACCAGGCAAAAACCTCCTGGTTCTTCCGCAAAAATTCCACCAGTGCGTGCTTCGTGGTGGGCTCTAGGTTTTTCCCGACCTTTACTACTCTGGTCGGGTCTTTTTCGTCGAGTTGGACCTCCTCCAGGTCCTCGACGGGTCCAACGTTTTCTTCAAAATCCTCAAAGCGAGGATCTAGATCTCTATCCTCACTTTGGGCAACACCCTATTTGGTGATTCCATCACCGGATTGGGCTTGTGTATCAACCGCCATCTGCAACTTATCTGAGGTAGTGCCCTTCGGCATTCCGTTCTTCGCCTTTGTGATTGGGGCGTTGTAGCACTCCCTGGCTTCCCTCTGGTTCCCCAATACACGCCCTACCCCTGCGTCTGTTGGGAACTTCATTCCCAAGTGCCACATAGAGATGACGACCTGTAGATAAACTAGTATAGGCCTCCCAATGACGACATTGTACGCCGAAGGACAATCGACCACTACAAAAGTGGCGAGTAATGTCCTTGTTGCAGGCATTGTACCTGTCGTCACTGGTAGTTTGATCAATCCGGCGGGGGCGAGTCCTTCTCCAGAGAAGTCGTATATCGTTTGGTTGCAGGGCTCCAGGTCCTTAACGGACAGCTTCATGCGTTCCAGCGAAGACTTATACAAGATATTCACCGAACTTCCTGTATCGACCATCACTCTTTTCACCATCATGTTGGCCATTTGGATGTCCACGACCAGCGGATCGGAATGTGGGAACCGGACGTGTTGGGCATCGCCATCAGAGAAGATTATTTCACCTTCCTCTGACCGAGCCTTTTTTGGTGCACGGTCTTCCACAGTCATCATCTCGATGTCCTGGTCGTGACACAGAGTCCGAGCATATCATTCCCTGGCCTTTCCACTATTTCCCGCGAGGTGCGGGCCTCCACAAATGGTCAATAAGGTGCCAGTCACGGGGGCAGGCTGTAAGGGTGGCGAGCGTTGGCGCGTGGACGCTTGCTCGTTGCTACCCGGAGCTTCTCGTTGGGAATTCCCCGAGGCCCGTACATATCTTCTCAAGTGTCCTTGTCTAATAAGGAACTCGATTTCGTCCTTCATCTGGTTGCATTCGTTGGTGTCATGTCCGTAGTCGTTATGGTAACGACAGAACTTGGTAGTGTCCCTCTTTGAAATATCCTTTCGAATGGGGCCAGGTTTTTTGTAAGGCACACTAGAGCTTGTGGCCTGATAAACCTCTCCCCGAGACTCAACGAGGGCAGTATAGTTAGTGAACCGAGGTTCATAACGGTTACCCTTCGCTCGTTTATTGTCGGAGGTGGAAGGCTCGTTATACGGCCGTTTTCCACCATTCTTGCCATTGTTGTTGCCGTTCCCGTTGCCTTTGCCATTGCCGTTAGGTTTGGACCCATTGGCGGCTTTGGCGGGCTCGACTGCTCTCTTATCCTTGCCAGAAGGCTTTCCATCGTCGGCAATGGCATCTTCAAGCTTGATGTAACGATCAGCCCGGTCCAAGAATTCCTAGGTAGTTCTTACTCCTTCCTTTCGAAGGCTTTTCCAGAGAGGGGAGCGACGCCTAACCCCTGCGGTTATGGCCATCATTTTGCCTTCGTCTCCCACCGTTTTTGCTCCAGCTGCTGCTTGCATAAAGCGCTGGATATAGTCCTTCACTGATTCTCCATCCTGCTGGCGAATTTCAACTAGCTGGTTTGCTTCGGTCGGATGCACACGACCTGCATAGAACTGTCCGTAAAACTCCCTTACGAACATTTCCCAGGAAACTATGCTTGCGGGAGGGAACTTAAAAAACCATTCCTGCGCGGCTTCAGAAAGTGTTGCAGGGAAGATCCTGCACCGAGCATCTTCGGACACTTTCTGAATATCCCTCACTTTCTGAAGATCCTTCCCCCGACCAGCTGTTGCATTGCCTGGTTGAGGGCATCTATCTGGGCCTGTATAGCGGCAGGAATCGCTGTGGACTCTATTGTTGGGGGGACGTTCTCGCCATGCCGCTCGCGGCGATCGTTGAGTACATCTCGCAAATCCTCATCTCTTCTCCGCTGCTCGCTACCCCCGAGCCGGTTGAAGACATTATTTAGCCTGGGCTGCCCCCCAGCATCCCGTCTATTGGGTTGGTCATCTTGAGGTACCTGGCTCCCGCCTCTACCTCTTTCTTCATTCCTCCTACCAGCATTTCCCTTGCCTGAGTCGGCCTCATTATACCCATGGCCATCCCTGAACCTTGATTGGCTATGGTGGGATCGACTGTTCCCTCGATTTCCATCCCTGGCTGAAACGTCCCGAGCGTTAAAGGGCGGCCTGCGCTGGTCGTTGTGTCCCCGTGCATTATAATGCCGTGGGGGACCCCGGGCCGCAGAGCCTAACTCTGAGTCCCTCCTGTTACCAGGAGGGTTCTGACCTCTATTCGGTAGGTTTGGTTCATCGCCCCTACGACGTCTAGGACTACGAGGCTGATGCTCGGCCCTATCCTGCCTCTGCTATGGGGGATTACCACGACCAGCTTGGGATGGTGGCTGCGCCTCAGGGTCCAGTGGGACATCGTCATGGGGCACCTGAGGCTGCTCGGGCCTTTGCGGACTCGAAGGCTGGATTGGTGGGCTAGGATTAGGACCCCTCTGGGGTGGCCCATTGATAGGTTGGTCAGGCTGCGAGACAGGTGCGGCCTGATTCCTTGCCAGTTGCAAGGCTGCCTCGAGGGCTGCCATGGCTTCACTCTGGCGGCGGTCCATCTCCGCCTACCTTTCGCTTAATTCCACGCGCTGCCGTTCAATTTCCTGCTGCTGCCGCGCCACAACTTCGGCAGCAGTCTCTTGACTGGCTTTCAGATTAGCCAGCTCTTCCTGCAACGCCCCCAAGGTACTCTTCAGCGTTGCATCATCCATCTCTTCCTCCTCGAAGTCCAGATGTGGCTCATCCTCCGCCACGCTTGCAGGGGGAGGAGGAGGTGGGTTTGACGGCGCAGCGGCGGCCGCCTATCCAGCTTTCCTTGAAGTTTTCGCCATTGATTTTCTCAACAATGATAAATCAAGCTCTCAACGAAAGCACCAGAATGTTGACCCAGATTTTGGTCAACTGACACGGAGTCAGAATATGCTTGATGTGAATGAATATGTTGACAATAATCAAATGACGAAAAGTAATAAGAACACGATATTTTATAGTGGTTCGGCCCCAGGATCTGGTAATGACCTACGTCCACTTAGACTGTTATTGATATAAGAATCAAAGGAGTGATCAAAGAACAAGGGTTCAATGAGTTTCACTAATCTCTGAAGAACAATACAATATTCCAAGGAGAATTATCCTAGTCTCAAATAGTTCAAAAGCAAAAGTCCCCTCCCTTGAGCTATCTTTTTCTATTTATAGGCTCAAGGGGGATTACATGATTTAGTTGCCGATATTCTCTCCTAAATAATCGGATATTCAGGAGATTGTGTGAGTTAAATTCGGGATCTACAAAGATCTTTACAGTAATATTACATTGCATGCGGAACCATCGACCATACTGGTCGCAGGTAAGACTGGGCTGCTTACTGCTTCTAATACGTCTTCTGGTCGATACACTAGCAGAGCTCTTCCAGGCGTCAGCCACGTGTCCAGGAATTACTTGCCACATCATCAATTCCAATTTTTTGGATAACACAAGGTGTGACAAATCACATTTGTGTGACAAATAATATTTTCACATTATTTAATCATACATTATATTATTTAAAATAATGTAACATACATAAATATATACTAGATACAAGCAATGTGCAATGCACGTTTGCTTAGTTTTTTTTTTATATAATCTATTGATTATATATATTAAATTTGAATCATTGTCATATAAATATTTCAAATAAAAAATAATATTATATATAAAATAATGGCATAAACATATTAAATGAAAAATTAAACCAAAATACTTTTTACGAATTTTTTAAATATATATAATATGATAACCTTTTTAAACATAAACGATAATATTTTTAATAAAAATTAAGATCATGTATTATATATTATTATTATAATAATATTTAAATTTATATTGATATAAGTATTAAATATCTAGTCTTGTATTAAATATAATAATAATAATAATAATATTTTATAATATTTGAATTCATATTAATATAATTAGTAGAAAAATAGGATTATATATTATTATCATAATAAAATTTTGTAACATTTAAATTTATATTAAGATAGTTATTAAATATCTAGTCTTGTTTGATAATTTTTTTAATAAAAATTAAGATTATGTATTATATATTATTATAATAGTATTTTATGATATTTAAATGGGATAATTGTGGCAAAAGTACCCAAAGTTTGGGTTTTGTACGCGGCATAGACCCAAAGTTTATTTTTCGTGGCAAAAGTACCCAAAGTACCAAAAAGTGTTATTCCGTTTGGATTCCTCCGTTAGTTACATCTGATGTTTGCGGCATAAGTACCCAATGTTTAGGGATATTTGCGGCATAAGTACCCAATGTTTGGGTTTTGTACGCGGCATAAGTACCCAATGTTTAAAAATAATTATGATTTGGACCAATAAAAACGTGACACGTGTCTGCCTAACGGAGTCTAACGGAGGAGGCTGACGGAATTACAGTTTTACTGACTTTGGGTACTTTTGCCACGAAAAATAAACTTTGGGTCTATGCCGCGTACAAAACCCAAACATTGGGTACTTTTGCCACAATTATCCCTATTTAAATTTATATTTGATATAAGTATTAAATATCTAGTTTTGTATTAAATTTTATTATAATAATAATATTTTATAATATTTGAATTCATATTAATATAATTAGTAAAAAAAATAAGAATATATATTATTATCATAATAATATTTTATAACATTTAAATTTATATTAATGTAGTTATTAAATATCTAGTATTGTATTATATATTATTATAATAATGATATTTTATAACATTTGAATTTGAATATGAATTTATATTAATATAATTATTATATATGTAGTCTTATATTAAATATTTTAAGTTAGTTTTTAAGGTATATTCCATTATATATTTAGAATATTCCGTTAAAGTTAACAAAACAAACCCTTAAAACTAAGAATTTATGTTATCTACACACTTATTATATAGAAGAGATATGAAAGTCTCTTTATAGAACAAAAAAAATATAAGGTTTCCTTTCGAGGGCGGCTTTTTAAGTGACTAAAATAGGGTTGTCCACAATTGGTGAGCATTCATTCATTTATATCTGAATCTCAATGGATGAACCGTCCAACGTCGAGGGTGAGGCGAAACGAAGCCTGATCTTCACCTGTGGCACACTCAAGCGTGGTTTTCATAACCATACACTAATTCAAGATCTCATCTCCCACAAAGACGTCGTTTACATCAGCGATTACGTCACCCATCAGCCCATCCCCTTGGTCACCAGCCCCCAGGGCATCCCTTACATCATCAGCCTTCCTAGATCGAGTCACCGAATCAAGGGTGAGCTCTATGTCGTCATGGGCCCTGGCCTCACCTGCTTAGATGATCTTGAAGGCAACGCTATCGGCCACTATGAGTGCCTCCCGATTCTGGTGGTGCGAGATCTTAATGACAACGACGACGTCGTTTCTGCTGAGGGCTACTTCGCGCAGCGAAGCTTCGGGGATGCCCTGTGGGAGAGAAATGGGAGAGAGTGTCTGAATGAGTATTCAAAGATTGAGGGGAGAAGGTTTGTGTTGAACCAGGATAGGCCAGACCATGGCCGGAGCATTCTTTAATACATTCGCCTTTTCTGGCTTCATTCGTTGGGAAGTGAAAATCATTGCTACAAATATAGGCTTTCTCTACACTTTTCTCAAACTTAAATAAAAAGTGCAGAGAAAAGTAGTAAGTGTTGTAAATACCGTGGAGAAAAGTACTTTTCTTTTCTCTGCGGTTTTTTCAAATTAACCGCGGAGAAAAGTCCTCTTCCCCATATACTCGACCCCGACCCTTCACTCTCCTCATTTCAGTCGCGCGCGAGAACAAAAAACCCATCTTGCCCAGCCACGTTAATCACCATCTTCACCTTTTTTATGTGTTTTTTTTTTTTTTAAGTTTTCCACATTAATGCTTTAAATCATGTATATATTCATAAAAATGATTTATTTTGAAGTTTTAGGGAAAAAATAAAGAAATTTTGAGTGGATTTAATGGGGTTTTAATGTTTGTTTATAGGTTGGTTTTTTTTTTGTTTTGAATGTTTGTGGATGATTAGAAGACATTTTCATGCTTCAAGACATGTATTGTTCTCTTAAACTTGACTTTGTTTTTATTTTAATATTTCAGATTTTGGGATATTAATACCTAATGTATTTTTTTTTTCATTATGTTAATTATTTACATTATATTGTTTTTTACATAATTTTTTATATTATAATATTATTTTTTTACATATCTTTTTATATTATTTACATAATGAATTTTTTAAGTTAATTTTTGTTAATTATTTTAGGAATCCAAATTTATTATTAATTTATCTCTAATTTTGTAATTATGGTTTAGTAAATTTAATTTTAGTGGTATAACTATTTTATTAGAAAGTTACTAGTTACAATTTGAGTTAACTTGTTTTAATTTAATAAATAATTTTGAATACTCTAAATCATACCAATTACTATATTTACTAATCATTGTTTAAACTTTTGTTGTAGGAAATGCTTATTTGAATTTGAAGTGTATGTGTTGAAATTGTTGAAGATTAATTTTGAAGATGAGTAATAATTACTACTTAATGTTTTATATTTCTTTTTTATATTATACAAACTATTGTTAGAGAAGTTTAAATATATTAGATATTCATCTGTAGAGAAGTAGGTTCTAAAATAAAATTGTGTGCTGCGGTGATAACAGAAGGTTGATAACATGTGTGTCTTGATGAAGTAGGTTTCATGAATTATGTGTGCTGCGTATAGAATTATATTCATATTCTAGATTATTCCATTTATTTGAGAAAGTTACTATTCTAGATTATTCTATTCTTTAATATTAACATTGACCTTTTGTATTTATAATTCAACTAGTTTAGGAAATTTCTAGAATTGTGTAAGGAGTAACCAACTAATTACTCACCATTGTATATATATAATCTATCCTTATGTGTCAGAAAATCCATTATCTATTTTCTTATTCAATCTCAAGTTCAACATGGTATCCAGAGCATAATAATCTTTGGGCCTGTACAGTTTTTTTTTCACTCAATCATCTACTATATTCTCCACCCTTAATGGCTTCCGAAGTGAATTCCTCCTCCACCACCGACAACACCACCATCTCCAATTCTTTAGACCCACAAAATCCCTTGCTTACCATCAATCTTTCCAATATCACCAAACTCTCCACCACCAACTATCTCACTTGGAGTCTTCAAGTTCGTTCTCTCCTTGAAGGCTACGATTTACATAGTTTTATTGATGATGATCAATCCATTCATGTACGCACAATCACCACCAATAATGTCACCTCCCCAAACCCAGCATATACTACATGGAATGTCAAGATCGACTTATTTTTAGTGCTCTCCTAGGTGCTATCTCACTTCCGTTACACTTGCTTATTGCCTGCAATTCCTTTTCTCTCGATTCGTGGAATATTCTAGCTAACACATATGCCAAATCGTCTTGTGCCCACATCAAGAAATTTAAAGATCAACTAAAATGGTGCACTAAAGGTTCCAAATTAATCACTAAGTATATGCAGACTATTAAGACACGTTCTGACGAGCTTGCACTCCTAGGAAAACCAGTTGATGATGAGGATCTTATTGACAGAGTTCTTGTAGGTCTTGGAGATGAGTACAAGTCCAATGTTGATGTTGTCAATGCTTGTGACTCCCCTATATCCCTTGCTGAACTTCATGAGAAATTACTTAATAAGGAAGCCTCTCTTTAGTCAGCACAGTCTGTTTCTTTATTACTTCCGGCAATGGAAAATCCAACAACAACACGAAATCGTCAAAATTGGCGCTCGTCCTTCCATAATCCACCATCCATTGGTTCCTCAAATACTTCTTCTACTACTAATCAATGAAAATTCAAACCATATCTTGGTCGTTGTCAAGCATGTGGTGTTCAAGGACATAGTGCCAAGCGTTGTCCTATGTTTAGGCTTGTCTCCAATCAACAAACATTGACTCCTCGCTGGCAAGGCCACCAAGGGCCACACCCTTCCACACCATGGAAACCCAGTGCCAACCATGATGCTCTTGACACCACCACTACTCCTACTTGGCTGCTAGATAGTGGAGCATCTCAACACTTTACTTCCGACTTGAACAATCTCTCTCTACATAGCCCATATTATGGTTCTGATGATGTTATGATTGGTGATGGCTTGGGTCTTCCAATAACTCATATTGGTTCCACCACTATTCATTCTCACTCTAGACCTTTTACTTTGCATAATGTCCTTTGTGTTCCCTCCATGAAAAAGAACTTAATTCTATTTATCAATTTTTCATAAACAATCATGTTTTTATTGAATTCTCACCCTTTTCTTTTCATGTGAAGGATCTAAGCATGGGGGAAATTCTTCTGACGGGACAACCTAAGAATGGCATCTATGAGTGACCGACATCGACTTCCTCTTCCTCACCTTTGCTTGCTTTTTCCAGTGCGAATACCACCTCGATTGAGTGGCACTCTAGATTAGGTAATCCATCTCTTTCTTTTTTGAAAAACATTGTCTCTAGATTTTCCTTACCGTTGTCAAATACTTTGTCTTCACCAACTATTTGTAATGCTCGTTCTTGCAATAAAAGTCATAAGTTTTTGTTTTCTTCCTCTATTTTGGTCTCTTCTCATCCTCTTGAGATTCTATTTTCTGATGTGTGGACCTCTCCTATAAATTCTGTTGATGGTTTTCAGTACTATGTCATTTTTGTTGATCACTACACTAGGTACACCTGGTACTACCCACTAAAATGAAAATCTCAAGTGTTTGATGTCTTTTTGAGCTTCAAAGCATTGGTAGAAAACCAATTCAAGCAAAGGACCGCCACTCTCTATTTTGACAATGGTGGTGAATATCTAGCCCTAAAAACATTTTTATCCACTTATGGTATATCACATCGTACCACACCCCACACACACACCATAACATAATGGTCTTTCCGAACGTCGCCATTATCATATTGTTGAAGCTGGTCTCTCTCTTCTCTCATATGCCTCCACGCCTTTAATTTATTTGACCTATGCGTTTGCTACTGTTGTCTATCTTATAAATCGCATGCCTACACCCACTCTCAACCTTTCCTCTCCATTTGAAACACTTTTTCGTTCTTAACCCAACTATACCAAACTTCGTGTGTTTGGTTGTTTGTGCTACCCGTGGCTTCTTGCTTACTCCCAGCATAAACTTGATTCTCGCTCTGCTCCATGTGTCTTTCTAGGCTACTCTCTCACTCAAAGTGCATACATTTGTCCACCTCTAAAATACACATCTCTCGTCATGTAAAATTTCTTGAAACATCATTTCCCTTTGCCACTCATCAAACCAAACTATCTCGTTCAACACCAGAGGATGTGTCCAAATGGATTCCACCAATTTGTGGTTTATGGACGAAATTATGCATGTTGATTGTTGGGTTTGTTTGAATTGGATTTATGTGAAGTAATAATTTGGGATATGCTATAGAATCAGAGGAAACTTTGCCCATTTTAAAAAAAAATTAATATATTGATTGAAATTATGCTTGACAACTTTAAGAAAGAAGTCTTTAGCTTAAAATTTGTGTTGTTGTGGACTGTTAATGATTTCCCGGCATATGGTAATATGTCAGGGTTAAGCACAAAATGATACCAAGGATGTCCAAAATTTTGCACTAACACATGAGCTCGTCGTCTGCCGAATGGGCACAAAATGTGGTTTTTATATGTATGAAGATACATTTATGATCTTGTAAATGCAAAAAATCCGGCAGAAGTTATCAAGAAGAAAGTATGTTAGATTTTATATATTTATTTTGTTTAAGAAAAACTATATTTAGTAATTAATCATCTAGTCTATATTTACTTGTCAATTTTGTAGTGGTTTGACAAAAACGTATGCAGTGTCACGGATGACCTACTCCCAATACAAACCGCTGGTTTGCAAGATTGATGTCATTTATTTATGAATTCTAATTTTTCTTATGTGTAACATACTAACTTGATTCGAATGTTCTTATTAATTTTTCTTATGTATGTATATTGAACTATGTATATATATAAATGATATTTTTTTTATTAGTAATGATATGTGAATGTTTTTCTTAATTTTAATTTATACATTATGTTTATTTAGATAATAATTTGTGAAATTACGTATATATAAAAAATTTAAATATAATTTTGCATTGAATATAGTATTATTAATATAATTTTTTTGGTATTAAAAAAAATTAATCTGAAATCAAATTATAAATGAAAAGAAAACAAAAATAATTATATATAAAAAAAACATTTTTCTGCTGTTCTTTTAAAAAAAAGTGCAGAGCACATATGTTGACATCGTTTTTAGTCAACTTAAAACGTAGAGCAATTAAACAATATGAGCTATGGTGCGAATGAATAATATGGTGGAACAACAAGGTTTTTACGTGGTTCAGTAGTTAAATCTGCCTAGTCCATGAGTCTATGTTATTAAGGCTTGGAGTTTTCTGGAAATCCTTCAGAGATGAATTACCCAGAGTTTTCTCTCAAGATATTAAAAGATCCTCCCTTTACAAGTGTTCATGAACTCTCTATTTATTGAGAGTTTTCAGAGTTCATTCCCACATATTTTGGGAAGATACTTCTGCACATAAATTGAAGCAATTATATTAAATGTTGTAACTCCTATTTACAAGGAAACGTCCCCTGAAGACCCGGGAATGGATAACAGACTTGTTAATATCCCTTTAATGTTGGGATGTTATAACAATAAATATCTTTAAACATACATAATGCGTTACATCAGATGACTCATTAAATCTCCGAAGTCAGCAACCATCATCGTGTCAGTCAAGGTTTACAGACAGGTTATGAACTGGCCGTCTTATTCCAAAACCTGCTCGGAGCAGATAAATTCTATCGAGGCTGTCATGATTCGAGCCTGCACTCTTTAAGCTCGGACTATTCGATCTGAAGGCACTCAGTAACGGATATATCCCAATGCTATGCCTTTCGAGCCTGAAAAGAATCTCGAGGTTACATGTCTTCGAGATTGCCATCTTTCCTCGGAGGTTTGACAACTGGAGCTTAAACATGTGTTTTATATATCTCGAGCTAATACTTGACGAGTCCAGCATTCGAGGTCATAATTTCTGGTCTCAAAAACTGGGTGTAACATTTTGCCCCCTCAAAATTATTTGTTCGAATCCAATGAGAATGAAACTTTTGAACTACTTCCATTGGGAACCATACCATCAAATATACACGAGTGTGGACACGCGTCAGCTGAGTATTGATCACTCAAAGTACTTGAGTACCTTGGAAACCTGCCCACGCCTATCCGTCTGCTATCCTTTATGGTACCATCGAATCAATTGTCCCTGACCGTTGGATCGGATACGAAATATGGCCAATAGCTCAGATCAATTTGGCCTTTGATATTTCTAGGGGCCTATATATACGTCTCCATCGTCTTCCCCACTCTACTTTCATTTGTGTTTTCAGAGAAAAAAGAAGAAAAAACCAGAGTTCGATTTGTCCTGGTTCTTGCATTTCTCCAAACCAAGAAAAGAAAATAACGTTGGCTTTTTCAACTCCGTGAGATCGTTCTTGCAACCAGTCCTTCAATCTTCAATTTCTCAATACCCGCCAGCTTCATTGTGTAAGTATCTGTTCTTAACCTCTTATATCCGCATTCATACTATATCTTTGCATGCACGTTTATGCTTTTGTTGCACTTTAGCACTAGGATATTGTTGGTCCATTCATTAGTTTAGTATACTAGAACATTTTGGCTAATAACCCATAGATTCAGGTTCTAGCATTATCGATCCCAAACCTAGTTTATGCGCAAAAGACCCAAACATGGTTCTTTCTTTGGGTTTTTGAATTTCGAAGGACATATCTTGTACACCAAGATATTGGGTACAAAATCAGAGTTTTTTTAAAGAATGCATGATTCCCAAAAATATCACTTTTTGAATAACCGCCACCTTTTTGCCCTGATATATCGGGATTTCCAATAACATGTCCACCTTATTTTCTTTCGGTGGACTACACGCTTTGAGATTGGCCTCATCCTTCAGATCGAGCTTGCGTTGTAGCCTCAATTATTCGAGCTTAGGTCTTTTATTTATCTCATTATTTCCTGTTCGCTTGGCCCTCACCCTTTTGCTTTCTTGTTAAATGCCGCAGAACTCGGGAAAATGGTGGGGGTCTACTCTTGCGATTCCTTATTCATCCACAACTCTGAGCCCAGAATCTCCTTTCACTCGGAACCAGCACTTGATCCGGGAGCACAAATTGAAGTGTGAGCAAGAGGACATCCGGGATCATTTTCGACGTCAGATAGACGAGGTCAAGGAAGGAAAAAGGAAAAAACTAAGGGTCTCCCTCTACCCAGATTCGGACACCGAGCCTAGACCGATTCCTCTCGACCCCACGCTTAAAGTGACAGTAGCATTCAAGCTGGGAGATCTTCGATTCTTGCTGATGGGAGAACCTCCTACCTCGCAGCCGAGGAGGGAATTCTTTAAGGTCGAGCACTATTGGAGCTCGGTCACATCGTTGGGATAGATAACTAACATTCTGGCCTTTCACGGCATAGGACTGTCGGGCTCGCCGAGGTGCCGAGCTCCGACCTCCCACGAGCGAAGTTTCCGCGCTCCGGGAGAGGGGAATCCTGACAGTAAGCTGAGGTATGCAGCTTGGAGCCAGGAGCACATGAAGGCGGGAGCTCTTCTGCTTTTGAAGTCCTTTTTTAAAGGCTTCTTGGATTTTGTTGGGCTGCCTCTCCCAACCGGCAACCTTCCTCCAAGGAGAAATGCGAGGCCTCCATCTCCAGCTCGGCGTTGCGGGTGTCCGCAATCGGGGACTGAGGCCTCGAGCTCGGGCTCGGATGAAAGAGGTACAGTCATCCTTAGCTCGGATTTGTGGTCCCCCTCACTACTAAGCATAAACCCGATAGATTAATATTATGTGAGGACGATAGGAACCATTTCTATGTATGGTTTTGGGTAGATGAGGGGGTACATAGGTTCGATAGCTGGCTCGGGAAATATGACACCATGTACAACCTGAACGAGGTATGGAATGGAATAGTCGTTCAATATGGGGCTAATGACTATAGGGACCTTTCGAGGTTGACTTCCACCTATAGGGAAGGTACTCCCCCCACCTCTTCTGAAGATGGGGGAATTACCTAGTCGCCGAGCACGAGCTCGGGGGAGAGTTCCAGTTAGGCTTCTCTCCACTTGTCTTTTCATTCCTTGTTTGACTACATCATGCTAACTTATTTTGTTTTGGGAAATCTCATAATGCGATGTGAATGTGCAGGTGATATGGACTCCGACCTTGACAACATACTTGTTAGCGGTGGAGCTCAAAGGAGTCAGCGCCTGAGGGGGTTGCGGAAAACAGACCGGCCTGCTGAGGTCCTTAAGAGGACTGAGAAAACGCCTCCTCCCCCGGCTCCGGTTGCTCCGAGCACAGTTTTGAGTCCACCTGATCAGGCCGAGACGTCCTCCTCGACCTTGCCTCCTGCTCCTCCTACAACCCAGGTCAATCCCACGCTTGGCCCACCTTCGAAGAAACCCTCGGCCTTAAGAACACCGCTGCTTTTGATTTCTACTCATGTCGATGAGTACGTGATCGACAATGCAGCTGGACCCCACTGGGCTACGCTAGGCTCGGACGTTCTATCTCGGGAGGGCCAGAGTTTTGCCAGCTTCGACGCCCCTCACTGGCAGTTCTTGAACAATGCCGGAGATTGCAACACTCTTTATGAGAAGAGAATCGAGCTCACTACTGCGGTAATCTTTCTTCTCTCGCTATTGGCTGTATTTAAACTTGGTCCATGTGCTAATTTGATTTCTTTGTATGCCAGGATTTTGCTGTCTCTGCTCAGCTTAACTATAAGTTGAACAACGAGGTCCACTCGAGTATGTCTCTTGCTCAGGAGGCGAACCAACTCAAGCTGAGTGATGAGCTCAAGGCCACAAAGGCAAAGGTGGAGGCATGAGTTGAGCAGCTAAAGGCCAAGACAGTCGAGTTTGAAAAACTGAATGCCCGGCTCGCGAAGCTTGAGAAGGTGAATGCTCGGGCCGCGGAGCTCGAGAAGATCAATGCAAATCTTGAAGAAGAGAAGGCTGCTACTTTTGGGATCATGGAGGGTGAAAAGACTCGTCTTCTTGAAGAGTTTAAGGAGAAGAAGGATCAGGCAGTCGACCTGGCCATGTATAGAATCTGGGCCAACAACGTCGACCTTGACACCAGCTTCTTAGGCCCTCTTGAAGCAAAGCTCATGGCTAAATGGCAAGCTCGGCTTGATGAGGAGGAAGCTGCTCGGGATGTGGCAGAGGGATCTAGGGGTGATGCTGATGATGAGAAGGCCAAGGAAGATGCTGAGAAGGCCAAGGAGAATGCTCCTTCTTCTTGAATCTCACCTCGGGGCTGCGTCCCTCTGAATATCTTGTAATAGTCTTTGTGTTTGATTTTTTACTTTTTATGCCCCTGGGGCTAAGAAAATTATGTAGCTCGTGGAAGAGCTTATGATATATGAAATACCATTCTTCAGTTTATTTTAATATATTTGCTTTACATTTCTTGGGTTGAAATATTTCGTGCATTTTATATTAAAGTGTCATATATGCCTGTTTATTCATACAAACATATGGTGGATTTAAGCTCGAGGTTCAATGCATTTATGCACAGTTTGCTCGAAATATCTGTATCCGACCTTGTTATTTATCAAGGTCGGAGATTACTTTTACCATGCACCCGAAAGTACTTGTATGGTGTGTAATGCAAATGGTTTAGTTATATCATACTTTTTTTTAGTTACTTTTTCTCGTCCTCGGGTAGTTCCCTGAGGTTATGAGGTCGAAACTATCATTTTGCAAGATACTCCAGCCTCGATCTCGACTTAACGCGAAGTGGGTTTATGTTCCAACTTACTATCGATTAGTTTTAGCTGGTTTGTTCCAAACCTATTAAGGTCGTGTTTGGTTTGTAATCCATACACTTATATTTTTAATCTAGTTCACATATTTGGTTACTTCCAAACATTTTTATCTTTTGATAATTTGGTTATGTCAAAACTTTCTTAGCTCGCGCATTTGGTTACATCGAAACACTTATATGTTTTTTATAGTTTGGTTATATCCAAACTATCTTAGCTCGCGCATTTGGTTATATCCAAACACTTATATGTATTTGATAGTTTGGTTATATCCAAACTATCTTAGCTCGTGCATTTGGTTATATCCAAACACTTGTATGCTTTTCGATAGTTTGATTATATCCAAACTATCTTAGCTCGCACATTTGGTTATATCCAAACACTTGTATGCTTTTCGTATATGCTATTTTATTTTTTCAAGCTGATGGTATATGTACCACTAATGCCCCCTTAATATCCTATGAGTGTGACCATAGGTTATTTAATTAAGAGAGATTGCAAAAAATACAGCATATTAAAACGAAATAAAACTTTATTCGAATAATTCAATAATAGGAAAATAGTACAAACAAACAACCATGGTTATAGGCGACATCATTTCTACACTATTGATAGTAAGGTCATAGATGTTTGCCATTCCATGCTCGTGGTACCAAACTTCCATTCAATCTTGCCAACTTGTATACGCCGGGTCGGATGACTGATTCTATCTGGTAAGGTCCTTCCCAATTTGGCCCGAGCACGCCAGCTGCTGGATCCCGTGTCGCCAAGAATACAAGCCTCAGCACCAAATCTCCTACGCCGAATTTTCTATCTCGAACTCTTTTGTTGAAGTACCGGGTAGCTCGTTGTTGGTATGCAGCATTTCTTAGGTGAGCTTCGTTCCTTCTCTCTTCAATCAGGTCCAGACTTTCTTCGAGCTGGGATTGGTTCGAGGCTTGGTCATAAGCGAGGGCTCGAATTGTGGGAATTTCGACCTCGATTGGTAACATAGCCTCGCAACCGTATGCCAGAGAAAATGGGGTGTGCCCTGTTGAAGTACGGGCCATGGTTCTATATGCCCATAAAACTTAAGGCAATTTTTCAGGCCATTTTCCTTTAGCTTCTTCTAACTTTTTCTTTAGCGAACTCTTTAGGGTTTTATTTACAGCTTCGACCTGGCCATTCGCCTGGGGATGGGCCACAGATGAGAAGCTCTTTATTTTCCCATATTTTTTGCAAAAGTTGGTAAACAGATCGCTGTCGAATTGAGTACCATTATCGGACACAATCTTCCTTGGCATTCCATATCGGCATATGATGTTCATCACTATGAAGTCGAGGACTTTCTTCGAGGTGATTGTCGCCAAAGGTTCGGCTTCGGTCCACTTCATGAAGTAATCTACGGCGACTACTGCGTATTTCACTCTGCCTTTGCCAGTCGGCAATGAGCCTATGAGGTCGATTCCCCAGATCGCAAATGGCCACGGGGAGGTCATCATAGTTAACTCGGAGGGTGGAGCTCGAGGAATTGTGGCGAACCGTTGGCACTTATCACACTTCTTGACATAGTCAAACGAATCTGTTTTGATGGTAGGCCAGAAGTATCCCTGGCGTATGATCGTCTTAGACAGACTATGCCCCCCAGTATGGTCTCCACAGAATCTTTCATGAATTTCTTCTAGGATTTTCTTAGCCTCGGGTGGGGTCACACATCGGAGTAGCGACATGGAATATCCTCTTCTATATAGCCTTCCATCTATAATGGTATACCTGGGGATCTGATACATCAGTTTTCAAGCCTTTGTTCGTTCTTCTGGGAGAGTGCCAGTCTCAAGGTATTCAACTATCGGAGTCATCTAGGTTGCCTTAGAATTGATCATGCAAACATCTTCCTGCTCAGGCTCGATAATACTGGGCTTCGTGAGATGTTCGATTGGCACGACATTTAGTTCGTCCGCCTCGGTAGAGGTAGCAAGCCTGGCTAAGGCATCTGCATTCGAGTTCTGTTCCTGGGGGACCTGTTCTATCGCATAGGACTCGAAATGCTCCAGTGTTGAATGTACCTTTTCTAAATATGCAGCCATTCTCGTACCACGAGCCTGGTATTCTCCTAAAATTTGATTAACCACCAGCTGGGAGTCACTGTAGCAATGTATCGCTTTGGCTTTGAGTTCCTTGGCTATACGGAGCCCTACCAATAGGGCCTCATATTTGGCTTTGTTATTGGACGCGTCGAAGTCAAATCTCAAGGTAGAGTGAAATTAACTTCCTGCTGGGGTGATCAGAATTACACCTGCTCCTGATCCATTCTCATTGGAAGACCCGTCAACGTAAAGTTTCCACAGCTCGCGGGCTGAGGTTATAACTTCATCGTTGGTCACTCCGGTGCATTCCACTATGAAGTCTGCCAGGGCTTGTCCTCTTATGGTCGTCCTCGGATGATAAGTGATCTCGAACTATCCGAGTTCAACGACCCATTTCAGTAATCTATCTGAGGCTTCTGGCTTGGACAAGACTTGTCTTAATGGTTGACCAGTCAGTACATGGATGGGGTGTGCCTGGAAATAAGGTCGGAGCTTTCGAGATGAGTGGATTAGGCTGAGAGCTAACTTCTCCATCAAGGGATATCTCGAATCTGCCCTCAGTGACCTTTTACTGACATAATACACAGGCCTTTGCACTTTCTGTTCTTCTCGTACGAGTACCGTGCTAATGGCGTGCTCGGTCGTAGCAAGGTATAGGTATATAAATTCTCCCATAATGGGTTTTGACAAGATGGGGGGTTCTGTGAGATGCTTCTTGAGCTCCTGAAAAGCCAACTCGCATTCCTCCATTCATTCGAACTTCTTGCCTCCCCTCAAGAGGTTGAAAAATGGAAGGCAACGGTCTGTAGATTTTGAGATAAATCTACTTAGCGCCGCCATCCTGCCAGTCAAACTTTGGACATCCTTATGCTTCCGAGGTGAGGGCATATCAATTAGAGCCTAGATCTTGTCTGGATTTGCTTCTATGCCCCAGGCATTTACAATGAAGCCTAGGAATTTTCCCGAAGATACTCCGAAAGAGCACTTCTGAGGGTTGAGTTTCATGTTATACCTCCGTAACACGGTGAAGCATTCTTCGAGGTCATCAACATGGTTATTGTTATGTGAGATTTAACTAACATATCGTCAACATAAACATCCATGTTATTACCTATCTGTTCGGAGAACATCATGTTCACCAGTCGCTGGTAAGTCACTCCAGCATTCTTGAGCCCTTTGTCTGTTACAAAACTCGTATGCTCTTGGTCAGGGGCATGCATGACAATCTAGTTATATCCAGAATAGGCATCCACGAGCTGGTCGATCCGAGGTAAAGGGAAGCAGTCCTTGGGACAGGCCTTATTGAGGTTCGGGTAATCAATACATGTCCGCCATGTCCCGTTAGGCTTCGGGACTAGTACAGGGTTGGCCACCCAATCAGGGTAAAAAGCGTCCCTGATGAACTGGTTTGCTTTCAACTTGTCGACTTCCTCTTTAAGGGCTTTTTTCCTGTCGTCATCTAGTAGTCTTCGCTTTTGCTGTTTCGGAGGGAAGCTTTTGTTGATATTCAATGTGTGGCTCACCACATTCGGACTTATCCCTATCATGTCGGAATGTGACCATGCGAAGACATCCTGGTTCTTTTTTAAAAAGCAAATTAATTGCTATTTCGTTTCTTCGGGGAGGTTTTTCCCGACCTTTACTGTTTTCGGGGGGTTTGCTTCTTCGAGCTTGACCTCTTCGAGCTCCTCCAATGGCTCGAGGTCAGCTCTATCCTCTATTCTTGGATCAATTTCTTCGTCTATTTCGAAGATTGTCTCGTCCTTATTCTGAACAATGACGAACGTTTGAGCGTTCATCTGCTTATTTCCTCTAATGGAAATGCTATAGCATTCCCTCCCAGCTAGCTAGTCTCCCTTTAGTGTCCCGATGCCACTAGAAGTCGGGAACTTGATGGCCAAATGCCTCACAGACAAAACTGCCCCCAGCCCTATTAGGGCGGGTCTCCCAAGCAGCACGTTGTAGGCCGATGGCAGGTCCATTACTACGAATTCCATCATCTTGGTTGTTGAGACTGGGAAGTCTCCCAAGGTCACAGGGAGTTCGATGGACCCCATACATGCAATCCCTTCTCCTGAAAAATAGTACAACGTCGTTGCACAGGCCTTTAGGTCACGAAGCACGAGTCCCATCTTTTCTAAGGTGGCCTTATATAGAATGTTCACTGAGCTCCCATTATCAATAAGAACTCAGTGAACCCTCTTGTACGCGAGCTAAAAAGTGATGAACAGTGGGTTGTTGTGAGGAAATTGGAAATGGGACGCATCATCCTCAGTAAAGGTTATAGGTTGAGATTGAACCCTTTGGTATTTTGGAGCTCTGGGTTCGGGTTCATAAAGGGACCCGTCGCCAGTTCTTAGCTCATTCACGTATCTCTTTTGGGCGTTCTTGCCCGATCCTGCGAGATGAGACCTGCCCGAGATGGTTACGATATCTTCTCCATCAATCGGAGGGGGTCTCTCGTCTTCCCTTGCTCGGGAATTGCTGTTTTGGGCAGGGGGCAGTGCAGCTGTCCTCTGGCTGGTAGAAGCCTGATTATTGTTCTGGTTCCTGACATACTGCCCGAAGTATCCTCTCGAGATCAGACCTTCGATCTCGTCCTTCAGTTGCCTGCACTCATCAGTAGTGTGTCCAGTATCTCTGTGAAATCTGCAGTATTTACTGGGGTCTCTCTTGGATTTTTGGTTTCTCATGGGGTCTGGACGTCTGAAAGGGACCTGGTTTTCATTCGCCAAGTAAATATTCTCCTGAGACTTGTTGAGCTCGGTGTACACTTTGTACACAGAGAAATATCTTTCCCCTTTATTCTTTTTCCCCCCTTCCGCCTTGGGGTTACTTCCTTCATTATTTTTTCTTTTGGAAGGGTTTTCTGTAGGGGGTTTCGAGGCTGATGGGTCCGCCGAGGTCGAGGCAGAGTTTACGTTTACTGTTTTAGTTATGGGCTAAGAGGTCATATTCAGCGTTGACCTCGCCTCTTCTACATTGAAAAACCTCTGAGCTCGCCGATTAAACTCGGTTATGGACCTCACAGGCTTCCTCTGCATATCTTCCCAGAGGGGACTTCCCGGCAATACCCCAGCTGGAACGGCCATTAGATGACCGCTGTCGTCTACATCACGAGCTCGGGCGACTTCCAGATTGAATCTTGTAAGGTAGCTCTTCAATGTTTCATTTGGTTGTTGTCGGACATTGGTCAGAGCCGATGCCTCGGGCCTTATTCCGATCATTGCTCTAAATTGCTTCTTGAAATCTCTTGACAACTGATCCCAAGAAGTAATTGAGTGCCTCTTATATTTTTCGAACCATTTTTTTGCTGGTCTTGTAAGCAAAGCTGGAAATAGCATGCATCTTAGCTCGTAACCCACATTACTTGCTCTCATAATAATGTTAAACGTACTTAAGTGACTGTACAGGTCGGATTTCCCTTCAAAAGGTGGGACATGAGGAATCCGAAACCCTTGAGGAAATGGAGTGCTGGAAATGTGGGGAGCAAATGGCTCGAGCTCCTCATCAGACTCTTCGTCCTGATCCCGACCTCGCTCATTCTGTAAGAGTCTAAATGCTCTTTCCAGTTGGTCAATCCTCGCCTGGACTGGATCCACGGGGGGTCTTACCTGAAATTGGCTATCGTTGATCACAATTCCAGGCTTTTGCCTTCGCATGGGATCCTTCCGCCCATTTAGGCGATTTCTCAGGTCTGGGTTCGAGGGGTTACCGCTACCCCGATTTTGATTCAGGTGTTCCCGTAAGTTAGGGTGGTCCCTTTGGTTCCTAGTATTTCTGCGTCCTTGATCATACATACTGAATGATCTGGTGTCTCTTGAGCCTTCGCTGGCGAGGCTAGTTACATGGTTGTTTCGAGATAGATTCCTTTCAGGTTGTCTCGTCTCTATAGCGTGAGACTGAGACATTTGGCTTCTCGCAGGCTGGGTGCCTCTCCGTTCTCTAGTAGTTTCTCCATTCCCCTGCTTCCGTCCAGCCCGCCTTTCCCTATCACCCTGAGTCGGTTGTGTGTTTCTCCAAGGCGGTGAGGGATATCTTATTGGCGACGGAGGGTGCCGTATGGGTGATGGTGGCTGCCACCCATTTCGGGGTCTGGAAGGTCCCGAGTTCGCCTGTGCTGGCTCGGGAACGTTCTGCGCGTTACCAGGATTCTGAGTTCGAGCCGCTGCGGGGTCTCGGTTATTCCCAGTTTCAGCTAGTAACTCGACAGTCGAATTAACGGGAGCTCTAGCCCAGGTGTTCCTTCGGGGCCTTGTGGGAGCAGGCTGTTTTGCCGGTGGCAGAGGTTGCTCCATTCTCCTTGTGGCAGCATTTTTGCGAGGTCGCCCACGAGGCCTGCGGGGAGGAACATGAACGTTCCGCGGAGGTGGGGCCTGGACCTCAGGCGGAGGTTGGGGCTGAGCCACCTGTGCCTCTGCAGCCAATCTAGCTAGCTCCTCGTTACGCTTCTTGGCCTTCACCAACTGCTTTCTTAACTGTCGGTTTTCGAGTTCCACAATGGGGACATATCGCTCAGGATTATAGTACATGTCCTCGTCATCCCTGGGGGCCGGTGGTGCAGGAGGTCCTCGAGAGTCAGAGGATTCACTTCTCTCCTCTGGGTCCGAATTCATCATCGGCTGTTTCCCAGGTCGTCACGAATAGCTGACTTCTTCTTCAGGAATATTAGGATCATTTGCAACATAGCTGATCAGGGAGGCTTCTTCGAATGACTAGACTCAGATTCGTATTGCTTAATGCTCTCAATGAAAGCACCAAACTGTTGACACCGTTTTTCGTCAACTTAAAATGTAGAGCAATTAAACAATATGAGCTATGGTGCGAATGAATAATATGGTGGAACAACAAGGTTTTTACGTGGTTCAGCAGTTAAATCTGCCTAATCCACGAGTCTATGTTATTAAGGCTTGGAGTTTTCTGGAAATCCTTTAGAGATGAATTACCCAGAGTTTTCTCTCAAGATATCAAAAGATCCTCCCTTTACAAGTGTTCATGACCCCTCTATTTATAGAGAGTTTTCAGAGTTCATTCCCACATATTTCGGGAAGATACTTCTGCACATTAATTGAAGCAATTATACTAAATGTTGTAACTCCTATTTACAAGGAAACGTCCCCTGAAGACCCAGGAATGAATAACAGACTTGTTAATATCCCTTTAATGTTGAGATGTTACAACAATAAATATATTTAGATGTACAGAATGCGTTACATCAGATGACTCATCAAATCTCCGAAGTCAGCAACCAGCATCGTGTCAGTCAAGGTTTACGGACAGGTTACGAACTGGTCGTCTTATTCCAAGACCTGCTCGGAGCAGATAAATTCTATCGAGGTTGTCATGATTCAAGCCTGCACTCTTTAAGCTCGGACTATTCGATCTGAAGGCACTCGGTAACGGATATATCCCGATGCTATGCCTTTCGAGCCTGGAAAGAATCTCGAGGTTACATGTCTTCAAGATTGCCATCTTGTCTCGGAGGTTTGACAACTGGACCTTAAACATGTGTTTTATATATCTCGAGCTCATACTTGACGAGTCCAGGTTTTGAGGTCATAATTTCTGGTCTCGAAAACTGGGTGTAACAACATAGAAATAATTTCTTTCTCTGCACTTTTTTTTAAAAAAAAAACGTAGAGAAATAAATTCTTTCTTTGCACTTTTTTTTAAAAACACTGTAGTGGAAAGTAGCATTTTTCTCTGTGGCTTTTTCGTTAAATTATTCTGCGGTCGAATACACTGCGGTTCCAATTATTCCAAAAAATTGCAGTGTATTAAGAAAAAAAACTGCATAAACAACCATATTTTGTAGTAGTGAATGAACAAGTTTCAGAATATGTTTGACATATTATTATTATTTATTTTATGCATGTGTATAGTTTTCATTTTTATTTTTTATAATAAGCAAATAGTATTGTTTTTTTAATTTTTTTTTAATTTTGATAAAGCTGAAGAGCCAACCACCTCTCAAAACTCAAAAAGTAGACAATATCTAAGATTGTTGCAGCCGTTATAAATTATAAGCGAAATTTAAGACTTCTGTGCTTAAAAGATATGCCAATCGAAAAAATATACCCTTTAATACAAACATGTGAAAATTATGTTTCAAATTCGCCCAAGACCTTACGAACCAGCACCCCACCAACGCAATTGGTACCCTTAAAATTGCTCAAAAATGAAGAAAAAAAAAATTATACCGTATTAGTGTGGATTTTTTTTTTTTTTTTAAGAAATTGGTATGAATTTAAAATATAAGTAATCATTAATGGAGCTCATCTAATTATTATTTATTGTATTGATTTTAAAATCATTTTGGCTTTTTTTTTTTCAATGACACTTCCATGCCACATCAATAGAGTTCAATGAGAATCGATTCCGCAATCAATTTTTTTTTTTGGAACCTCCATAAAAAACCACTAATAATATTTCCTCGAAAACTATTGAATCCTAGTTTAAAAAAAAATTAGTTTTTCAGACAAGCTAGAAGGTTATCGAAGCATCATAAAAACCCATTGAGTCTCCGTTGAATTCTAAAAAAAAATCATTATTTTACATTACACACATGACCATGAGGCATTATTGAAAACCATAAAAAACTATTTAGTTTGCACTTTTGCATAATATTTTTTTATATGTTTACCAAATAACTTGACTGTATAATTATTTTTCCAAAAGAAGAAACAAAACAAAAATAGAGAACATAAGAGGCTATTTTTTTAAAGTTGTGTTTTTCAGAAATGAGAACATAAAATAGATTTTGTAGTTTTCAGAAAATAAGAAATGTTTGGTTAATGTTTTCTATAAATAACTTTTTAATTTTATATTTTAAAAAAATTAAATAAAAAATAATAATTATATTTACAAAAAGAAAAATCTTATAAAAGTGTAATAAATAATGATGAGAAAGAAAAGGTGATGAAAAATAAGGAGAGAGAAAGTAAGGAAATAAAATTTTAGAAAAGAGATATTGAGAAGATAGAAACTGATGCAAAAAAATACGAGAGAGAAAGTAATGAGAAAGAAAGTGATGAGAAAGAAAGTGAGGAGAGAGAAAGTTATGAGAGAAAAAATGAGGAGAGAGAAAATGAGGATATAATAAGTGATGAGAGAGAAATGATGAGATAATAAGTGATGAGAGAGAAAATGAAAATATAGAAAGTGAAAAGAGAAAAAACGACGAGAGAGAAAGTAATGAGAGAAAAGTTAAGGAGAGACAAAATAAGGAGATAGAAAGTGATGTGAAAGAAAGAGAGGAGAGAGAAACTAATGAGAGAGAAAGTGAGAAGAGTAAACTAATGAGAATAAATTATGTGAGATAATAATAAAAAAAGTGACGTGAGAAAAAAAAGATGGACATATTTTTTTTTAGAACCACATAAAACAACTTTTGGTTGTTTCAAAATTTTCTGTATTTTTTAAATTATGTTTTTAAAAATTATTTTCTGAAAAACTATGGCCCGTTCCGTAATATGATTTTAAATAGTTTTCTTATTAAATAATTAAAATTTGATAACAAAATCAAAAAACATGTTCGGTAAGTTAATATCATTTTAATTAAAATTTACCAAAATTTGAAAACATGATTTTCATACTTTTAATTTTTTTTAAAACATATTTTTATTTCTACTCTCTCAATTCTTCTCGTAGCCACACAAGAGCCCACTCTCAATGACATATGAGCTTTCTCAAGCTTCCCGTAGCTCTCTCCAAGCTTTCTTCAGGTACACCACTCTCTTATTTCTCTGATCCCTTTCATGGTCTCTCCCTCATATGATTTCTTTTTTTTTTTTCCTCAATCTCTTTTTCTGATTTTGTTTGGGATTAGGGTTTATGATTTCCCTCCATTTTCTCTATTGTCTAATATACTTGACACATGGCTCGATAGTCTCATTGACTTCTGTGATTTGGGTCTCAACCCTGAGGCTTTGTTATTGTCGTCAAGGAACTCCGAAAAGAAACCATGTCGTCATCGGTGCCACCAGTTGCCGCTCCTTCGTCCTTATCCCCACCCTCGACCCTTATCTCGACCCTATCCTGACCCCGAACCCTACTAACAACTCTGACCCCTACCAACGACCCCGACCCATGACCCCCAACCTCCGACCCTATCCCGACCCTATCCCGACCCATGAATCTCGACCCTATCACGACCCATGACCCCTGACCCTATCTTGACCCATTACTCCCAACCTTATCCCAAACTTGTTCAGAATTGTGCCCTTAAAGAAATTGTAGTTGACAATGGTTTTAATGAAATAAATGAATGAATTGAATTATTGTATATATGTAGCTTATGTACTATATTATTGTAAATAATTTTAAGTAAATACCACAAAATTCCAAAGTTCATCTATGTGGTCTCAATCTCATATTGGTATGAGAGGATCAAGATTGAGATAATGAACTTAAATTGTTTGCAGTAAAATAAAGTTATGAAATCTTTAGATTAATTACTTCTAGTACAGTCCACTAGTATAATGAATACATGTGACCTAGATCCGGGTTACTAATGTAGTAGGACACTTTAGTGGAGGTACTTTGCATGCTGAGAGTATGTAGAACTGGACCAAATGTGATTTAATAATACTTGTTTAAATAACGTTTCGTAGTATTACAAAACACATCAAGTGATGATCATTGTTGACCCTCGATTTGGCCAATGACACGGAGTCAAAAATACGACAAGAAATGAGATGATAGTCAAGAATGGAATCAAATGGTAAAGAAATGACACAGACGATTTATAGTGGTTCGACCCCAATGAATGGTAATGACCTACATCCACTTAGTGCTACTATTGATGTTGAATCCCAATGCCGTGATCAAAGAACTAGGGTTCTTGAGTTTCACAAGCCTTAGGAGAATTACAACTGTTTGGAGGATAATCACACTATACGCTCTTTCTCTCAGTATTTAGAAAAAAGATTCAAAAGTCCCTTCCTTGAGCCCCCTCATTCATATTTATAGGCTCAAGGGGGTTACATGGGCCAATGGGCCTTAATTATCCCTAATCTTAGTGTATCAAAGCAATAAAGAGGAAATAATAATTGTAATTATTACAAGATTAGATATCTTTTAAGGAAATAAACCGAAGCATGCGACCAGTCTGGTCGCATCTAATCATGAGGTTTGATGAAGCAGCATGGAGCTGGTCGATAGACGAACAACACCTCTTCATAATGATGCTGCCACGTGTTAATCACGTGTGAGAAATTCTTGCCACGTCATTAGCAACCATTTTTGGGTAAACATTTGCCCCAAGTTTATTTTATTGCGACCAGTATAAAGTAAACTTAGGGAACTGACCCCTGCGTACCCCACCAAATCTGTCAGAGCCGCTCATGCCTTCTCGAAAAAGGTAACCAACATGTCCAATCAGGTCTTTTCAGTTTTCCAAAAAATTGTCTGATGGCTATTGCACTTTCCCATGCTTTGAAAAAAGTAATTCCATGATTACCTCTTTTACAGTGCCACAATCAATATAAATAATTCCCCAAGATCACTCTTTTACTTTTTACTTTTCATATACCTTCTCTTCTTCAAGAACTCTGAAGAACTCTATACTCAGAGCCCAGAAAACCCAAACGATTTCAGCGTTTCACAAAGTTTCTGCCCATCCACTCGACTTAGTATTCCAGAAACTTGCTTCATCCTTTGCCCAAGTAAGTTTATCAACCTTTTCAGCCGTTGAAATGCCATGCAACATATTTTTGTTTATCTGTTTCGTATCTGAGTTCTTGAATGTTCTTGAACGAAACTGTTTTGGGGTAAATAAGTATATTGATCGATGTTTGATATAGTAGGAAAGAGACACTTTGCTGGGGTTAAGAATCAGTTTGATAGTCGAGGTTATAGATTTAGGGCTTAAAATCGAAGTAAAAATTCGATTTTTAAGCTAGTTGAAAAACTGGGTTTTTCCCGTAGATTTTTAATCTATTTTTCCAAACTGTTCGCTTAAAATACAATGTTTTTTATCAGAATGCTGCTGGTCGCATAAAAGCTTAACTTTTATACACAAGCTGTGTTATTCCAGCTTTTAAACACAAGATTTTAGGCCGTAGATTCTCATCTCCCCTTTTCTGTTAGCAGATTTTCATGCAAGATCCGTGGGAAGGTGAAAGGCCTATTGATGATGACTTGCCGGCCCAATTGCTTGGGGACGAGGACCAACCATCGCTGCTGATCCCAGAGATCCCTTTTTCTCGTGTCATCCCAAACAATCCATCGACCCCACCCGAAAACATGGGTTGAGTAAAGTCCAAAGCCCAGAAAAAGAAACCTTCTACTCCTTCAAATCAGCCTGCTCCTCAGGCTAAAATTCCTTCGACCAGTGGTCGAGAAGGAAATATCCCCGACCCAGAAATCCAAACTCAAGCCCAACTCCAAAACAACGTCATTCGACCAGATGTCGAATGGTATGTTTCCCCTCTAAGCCGAATCACGGTTAGGATGATTGCCAATTACATAAGGAAGTATGGACTTCCTAGGGTAACCTTAGTGCAACCCACCCGAGACCAGCGGGCAAACCTGCTTGGAGGCACCTTCAGTGCCTGGTCGAGGTATCATATTGAGGCAGAGCGATCTTGCCTCTCCATCCTTTCTTCCAAGGAGTGGCCAACTATTTTGGGGTCGCTCCTTTCCAAATAACCCCAAATGGGTATAGAATGCTCTCTGCACTCTATATCCTTTATAATCATAAGAAGTGGCCTATCCCCATGCCATACAAGGTCAACTACCTGTTCGACCTAAAATCCAACCCCAACCAAGAAAATACGGGGTTCTTTCATTTTTGCCACTAGGAAACAACCCGCACTTTCCTGAGTGATACCACCTCATTTCCAATGTGGGGAAGTACCACCTAGAGTACTTTTTGACTACCGACATGGTTTCCAATAACCTGGCCTTCACCCAAGGAGGTAATATCTTTGCTCCCCTGGTCGTTTATATTTCCTTGTATTTTATTCGCATTTCCCTTAGAGATTTAGCGCATTTCAGGTCCATGGCTGCGACTGGCTCCCATTCCAGAAATGGAAGTCCGAGCAGCACTCTTGGCCAGCATGACTGACATAGAGAAGAGCATCAAACAGCTAGTCACAGAAGCTAACCTGAGGCTGGTCGGGCTTCTGGCACCTCACCTGAATGTGAGGGAGTCAACGGCGGGGAGTGCCACCAGTGAGGAGATTCCCGAGTAGCACCCAGACGTGTCGCAACCTCAAAGGAGGAGGATGACTGGAGTGACAATCAGGGAACCCTTCAGCACCCCACGAGTAGCTGCTCCCCCTGCCCCTACGGGGAAGGGAAAAAAGAAATTCTACGAACCCCCTACACCCATTGACGAGTCCTTAGATGAGAACGATATTGTTTTCTCATTCTTAGATAGTTTGCCAATTCCCTGTCACTTATTTGACGGGGATGGAAACTTTAAGTATACTCCAAACTTAGGTTCAGATTTCTTCCAGGCAGTAAGTGAGGGTGGAAGTAGTTCAGTAAGTAATGTAGCGACCAATAGTTGTAGCATGGGTACTTTACTTATAATTTCCTTGCATTCCTTTTTGGCTCCATCTATACATATTGTCTCATTTCTTGCATTGTTTCCTTTTATGTAGAGATGTCGTCTGAAGACGTGTTTGATCACTACAAGGCCGCTGCAACTTCCTCGAGTAGAAAGAAAGACAGCAAGAGGGCTCACGGAGAAAGCAGGAAAACTGCTTCAAAGAAGGCCCGGATTGAGGGTCCTTCAACAACTGCTCCTTCGATGGAAACCACGCCACCTCATTCTCCACTCGACCAGCCATCCTCAATTGCACTGGTCGGCCAGTACTCTACTCCTCCAGCGCCTTCCGACCAACCACACCATACTCAGCCCGAAGACACTCTGGCCAGCACCGTGGTCAGTTCGGCTAGGGATAGAATATACAAACTCTCCAAGCACAAACGTAGCCAAGAGGCCATCGTCGGTACTAGCTCCATGGAAACTGACCAAATAATAAACCGATGGATGAACGAGATAGTCAGTGTAAGTTGCTTTCCGTTGTTTAGTCATTTTACTCTTAATTTCTGCCATCATCTTATTCCTTTTATCTGATCGCAGGGATTGCTGACTATCACTGCTGGTTGGCGCCGCGCGGGTACTTTGGTCACCCAGACCAAAGACTTTGACAACAGGCTTACTAAGGCAGTGAAGGAGCTCGAGGGGAAGAATGCTGACTTGCTCGAAAAAAATGCAGAACTGACCAAGCAGAACAATGAACTGCGTGAGCAGAAAGCCCAGCTGACCGAGGAGCTGTTGGAAAGTCAGACCGCCCTGAAAAAATCCAATGAAGATAAAGAAAAATTCAGGGAGAGTGCCAAACTCAACTACCAAGAATCTAGACAGCTTGAGCTCGATCTGATTGCGAGTAGAAAGGAGACGGAGGAGCTGGAGGGGTGCGTTAAGGAGCTCGAAGAGACTGATGCCAAAAACTTGGAGAAGTATAGGGAAGCCACCCACCTTTGCTTCTTCGAGTGTTGCAAGCACAATTGAAAGGACAACTTCAGCTATCTTTCTGAGCACTTGAGATGAACTCTAATGGCTCAATGCGCCATTCGTCTAGAGGAAGAAGAAAGAGCCAAAATTCCTGCTTCCCCAGAGATTTCCTTGGCAACGAGGATTGATGGCGCAGACAATGAAGCTGACGCTACTGTCGACCAGAACGCTCCTCAAGATCCTCCAGCCTCGTAGTCTTTTCTTTAATTTTTTATCTTTTGAATTCACGACCTATGGGTCATGATGTAAAGACAATTGTTTTTTTAATTTTTATTGCTGCTTGGGCGGCGTTTACTTTTAACAAACAATTACATCCGAGCAGTTACTGCTCGCGGTGTAAAGGGATTTCTTTTGATATTATAATGTTTGCATTTTATTATAACATCTATTCGTATGACCGAACCTAGCATAGTACTTTGGTTTGATTTAACAAAATACAAAATTTTGAAAAATACTCTAAGTACCCTAGCATGCTTTCACTTATTTTTCTCATGTGTTTACATACCTTTCGATATGCTTTTTTTTACTAGATGCCTTATATGCCCCCCAAGTGATTGAGGAGCTTTAGGTCCTTGGTCACTTGCCTTGACCAAAACCTGTTCGAACATTACTGTTCGTAGCAAAGAATTTAAAATGATAATACAGCAAAACAACACACGTAATGAGAAAATACTTGTAATAAATACAATAATTGGCAAGAATGACTGGCTGCGCACAGTCCCTTATATTTCTCATAATAAATGGACAAATCATGTCTGTACAAGTGATCACCGAAATGATCTTACACTTATAAGCGACCAGTCACATAAAATGACCAACCCTTTTTCATAACTTGTAAAAAGAAAAATTAATACAAGCCAATTCTTTAAGAAGAATTGTTTATTGATAGTACTTGCGTAGGTGTTCTCCATTCTAATAGCGAGGAATGAGATCTCCATTTAAGAGAGCAAGTTTATAGGTGCCTGGATGGAGGACTTCTTCAATCTGGTATGGTCCTTCCCAATTAGGTCCGAGTACTCCAGCAGCCTGGTCGCGGGTGTTAAGGAAAACCCTTCGAAGTATTAGATCTCGGACATTGAATTTCCTATCGTGTACTTTAGAATTGAAATACTGGGCGACCTTTTGCTGGTAAGTTGCTACTCGGAGTTAGGCTAGCTCACGCTTTTCATTGATCAAATCCAGGGACTCCATCAATAGCTGGATATTAGAGCCTTGATCATACACCATTCTCCGATGCGATGGGGGATCTAACTTAACAGGCAACATAGCCTCATATCCATAAGCTAGGGAGAATGGAGTATGGCCTGTTGCTGTTCGATGGGAAGTTATGTACGACCAAAGGACTTCAGGCAATTACTCTAGCCATGCCCCCTTTGCTTTCTCAAGTCTTTTCTTCAGAGTATCCTTTAGCGTTTTATTGACTGCTTTAACTTGTTCGTTTTCTTGAGGATGAGCGACTGAAGAAAAGCTCTTGATAATCCATGTCTCTCACAAAAATCTGTGAACATATCACTATCAAACTGGGTGCTATTGTCTGAGACAATCTTCCTTGGCAATCCATAGTGACATACGATGTTTTTGACCATGAAATCCATCACTTTCTTGGTCGTTATGGTCGCGAGTGGCTCAACCTCGGCCCATTTTGTGAAGTAATCAATGACAACCACAGCGTACTTGACGCCGCCCTTTCCTGTGGGCAGAGATCCGATTAAATCTATACCCCAGACTGTGAACGGCCATAGACTTTGCATCTGTTTTAGCTCATTAGGGGTTGCTCATGGAATTTTGGAGAACCTCTGGCACTTGTCGCACCTCCGCACGAATTCCATCGAGTCTTCATTCATTGATGGCCAGAAGTATCCTTGCCTTAGGATCTTTTTTGATAAGCTCTGCCCCCCAGCATGGTCCCCACAAAAGCCTTCGTGGACCTCTTTCATCAATTCCTTGGCCTTCTCTTTCAAAATACATCTGAGGAGTGGCATTGAGTATCCCCTTCGGTACAGGATTCCATCAACCAGGATAAACCTAGCAGCCTGCCGCTGAAGGGTCCTAGCTTTGTTTCTGTCCGTTGGTAACACGCCTTGCGTCAGGTACTCTATGTAAGGTGTCATCCATGTATTGGCCGCTTGGATCACTAAAGAGGTCTCCTCTGCTTGGATACTTGGTACAGATAGTCGCTCAACTGGTACTATGTTCAGAGTGTCAGCATCCTTCGCACCTGCTAATTTGGCCAAAGCATCAGCGTTTGAATTCTGGTTGCGAGGTACTTGCTGAAGGGTGTACTTATCAAACTGCGCCAATAGGTACTTCACTTTATTTAAGTAAGCAACCATTTTTAAACCTTGACCTGATATTCTCCAATGACTTGATTGACCACTAGTTGGGAATCACTATAGATATCAACCGATTTTATGTGCATGTCTCTGGCTAACCGTAATCCTGCGAGCAATGCTTCATACTCGGCTTCGTTGTTAGAAGCAGTGAAGTCAAACCTGATTGCGCAGTGAAATCGATGCCCTTCAGGCGTTATCCAAATCACTCCTGCTCCTACGTGGTGCTCATTAGAAGAACCGCATGTAAACAACTTCCAAGAAGGAGTTTGTCTTTGAGACTCGGGCTCTTCAGACCCTTCACGCTGCTCGCTATCTGGAAGCCTAGTGAGTTTTGCGATGAAATCTTCCATGGCTTGCCCTTTTATCACTGCTCGTGGTAAGTAGGAGATTTCAAACTGCCCAAGTTCGATTGCCCATTTCAACAATCTACCTGCGGCTTCTGGCTTCTGTAGAACTTGCCGTAGAGGCTGGTCGGTCAAAACTGTGATTGGGTGAGCTTGGAAGTAAGGCCGCAACTTCCTGGAGGTTAAGATTAAACAATAGGCTAATTTTCCAATGGGTGGATATCGCATCTTCGTCCTATTAGCCTCTTGCTTACATAATAAACAACCTTCTGCACACCTTCTTCTTCTCTTACTAGGATAGCACTAGCAGTGTATTCTGTGATCGCCAAGTAGATGAATAAAGTTTCTTTATCAACCGGTTTTGATAGAATCGGTGGTTGCGACATATGCGTCTTCAAAGCTTGAAAAGCATGATCGCACTCCTCCGTCCATTCAAATCTCTTGCTGCCTCTGAGTAGATTAAAAAATGGGATGCATTTGTCCGTAGACTTGGAAATAAATCTACTGAGAGCAGCAATTCTTCCGGTCAAGCTTTTAACATCCTTGATCTTTTTTGGTGATTTCATATCGACCAGGGCTTTGATTTTCTCGGGATTGGCCTCAATCCCTCGCAAATTTACTATAAATCCCAAGAATTTCTCTGATCCAACTCCGAAGGAGCACTTTAGGGGATTCAACTTCATTTGATACTTATTCAAGACGTTGAAGCATTCTTGCAAGTCCCCTATATGCCCTTTTGCTTTCTTCGACTTAACCAGCATGTCATCGGCATATACTTCCATGTTTGTGCCGATCAGCTCCTTAAACATATGGTTGACCAGTCGCTGTAAGTTGCACCAGTGTTTTTCAAACCGAAGGGCATTACTTTGTAACAGTAAAGCCCTATATCAGTCTGAAAGCTAGTGTGATCCTCATCAGGAGGATGCATACTGATCTAATTATATCCAGAGTATGCATCCATGAATGAGAGAATTTCACGCCCTGTAGTGGCATCGACCAGTTGGTCAATTCTAGGGAGTGGGAAGAAATCTTTAGGGTAGGCTTTATTAAGGTATGTGAAATCCACGCATGTTCGCCACTTGCCATTCGGCTTGGGAACAAGCACGGGATTAGAGACCCATGATGGATAAAATGCTACCTTTATGAATCCATTCTCCTTCAGCTTCTCGACTTCTTCCTTTAGAGTCTTGGATCTATCTTTGTCGAGCAACCTCCTTTTCTGTTGTACTGGTGGAAAACTTTTGTCTATGTTCAAGACATGGCTAATGACTGCAAGGTCTATTCCCACCATGCTTTGTGCGACCATGCAAAGAATTCCTGGTTTTCCCTAAAAAATTCCACCAATGCTTGCTTCGTTGTTGTCTCTAAGTTTTTATCGACTTTCACAACCCTTGTCGGATTTTCTTCATCGAGTTGGACCTCTTCAAGGTCCTTGATGGTCCTATATCTTCATCAAAATCCCCAAAGCGAGGATCTAAATCTCTGTCCTCACTTTGGGCAATGCCCTATTTGGTGACATCATCACCTGATTGGGCTTGTACATCCATTTGCAACGCTTTTTCGGCAACATCCCTCGATACACATTTCTTCGCCTTAGTTATCGAGGCATTGTAGCACTCCCTCGCTTCTCGCTGATTTCCTAACACGCATCGTATTCCTGCGTTGGTTGGGAATTTCATGTCCAGGTGCCATATCAAGGTAACGGCTCGCAGGTCGACCAAAATTGGCCTCCTAATTACAGCATTATATGCTAAAGGACAATCAACTACTATGCAAGTAGTGAGTAATGTCCTGTTTGCAGGTGCAGTACCTGTTGTAACTGGGAGCCTAATCTACCTAGTTGGGGCGAGCCCTTTGCCAGAAAAACCATAAATGGTTTGGTTGCATGGCTCCAAGTCCTTGACGGACAATTTCATTCTTTCCAGTGAAGACTTGTATAGGATGTTGACCGAGCTCCCTATGTCAACCAACACCCTCTTAACCATCACGTTGGCAATTTGTATGTCAATGAACATCGGATTGGAGTGTGGGAATCGTACGTGCTGGGCATCGTCCTCAGAGAAGGATATCAATTCCTCCTCTGTTCGAGCCTTCTTCAGTGCTCGATCCTCCACACTCATCATCTTGATGTCCTAGTCGTGGTGTAGGATTCGAGCGTATCATTCCCTTCCCTTCCCACTATCCTTTGAAAGGTGTGGGCCACCACATATGGTGAGTAATGTGCCTGCCATAGAAGCTGGCTATAAAGGTGGCGAGCGTTGGTGTGCAGGCGCCTGCTCGTTGCCACCTTGAGCCTCTCGCTGAGATCCTCCTGCGGCCCGCACATATCTCCTTAGATGTCCCTATCTGATCAGGAACTCAATTTCGTCCTTCAACTGGTTGCACTCATTGGTGTCATGTCCGTAGTCGTTGTGAAAACGAAATTTTTTTGTGGTATCTCTCTTGGAGATATCCTTCCTTATAGGTGCGGGTCGTTTATAAGGAACATTAGAGCTGGTCGCCTGGTAGACCTCTGCTCGACTTTCGACAAGGGCCATATATTTTGTGAATCTTAGCTCATATCTATTGCCTTTGGGGCGTTTAAGCCCATTTTCCACCATTTCTGCCATTTCCGTTCCCGTTGCCCTTGTCGTTGCCATTGGGTTTATCCGACCCGTTGGCGGCCTAGGTGGGTTCCCCCTTGTCCTTCATGGGTGACTTCCCCTCATTGGTAATCACATCCTCAAGCTTGATATATCGATCAACTCGATCCAAAAACTCCTGGGGTACTCTTTACCCCATTTTTCCTCAGGCTGCTCCAGGAAGGCGAATGGTGCCTAACCCTTGCAGTTAGGGCCATCATCTTGCCATCGTCGCCCACCATTTCGGCTCCAGCCGCTGCTCGCATAAAGCGCTGGACATACTCCTTCAAGGGCTCTCCCTCCTTTTGGGGTATCTCGACTAGCTGGTTGGCCTCAGTGGGGTGTACGCGACCCGCATAGAATTGTCCGTAAAATTCCTTGACGAACATCTCCCAAGATACTATGCTAGCAGGAGGGAACTTAAAGAACCACTCCTAGGCGGTGTCAGACAATGTTGCGGGGAAGATCCTACAACGGGCATCGTTTGACACTTTCTGTATCCATTTGTATCTCAAATTTGTTGACATGAGATACTGGGTCTCCGTACCCATAAAAGTTTGACAGTACGGGCATTTTGAATTTATTGGGCGTTTCTGCCACAACAATCCTTTGCACAAACGAAGTGCCCCTCCTCCGATCGTACTCTATGTGGGATGTCGACTCCTAACTAGCTGTTGTATTGCTTGGTTCAGGGCATCAATTTGTGCCTGAACTGCGTCTTGGATCGCTGGGGTGACTGGCGCCGCGGGAGCGTACTCATCGTGCTCTCACGATGGTCGTTGAGCACGTCCCTCAAATCTTCATCCCTGCGCCTCTGCTCGCTAACTCTTAGCCGATCAAAGACGTTGTTTTGTCGTGGTTGCCCCCCAGCGTTATGGCTTGTCGGCCTATTTTCTCTAGGTGGGGGTTTTTGTCTCCACCTCTTTCTTCATTCCTCCGAAAAAAATCCCCCTGCCAGAATTGGCCTCATTATAGTCATGGCCGTCTCTAGACTGTGGTTGATTATGGCACGATCGGATGTTCATGCTGTTTCCTCCTCAGGTTGGCATCTTCCGACCGTCAGGAGGAGGCCTGCGCTGGTCGTTGGGTCCCTGTGCATTATTATGCCGTGGGGGGCCTCTGACTGCAGAGCTTGACTTGTTGTTCCTTCTGTTAGCAGAAGGACGCTGCCCCCTGCTCGGTGGATTTGGCTCTTCGTTCCCTGGGCGTCTAGGGCTGCGACGCAGTTGCCTGGCCCTATTCATCCTCTAGCGCTGGGGATTGCCTCGACTAGCTTAAGATGGAGGCTGCTGCTCAGGATCCCAAATTGGGACATCATCCTGAGCCACAGGTGGCTGCTCCAACCTTTGGGGGCTTGCTGGCTGGAGCGGAGGAATTGGATTGGAAGCCCGCTGTGGTAGCGCAATCGGTGGCTGATTCGATTGAGAGGCCGGCACAGCCTGTCCTCGAGCCAATTGAATGGCTGCTTCAAGAGCAACCATGGCATCCCTCTGCCGATGGTCCATGTCCACCTGTCATTCATTTAGCTCCTGGCACTGGCGCTCAATCTCTTTCTGCTGCAGCGCCATTGTCTCCGCTGCGTTCTCCTGATTGGCCCTCAGATTGGCCAACACATCCTGCAACACCCCCAGTGTTGCCCTCAGCGTTTCCGTATCCAACTCCTCCTCTTCAAACTCTAAATGTGGTTCACTCTTCGCCACATTCGGAGGAGGAGGTTAAGATGATGCAGCGCCAGCGGTCTGTCCAACTCTCTTAGATGTCTTTGCCATTTGACTTTCTTAAAGCTTCTTGATCAAGCTCTCAATGAAAGCACCAGAATGTTGACCCTCGATTTGGCCAACGACATGGAGTCAGAAATACGACAAGAAATGAGATGATAGTCAAGAATGGAATCAAATGGTAAAGAAATGACACAGACGATTTATAGTGGTTGGGCACTAATGAATGGTAATGACCTACATCCACTTAGTGCTACTATTGATGTTGAATCCCAATGCTGTGATCAAAGAACTAGGGTTCTTGAGTTTCACAAGCCTTAGGATAATTACAACTGTTTGGAGGATAATCACACTATACGCTCTTTCTCTCAGTATTTAGAAAAAATATTAAAAATTCCCTTCCTTGAGCCCCCTCATTCATATTTATAGGCTAAAGGGGGTTACATGGGCCAATGGGCCTTAATTATCCATAATCTTAGCGTATCAAGGCAATAAAGAGGAAATAATAATTATAATTATTACAAGATTACATATCTTTTAAGAAAATAAACCGAAGCATGCGACCAGTTTGGTCGCATCTAATCGTGAGGTTTGATGAAGTAGCAGGGGGCTGGTCGATAGACGACTAACACCTCTTAATAATGACGCTGCCACGTGTTAACCACGTGTGAGAAATTCTTGCCACATCATCAGTAGCCATTTTTGGGTAAACAATCATATACAAAGTGATCTTAATCCTGAAGTTACTATGAACTATATATGTCACTTGATCCTTTGATTCATGTGTTACGGTTTGTTAGAATGATCAGGCTAAGAACTATTGTTTTGGGGACTCAATGATGTATATGGCTGGGGACATAGCTTAACAGATATGGAATCTATACCTTCTTATAGATTGAACGATGATTCCTTATTGGGTTGGCTTTTGGAATTAAAAGATTATTGACGTCAAATTCATAATCAGATTATGAATTAACCTTCACTAGTAAAGTCAATGGTACATTAGGAATCAAGATATAATTAAAAGGCTAAAACAGTAATTTTATTCCCACATAATTATGAATCATTAATAGAGGATTAATTTGTATGCAATGATTATATAAATGTACACTTAATGGTTACAATAAATTACTCAGTAAATATATGTCTTTAATTCTCAACTACGTTCTCTCTTTTATCTATTTATTTTCTTATTATTATTCAAATAATTGAAAGAAAAATATTTATTTAGTGTGATTGTAAAGGGTTATTGATCATAAGTTGTGTATGAAAATGAAAGGCAAATATTGGAAGTTGTTATCCCTAAAATTTTATTTTGATAACGTGGCAATCAGAGGTGAAGGTGGCAGAAATTGATCTACTTGACCGGAGAATACTTTTGTCTGGTCAGGGAGAAGACTCACCCGACCAGACACACGGTTTGGCCGACCAGTCGTCTCAGGAATGGAGTTCATCTGACCAGTCTTCTCAGGAATGGAGTTCATCCGACCAGTCATCCAAAAAATGGGTTTCATCCGACCAGTTATGTCAAATTGAGAGTGTAGCTGACCGGATGTGTCAGAATTTCAGGAGTTAACTACCCAGTGATTTCTTTATAGAACCTCAGTAACAACTTTAACCCGAATAGTTCGCAACTACCGCACGAATCTCTCAAATATCTCGAAGTAATAGCTATAATGTTGTAATTTGAATTTGTTTATTATTTTATTAATTGAAGTTGGTTGAAACAACCAAGGACCCCGTCAAAACTAGATATTTTTCATGTACGATCCATGAGCCTATAAATAAAGAGCTTATGGCATCATTGGGGGATCTAATCTTTTTGGAGACTGGGAAAACTCTCTAGTTTTGAGACTTTGGGACCGTTACTTGGGGCATTTTGGGAGCATTTTTTGAGAGTTTAGAGAGAGGAATATCGTACTTTCCTACTTACACTTGAGAAACTCAGTTGACTCAGGTTCATCTGATCTTAAGTGTAGGCTACGTATATCATAACTCTAAGTGGATTAGGCTATTACAAACAAATTGGGGCTGAACCACTATAAAATTATTTGTGTCATTTATTTTCTATTCAAGGTTTACTATCGTTATTGCATCTACTCGACGTTGTCCAAAATCGTGATCAACATTTTTGGTGTTTTCATTGAGAGCCTGAATAGAAGAAACACACTACTATCCTACCAATATGGCGCCCAGGAAGCCCGGTACATCAAAAGTGTTATATTACTTCATATAACATAATATTAGATTAAATAATGTGAAAAAGTGTGATTTGTCACACCTTGTAACATATTATTGAGAGTCACAAAATTTGACACATGTGTGTACCCAAATGTGACATATTTTGGAGTTACAAAATCAGTTACAAATTTGTAACTCCCAAATATTACCCAATAATGTGTATATTATATGTTACACATTTGAGATTTGATTTCATAAAGCCATTATGAAATATGGCTGTTGGAGATATGATTTTAACCCCAATAATGTGTGTTGGGAGTTACAAAATCATTTGGGAGGGTTTGGAACCGTTTGGAAAAACAGCACATTTTCAAGTGCTGAAAATGGGCTGTGGCCGTGGCCACTGAATGATGGTGGCCGCGGCCTGGGGGACAGAGAGCAGTGACCGCAGCCACTGATGTCCCTGGCCGCGGCCACAGGTGCATTTCAGGCAAAATTTTTAGTTTTTTCCAAATGTGTTGAACGGTTCTAAAAACCCAAATAACTCCCAAATCTCAATTTTAATTCCATATTAATCCAATTAAACATTGGTAACAGCCATGGGGGTTGGTGGAATTTGAAATCCAAAGGGTATCTCAAACTCTATAAATAGGAGCCTAATGCTCACTTGTATGACACACCATTTTTCATCCACAAAGCACTTGGCTGAAAAATACACCAAAAGGCTTGATAATTCCAGAGAGCTATTTCCTAGAGAGATCCCTTAGTGCTTAGAGAATAGGGGGAAATAAGCTTTTGGACAAAGGTCTTGAACCTTGTTCAAGTTGGTGATCCCCACTACTCTACACTTTGGTTGTGTGAGAGTTTGTTTGTGTTTTCATTCTTTTGTTCCTCTTGTTCTTCTTATTTATTTGTATTATTATAGTATTGAGCTTGTAATCTTCTTCCTCTACATCTTATTTATATTTACTTGTATTTTGAGCAATTGAGTTGTAATGTTTATTTAATCAATATTATCTTGTCTATTGTATTTTTGCATAGAGTTGTATTTGGTTTTTCCATAATTCCATTGAGCAATAATATATATTCTCTAACAAAAAGAACCTGTCAGATTAGAAGGTCCTGCCCCTAAGAACCCTGACACTGAGCCCAAGGTCTTTCTCAAGGAGACGAGTCCAGAGGTTGAACAACTCCAGGAAGCCATGGAGGCTTTCCAGGAAGAGATGATGCAATTCAATGCTCAGCAGGAGTCTTTCGCTGAGGAAATGGCCAGGCAGAAGGCAGCATTTGAGCAACAAAAATGGGAAATGGATGCGAGAAGTGAAGAGATCAGGCGACGGTAGGAGGAGTCTGGCCGGAGACATCGCGAGGCAGCACTTGCTCTAGATGCAACTACCCTGTTGACCCAGGCCAATGCCCAAGCCGCAGCACGAGTAGCCACCCAGGGAGGAAGAAATAATAATGTTGGTCAGAGGTCCGCTGGCAGAGCCAATTCTCGGGGCCAGACAAAAGTATAAGTAACCCTACTGGTTGGGGAGATGATGGGGTCCGCTCCGGGAATGCCTCGACCCAAAGGGAGAATTCTAGAACCCCTTCCAGGAGCCACCGGTTAGTAACTTCTAGATCAGGGAGTCACCGGTCAAGCGGTAAGAAGACTCCACCAAGGCATAATCAGACGAGGATTCCTCGAGATAAGAAAATTTCACAGTTTAAAGATGGATATGGTCGGGATAAGGCTAATAGTCATTACACTGATTGGTCAAAGGAGAAAGCGGGCAACGACCAACAAGGAGGATAAGATTGCCCGGGTTGTGCCGAAAAGCCGCCACTACATCTTGGCCAGGAACGTAGTGGGAGAGAGCTAGTCCTCTGAAAAATCTAAGAGCACAATGTTTGATCGGTTAGGAGGACATGCTTCTTGGAAGGATCTAAGGGTCGTTATCGGCAACAAGAGGAGGACCATCCCGGTCAAAGGGCAAGATTTGTACCGCCCTGCCGGTCAAGTAGAAATACTTGACGACGGTGCACCAGATGGAAATGCCTGACCAGGAGGTCAAAACCTTGGAGCCTCGTCGGTTGCACCAGTAATCCAAGCCCAGCTTGACGCGCTAACGGCTGCAGTGCAGGGTTTATCAAAATGCCTTCCGAAATGGATGCGGTAGACCACAGGAGTGTCAGTCCATTTTGTGCCCGGATCAGAGCAGCCCAGCCCCCGACAAAATATAAAGCACCGGTGCTGCCGGTATAAACAGAAAAAGTGGATCCTATCAGACATGTTGGGAAATTTGAGGACCCGATGGAATTGCTCGGGGTAAGTGATGATTATCAGTGTAGAGTTTTACTGACTACATTGTCAGATACTGCCCAGGAATGGTATTGGAAGTTTAAGTTGAATTCCATTATCTCTTGGGAAACATTCAGGAAGGAGTTTTGCAGACAATTCAGCGCACCCCGGACTCCACCAGTTTATGCCAACCACTTGGCAGATATCAAAAAAGGAAAGGATGAGTTTCTAAAGAGGTTCATGAGAGAAGCCAACCGAGCAACTTATGTCGGAGATGAGGGGAAGATGGTTGCCATATCCTCTGGAATCACTTATCAGAGCCCTTTGTGGATAATATACATAGAAATCCAATTTCAACGCTTCAACAATTTCTTGATCGAGCAGACAAGTATATGAAATTGGATGATGTGATCGAGAAAGAGGAGAAGGGCATAAACAATTTGGGTAGATCAGCTGACCCTCCTAAGAGTGGGGGAAACAGTCAAAATGGTGGAAAGAAATGTGGAAATAACGGGTCCGACCGCCATGAAGAAAAAAATGCCAAGTCAGGTCCAAGCGATAAGCCAACCAAGTAAGAGCCTTGGTCACTAATTACACCACTCTCTCAGCCAACCGGGCAGAAATATATCTCGCTAGTCATGAAGAGGTTCCCTACCGGAAACCCCCACCCATCAGGAAAAAGATGAGTAAAAGAGACATGAATAAGTTTTGTTGTTTCCATGGAGATTATGGTCACGATTCTAATGAATGCAATCATCTCAAGGACGAAATAGAATTTCTTCTCCGTTCGGGAAAGTTGAAAAAATATCGGCCAGAGAAACCCCAAGGAGAAGGAAGCAACAACAATCCTAGGTTCAAACGACAGTGATCTCCACCCATGCAACCTGATAACTCTACAAAATAGAGTTATTTTACCACATTTTTTATGCTAATTGTTACTTAGTCTTCGAGTTTTTAAGTAACTTATTAAGATTTTAAGTAATTTTTAATTTATTAGTCTTATTGTAATTTTTAAGATTTTATATGTTTTATAGATATTTTATTATAATATGTTGTAGTTTAAATTATTTTGTAATTAATATAGTTTAGTTAGAAGTAAAATAAAAGTGCAATTTTGTTGATCTTTATTGATAAATTAAATTAAGTCTTAATTAAGTATTTTTAAATAATTAATATAATTTATTTATAATTGAAAATATTTGATTGTGATTTAATTTTTTTTTTATGTTGTAGGAATTATGTTGTATCTTTGTTGTGTTTGAAAAATAAAGAGAAAGAAAGGAAATGACATTTGTGAAGAGGAAATAGCAAAAATTGGCACAAGGCCATCTTCCTTCAGCAGGCCCACGCCTAGAAAGGCCCAATGCCTCCTTGCTCTAGCCAACTCCTGCCCAGCTGAACACTTCAGCACCCCACGGATTGGGCCTTCCAGGCCCACACGCCAGCCAGCCAAGACTTCCCCTCCAGCTGCCTCCATCACGCCTGGCCTCCCTTGCACCAACTGAACACCAGCCATTCGGCCCAGTAAACAAACCCAGCCGAAACCACCTGCCACCCCAGCCCAAGACACGGCACAACCGCCTGCCCAGCCACCCAACCAGCCACCAACAATCATCTTGAGCCCACAATGTCCCCTATGTCCATAATGCCAACTTTTTACCCGTTTTTCTACACATTTTTCACCACAACATCATCATTACACCCTATAATTTACCTCTACATACCATATTTATTTTATTTAATTAATCTAATCAATTAAATTAATTTAAATTTATTATTTTAATAATCTCATTTTGGCTATAAATATGGAATTTCAAGACCATTTTTAGGGTGCTTAATTTTTTTGGTTACCATCTTCTTCTACCATTTTCCCTCTTCCATTTTGGGTTTCTCAAGAGCATTTTCAAGTATGTATGTCATTTATTTTGTAATTTCTACTCTAGTTATGTGCTTCTAATCTTTTTCATAAGATTATTAAGATCATGATGAAGCAACTTGCAACTAGGTAATATTTATGTTGTATGTTGATTTCCCTTGCAATGCTACAAAGTTTATGGATTTTTCTTCTTCATAGATGTCTTTCATCTGTAATATCTCATATTTTGGATTTTTAGATAATATGCACTTTGTTCTTCATTTTGCAAAAACATAATATTCTTTGTGTAAGATGTGTCATTAAATTGTACACATCCATGATTAGAACAAAAATATTATGTTTTGCCTTATAAATAATGTTATTTGATTTTTTGTTGTTTCATTAGGTTGATTCACATTAAATACTTTGAAATTATAATTTTTGAAAAGTGAAGAAAAATCCTATCCTTTTAGAAGTAATTTGTGCTTAAAATTATAAATCTATTTGGAAAATGATAGTTTGAATTATTTTAACTATCACTAAAACTTGGGAATCAATATACTAATAAATATTATTAAACTTACATTTTGTGGATTCTAGTGTCTTAATAATATTTTATTTTAACACTTATTTTCAAATCATTATTGAGTTATTTTCATTCTCTTAAATAGTTTTATTTTATATTCATGACATTAACTCTCATCAATCTTTGGAGCTAGGTTAGAATTTATTAATTTTGGTTTAAAATAGTTTTCTTTTTGATTTTAGACAACTCCTATGGGTTCGATCTCGTGTTTATACGAACACTATATTCCATATACGATTCGTGCGCTTGCGAGCATAACTTTTTAAAACATACCCATTTTGGGTCCATCAAGTTTTTGGCACCCGAGCCTGTGGACTTTACTTTAGACACTATATGTGGAGGTCCACACATGGCTGGGGATAGTAATAAAGCAAGGGAAAGATATGCCCAGACACTTCGACATGAGTTGGATGCAACATCAGAAGTCATGACTGTAGAGGAGCGACCTCCAAAGAATCCTCAGTACGAGAGTGAGTCTCTTACTTTTACAGAGGAAGATGCTAGACACGTAAGGTATCCTCATAATGATCCGCTCGTCATTACAGTCCAAATTGCAAACATGAAAGTAAAGAGATGCCTAGTTGATACGGGAAGCTCTGTGGACATTATCTACAAGTCATCTTTTGAAAAGATGAAGTTGTCCATCAATGAATTAAAACCACGCTCTCAAGTTATTTATTGGTTCACTGGAGAAGGATTGTCATCTTTCCAGTCACAACAGGAGACGCTCCTTGGAACGAGATGGTCATGATAGAGTTTTTGATAGTAGATTATTCGTTAGCGTACAATGTGGTGATTGGTCAACCACTACTCACGGCTCTACACGCGGCGGTGTCTATATGGAGCCTTTCTATGAAATTCCCTACCAGTGTCGGTATAGGCTGTGTCCAGGGAGACCAAAGAGAAGCCAGGGAATGCTACAATGCTTCAGTGGTTAAGGCACGGAGGGGAGCCAAGGAAAATAACATGATTGTGTGTGGAGAGAGAGAAGAAGTAGTAGATGAGATGGACATCGACCAATATAGAATTGTGAATTTAGTCTACCAAGAGAAAGTTTTAAACGTTACCAACCAAGAAAGTACTCCTGGTATTAATGAGCAACAGTCCCCATCCGGTGATGAAGTCACCAAATAGGGCATTTCTCAAAGCGATGGAATGGACATTGATCCTCGCTTTGGGAATTTAGAGAGTGAAGTAGGACCTATGGAAGACTTAGAGGAGGTCCCGATAGATGAGAATGAACCAACCAGAGTGGTCAAAGTTGGAAAGAATTTAAAGATGGAAGTGAGAGCACAACTGGTAGAATTTTCACGAAGGAATCAAGATGTCTTCACCTGGACTCACAAGGATATGGTGGGTATCTCACCAACTGTGATTAGCCACGTGCTCAATGTGGATGAAAACTACTCAGTAGTGTAGCAAAAGAGGAGGTTGCTTGACAAGGAATGAGCAATAGCTCTAAAGGAAGAGGTTGAGCGACTGAAGGAAAATGGGTTCAATAGGGAGGCTTACTACCCGGCTTGGGTTTCTAACCCAGTGTTAGTGCCCAAGTCCAATGGGAAATGGAGGACCTGTGTGGACTTCACTGATTTGAATAAAGCATGTCCCAAGGATTGTTTTCCCCTGCCCAGGATAGACCAGTTGGTTGATGCAACTTCTGGTCATGAAACTTTGTCCATCATGGACGCTTACTCTGGGTATAATCTGATAAGTATAAACCCTCCCGACGAGGAGCATACCAGCTTCCAGACAGACAGAGGATACACTGTTATAAGGTTATGCCGTTCAGCTTGAAGAACGCAGGTGCCACCAACCAACGTTTAGTGAATGGCATGTTCCGTGACTTCATCGGCAATAACATGGAAGTGTACGTTGATGACATGCTGGTCAAGTTAAAGGAAGCTGGGGGCCATGTACGAGATCTGGGGGAGTGCGTTAGAATACTTAGAAAGTATCACATGAAGTTGAACCCCCTCAAATGCTTGTTTGGAGTAATAACTGGAAGGTTTCTTGGGTTTATTGTTAACTCACGTGGAATAGAGGCCAATCATGAGAAGGTTAAGGGGCTCATAGAAATGAAATCCCCGACCAGTTGTAAAGATGTGCAGAGTTTGTCTGGGTGGATTGCTGCTCTTAGTAGATTTATTTCTAAATAAACAGACAAGTGTGTCCCATTTGTTAACTTACTAAGAGGAAGCAAGAGATTTGACTGGACAGAGGAATGCGAGCAGGCATTCCAAGCCATAAAGAAACATTTGGCTCAACCTCTAGTTTTATCGAAGCCCATATATGGAGAGGACCTCATCATTTATTTAGCGGTCACAGAGCATGCTATCAGCGCTACTCTAATGCGAGACGAAAGTAAAGTGCAGCATCCGGTCTACTACGTCAACAAGCAGTTGGTAGGAGCAGAATTAAGATTCCCACTGATTGAAAAGCTTGCATATTTTTTAGTACTTGCATCTCGCAAGTTGCGGCCATATTTTCAAGCACATCCTATCAAAGTGCTCACAGACCAGCCCTTACAACAAGTTTTACAAAATCCAGAAACTTCTAGTCGGCTACTTAAATGGGATGATGAATTAGGCCAATTCAAGATCAAGTATCAACCTCGACCAGCCATCAAAGGACAAGCTCTGGCAGACTTCATTGCAGAATGCACCAGAATTCCTGATATTCCTGACCAGACAGAAAACGTAGCTGGGCAGAGAAAAACTTTTCCTACCTGGCAACTTTATGTGGAAGAATCCTCAAATGAACATCATGTGGGGGCAGGACTTATATTAATCACACCTTAGCAACATCAAATCCACTGTGCATTGAGGTTTCGTTTCAATGCCTCCAATAATGAGGCAGAATATGAAGCCTTTTTGGAAGGATTACGATTGGCCAGAGATGTACATGCCCTGTCAGTCGAAGTAAATAGTGATTCTCAGCTCGTGGTCTACCAAATTTTAGGGGAATATCAGGTGAGAGGTTTGTGTATGGTGGCATACTTAAAATAAAGCTAAGGATTTGCTAGCACAGTTTGAAGAGTACACAATCAAGTTGGCGCTACGAGAGCAGAACTCCAACGAAGACACCTTGGCAAAATTAGCTAGTGCAAAGGATGCTGACACTCTGAACATAGTACCAGTTGAATACTTAGCAAACCCAAGTATCATTGAGTAGGAAGCAATGCCAATTACTGTAACTAACACTTGGATGACACCCATCATCACATACCTCGAACAAGGCACCTTACCAGATAACTGCAATGATGTAAAGAGGACAATGAGACAAGCTGCTCAGTATGTCATGATGGAGGGGGTGTTATGTAGAAGAGGGTACTCTATGCCACTACTTAGGTGTGTTACGCCTGACCAGTCGAAAATCTTGTTAGCCGAAGTACATAAGGGATTTTGCGGAGATCATGCTGGGGTGCAAAGTCTCTCTAAAAAGATTTTTGCGACAAGGATTTTTCTGGCCTACAATGAACGAAGACTCCATGGAATATGTGAAGAAATGTGATAAGTATAAGAGATTTTCTAAGATACCCAGAGCACCTCTAAATATTTTAAAACAAATGCAAAGTCCGTGGCCTTTTGTAGTATGGGGAATTGATCTGATCGGGAGACTACCCAAAGAGAAAGGAAGAGTGCAGTTTGCGGTAGTAGCTGTGGATTATTTCGCTAAGTGGACTGAACCATTAGCCACGATCACCTCAAAGACAATGTTAGATTTTGTAGTGAAAAGTATCATATGTCGCTATGGCCTGCCGAAAAAGATAGCGTCTGATAATGGTACCTAGTTTGATAGCGATCTATTTACTAAATTTTGTGCTAGGCATGGCATTACAAAGAGTTTTTCCTCGGTGGCTCACCCACAGGAGAATGGGCAAGTAGAAGCAATAAACAAAACATTGAAAGACACCCTGAAGAAGTAGCTCGAACAAGCTAAAAGATCTTGGGAGGAAGAATTACCAGAAGTTCTCTGGTTGTACAGAACCACTGCTCGGACAACAACTGGTCATTCTCCTTTTTCCTTGGCATATGGTTATGAAACCATGATACCGGTCGAGATCGACCCCCCGTACCATCAAAGAAGCACTTATCACCAGGACGAGAACAATCAATTACTGCCTGAATATCTGGATTTTATTGAAGAAAAATGAGAAAAGGAGAGCATGAGAGTTGCTGCCCATCAACAAAAGGTGGCCCACTATTTTAATTCCAGAGTAAAAGATCGAAAGTTCCAGGTTGGAGATTTGGTTCTCAGGAGAGTATTCATCAAAGACCCAGGAGCTGGAGTGCTAGGAAAAAATTGGGAAGGATCGTATTAGATTGAGCAAGTCCTACCAGAAACTACTGGAATGGCGAGCACCTGAGGAAATATTATCAATGAATATCGTTTGTAGCACCTGAGTGGTAGCTTAGATTCAAGTGTTTTACTTGTTATTTAAGTATGTTTATGATCTGGTTATTTGCTGACCAGTCATTTATTTTTGAACAATTTTGGTTTGTTTCAGACTCGTTATTAGATACGTTTTGTCCTTTTTTAAATTTACGAGTAATAAAAGAGATTACGCGCAGCGTCGTTGAATCTTGCTACAAATATGCATGTGTGTTAATTTTTCGAACAATGTTCAACTGATCTGTAAAATCAAACAGTGTTCAAATGCTCGGTCCGTTCAAGCAGTGTTCAACAGCTCGAATATTTTCTTTATATTCAATGTGTTTCAGGAGTAGTAATTGCTCGAATAGATTTGGTCAAGTAGCAAGTGACCAAGGATCTTACAACCCTCGATCACTTGGGGGGCACATGGGGTATACTGGCAAATAATTCAACACAAGCAATGAGAGCATGAATTAATATATTTATTTTTACGCTGACTTGTAAATTTTCGAAGTCGAAAAGGGCCATTGAGCTAACTTGTTTATCAAAGCTTAAGTAACTTGGCATCTTTCAAAATTCTAAGTTAAAAGCAAATATTCATGTAAAAATAAATATTATGCTCATAAAATATTAGAGCAATAAGAGTGTGAGAAAGTATACTTGGCACGAACTTACGAAATGTCTAGAATTTCTAAGTTAGAAAACTAAGTACTCATGCGAAAATATAAAGCATATATCAAAACGACTTTAATATTATAAAAAATCATAATGTTTTATAAGAATTAAAATATTTCAGGTTAGCAACAAAAAGTGCAAGTCAAGTAACTCGGCCATACGAGAAAACTATCAAAGTTGATAACCAGTAATTGTCTCAACAAAAGTATAAGAAAAATAAGTAAATTGTTGGCCAGATATAAAGTTTCTACTGGTCGGATAGGACGTTCTCTGGTCGGCTAAGGCATGTTTATTGCCCAGGTAAACTAGTTTATGGCTGGTTAACACCATCATCAGCGTCTGGAACCTCCTCTGGCCAGAATGATAGAGCAGGAGAAGCAGGTACAACACCAACTAGATTGGCTGCCTCCTCGGTGGCCTTGGCTTCAGATTTGGCAAGCTCTTCCGCCCTTGCCTCTTCTGAGAGAAAGTTGAGGTTGAGAGGCTTGTTTAGCTTCCATATTTGATAGAAGTAGCTGAAGCAGATGTCTTCATAACGAGCAAGATCAACTTCTTTGTCCTGTTTGAACTGTTCATTCTCATGAGTAATTTTCTCTAGCTGGTCAGTCAATGTCTTGTTGGCTTGGATCTGCTTTTTATTTTCATCAGCCAATTCACTTAGAGATCTGTCATGCTCGACAATTGTCTTCATTTGCTTACTCAGCCTTGGATTGAAGATCTTTCTCAGAATTAATCAAAGTTTCAATCTTAGCTTGGGATTTCACCAACTAATCATTCAAGACTTTGATCAGCTCCTTATAGTTGACTGCTCGGTGTTGAGCATGACTAACAGTGATAAGTCCCTGGGGTAGATAACCGGGAAATATTAGAATAAGAATAATCAATAAGAAAATGAATGTTTCTCATAAGATGCTTAAACTCATAATTTGAGCAAGGCCTTTGTGAAGGACAACTTCGACGCTTTTCCGGGGTAGAGTCTCAAAGGTCTGAGATGTCGTTTCATGGTGAAGAGTATTGTCTAGTAACTCTTTGTCATATTCACCAACGATGCGAAGAGGCTCGCTTAAACAGGTTGATCGAGTAATCTGTAGGCTAGCAGAAGATGGAATGGACGGAGGAGTCAAGCATGGGATAATGACTGACTGATTAGATGATTTCCCCTGGCTAGGTGGTGTAGTCCTCATAACCTTCCTCGGAGGAGTCAACCTGCTACCTTCACCTGTTTTCCTCTTTTAGGCAGAAGGAGTGTTGAATTGCTTGAACATGGTAGGATCTGCATAAAAGTAAAGCAACAACTGGGTTAGTAGAAACAATAAATGAACATAGGTGAAAAAGAAAATTCTACAAACTTATCACAAAATCTAATTATGCAGTAAAACCTGAGCTTAGAACCCGTTAAAAATCTTGTCCTCATCTTCTGACGATGAGATGTCTTCTCTAAGGAGCTCAATGCTTTTGCCATTGCCAGGCTTGGTGGGGAAGGTGGGTCAGTGAAGATTTTCAGGAATGGGCTCTCTAATGATAGGACCACCTGGTCAGCATGATTGAGGGGATGGTATAGGAGAAAACTGGTCGGTCACTACTTCGGTATCAACATTAGACTGATCAGTCGTGTTTGTTTCATCAGTCATACTGCCCACAACAATATCTCGATTGTTCGGTAACAATCCCACCAATCGGAGATTCTCCATGGAAACAAACTTCTCAACATCCTTCTCCTCAAGGGGCATGTTAGCAAGATCTTCTGCCTGAGCATGCATTTCCCTGGTTGGGAGAGGTTGATCAAAAGGGTTTGCATGCGTAAAAGCCAAGTTGTTGGCTTTAATGTTTGGAGTAAGGAAGTATTCCGTAAAATACTTCTCAGGATTCGATTTCTGGGCTATACCATGAAGGTACTTAACCCCTTTTTTCCTATGAAAGAGGTGGAAAAAACCTATATTCTTATGGATGGGGTTAGTCCTAAAACCGAACAAATAGTGTCCCTCGTGAGAGGTAGGTGGGTTCCAGCCCTGGAAGTGGTAGAGAGTGTATAGAGCAGATAGGGCTTGTACCCCATTTGGAGCAATTTGGAAGGGAGAAACATTAAAGTAATCCATTATTGACCTAAAGAATGGAAGCAAGGGGATTGTAGCTCCTGCATAAATGTGATACTTAGACCAGGCACAATAAGCTCCACCAGGATTATTGGCTCTTTGGTGTGGGTGTGGACATATCACATTCACTCCTTCAAGACCCAAAGTCTGAATATGCTTATCAAACATTTTGGAGTTTAGCTTAGAAGGCTTAGCTACAAACCAGGAAGGCACACGATCTTCTTCTTTCCTCAGCTTAAGTGTAGCAGATAGTTGGATTTCTGTGGCAAAAGTCTGGGTAACCTTTCTCTTGGGTTTGCTAGTTTTTTGAGCTTTGCAAGGAGGTTTTGAAGAAGCTTCAGTCTCAGCTTCTTCTAATAGATTTTCTCCCATACAGGGTACTCGTTCTACCACCTTTTGTGTTGCTCTACGAGCAACTTGGGGATCTTGTTCTTAAGGGAGTCGATTATACTTCTTCACCCTCATCGGTTGGTGCTGATGTTGTTGTTTAAGGAACTGTTCTTCGTGAAGAAAATATAAAGCTGATTGCGAAAGAATTTTCTTAAGATGACGAAGAAAGTCTTCAGGAGTTCGTTTGATGGGTGATTTGGAAGAGGAATCGCTACTCGAAAGAGTATCACTTGAAGCGGGAACAGAGGAATCAGATTTTGTCTAGTTTTCACCTCCCTTGTAGTCAAAACAATTCATCTACAAAAAATAAGGGGAGGTGAGTAAACCAAACAGAAAGTGAATGAAAAGCAAAAATATTCACTACTTAGTGAAAAAATTTCTCTGAGAAGTGGAACCAATTTATCCCAGATAAAGACATTTTTTGGGAAATGATAACAATTTTAAGCGATTCAAAAAGAAAAAAGTAAATTATTTCGAATGCCATGTGGTGTAAGACCTAAAGTTTTGGTGCTATGAATTTTTTTGCTCGGCTAAATATGCACACAATCGAGCAGCTAGGTGTGTGTTCCGAACAACTGCAAGGAGCTCGAGAGGCTGAGGTTCGCCGGGTGGATAGGTGCGTGGTCCGAGCATCTAGGTGCTTGTTCGAGCGGCTAGGTGCATGTTCTGAGCAGCTGCAAGGAGCCCGAGAGGGTAAGGTTCGCCAAGCGGCTAGGTGCGTGCCCAAGCGACTAAGGAGTGTTGCCGAGAAGATATTTGGGTTCCAAGGGCTTATGGTGTCCGACCAGCTGGAGAATCCCGAGGAGGCAAGACACCCCGAGGGGTTCGGCTACAAGAGGTCCGAGCAGCTAAGGGGCTATTTGGGTTCCAAGGGGCTGAAGGTGTCCTAATAGCTATAAACTAAGTGGAATCCGACTAGCTAAAAGATGTGGAGCATAATGTGAAGCATGAACATATTTTCCTAATCTTGGGGTATACGAGCAAGATCAAAAAGTGAAATTTCAAGGGTTCAACAAGTCTCAAGAAAATATCAAAGGCTCATCTTAAGCCCATGAACCCGAAAATACAATGTGGAATGGGAAATCATTTTTTCTTCAAAATTTCATGAAATTGAAGGAAAAATTGACTAACCCAAAGCCTAAACTACACTAAATCAGCCACAAAATCTCTATTTTACAATGATTCATCACAAAAATTCCAAGAATACATTCCAAAAGGGGGTTTCGGCATGTACATGTTCTAACGAGTTTTTGTGTATAATTTTAAAGCTTAAAATGCTTGAAAGTAAAGATCAAGAAGATAGAACTTACTCAAATGGGTGGAAGAGCCTTGGGTTTCTTGAGAATTTCCTTTGGAATTGCTTGGAGAGACATGAAACCTTAAAGAAGAGATTGGCCACGGAAAGGAGGAGCTTTTTATGATGTTTGTTTTGGTATGAGAGGGTGAGGCAAGCATGGGGTTATTTATAGGAAAAGAGGGAGTCGTCAACTCCTCATTTTCGTGTGTCCCATTATCCGACTTTCTGGGAAATTGGTAACTGCCCTTTTAGTGAACTAAAAAATTTAACTATACCTTTATTTGAAAAAGGCGGGAGAGTGCCAAAGGTCATTTTTAAAATTTTAAGACACAATAATTATTAAATTTACTGCGGATAAGTTAAGGAAAAGTTTATCATATGAGAAAATCATATAATAAACGTGGGGGGGCAAATGTTATCCCTAAAATTTTATTTTGATATCATGGCAATCAGAGGTGACAGGTGGCAGAAAATGATCTACCCGACTGGAGAATACTTTTGTCTGGTCAGGGAGAAGTCTCACCCGACCAGACACATGGTTTGGCCGACTAGTCATCTCAAGAATGGAGTTCATCCGACCAGTCATCTTAGGAATGGAGTTCATCCAGTCATCCCAGAAATGGGTTTCATCTAACCAGTTATGTCAAATTGAGGGTGTAGCCAATCGGATGTGTAAGAATTTTAGGAGTTAACTGCCCATTGATTTCTTTATAGAACCTCATTAACAACTTCAACCTGAATAGTTCGCAACTACTGCGCGAACCTCTCAAATATCCCGAAGTAATAGCTATATTGTTGTAATTTGAATTTTTTTATTATTTTATTAATTAAAATTGGTTGAAACAACCAAGGTCCCCGTCAAAACTGGATATTTTTCATGTACGATCCATGAGCCTATAAATAAAGAGCTCATGGCATCATTGGGGGGATCTGATCTTTTTGGAGACTGGGAAAACTCTCTAGTTTTGAGACTATGGGACCGTTACTTGGGGCATTTTGGGAGCATTTTCTGAGAGTTTAGAGAGAGAAATATTGTACTTTCCTACTTACACTTGAGAAACTCAGTTGACTCAGGTTCATCTAATCTTAAGTGTAGGCTAAATATATCATAACTCCAAGTGGATTAGGCTATTGCCAACAAATTGAGGCTGAACTACTATAAAATTATTTGTGTCATTTATTTTCGATTCAAGGTTTACTATCGTTTTTGCGTCTACTCGCTATTGGCCAAAATCGTGGTCAACAAAAGTCAAAGGGATCCTATCCCAAATTAATTACGTAATATAAAACATATTTAAATAACTGAATCATAATAATAATAAAATTAAAAAAAAAAAAAATTTATCAGAAATAAAAAACCAAAAGTGATTTGATAATCCTAACGTATCCTCTAATAAATGAAAAAAAAATCAATTACACATTAAATGTATACATTTGACCACCTTTAGTATAATTGGTATTAATCACATTTGATTTATATATTTTTAAGAAAGTAGTTATATACGTTACTTAATTTTGATTTAATATTCATTAATTTAATAAATAATAACAATTTTATTATTGGATGGTTATATTAGTGATGCATGTCTCAAACTCTTATATTAACAGAAGTCATTCATTATTTGATAATAATTTTTTGTTTCAATGGTGGCCAAATTTTTTGTTTCAAAGCGAGAGCTTTAACAAATATGTATCTAGATAATTATTTAGGTGAACCAGTCATTTTAGAAAAATAATGTAAATCATCAGATTGATCTAGCTGAAACAAAGGACTAATTATCTTATAATTAACTTTTAATGTATTTTTACGATGATTAATAAGTGTCATTCTCTATTCAGCGGTTAAATTGTGAACCCCCACATTAATTTATCATTTCCTCAAGAAAATTCAGTATTATATGTTATAGCATCATGATCATATCTTATTCCAAACTTTTCTTTTCTAAACAAAGAACCAAAGAATAACTAACACTACATGAAACAAGCTTTTTCGTTATGGCTTAGGAGATCATCAATCATGATATTACGGTCAAGAACCTCCTTAAGAGATTGAGTGATCTTATTCAATTCAAACACAGAACTTCATGAAAAAGGTAAAAATCCAGGCAAACCTCGTTGGAGTAAGAAGAAGACGAAGAATGTAATAAAACAAAGAACGTTTGGAGGCTAACATGAAAGAAATAAACTTAACAAGACATTGGACAAGTGTGAAAAGAGGTTCTGAAAGTACAATATCCCAAAACGTTATCAAAACAGCCACAAACAACCGCTAATGGCTTATATACCTAGACAAATTGCACGAGTTCATGGAGATCATTTGAAGAAAAGTTAAGAAGAATAGAGAGAAATAATATTGGAGTTTAAGTGAGTTGATGAGAAAGAATATTATTGACCACATAAATGAAGATGGCAATATCAACAATGGAGGTGTTTGGTAAAATATGTGTATTTATTATGAAACTCTAATTTTCTAAAATTTTTATTTTTTAAAAGCAAGTTAATTTCCAAAAATAACTTATCTTTCATTGGTTGGAATCACCATTTCCTAATAAAAAAAACAATCTAAATTAAATGCAAAAATAAATATTGGTAAAGAAAATTCCACTTATTAGTAACTTATTTTACCAAGTCATCATTTTGTCTTATCATCATAATTGTTGGTACCCATCTATAAGTAGTAACCATTGAAAAATTATCCATATATATATATATAAACATACATACAAACACACACATATATATATATATATTTATACACCTATATATATTTATATATATATACACACAGACACGCATATATATATTAATATATATATACACACACATACACATATATTTATATATATACACATATACACACATACATATATACACATATATATACAGAAAAATAAATTAAATAAAAACAGTAAAAATTAAAATAAAAACTGAAAAAATAGAAATATAAACTGAAAAGAAAAAAATTCAAAATGAAAAAAAACCAATATATATACCTGTGGTCGTGTTGGTGTGTGGAGGAGGCGTGGTGGAGGCAACGTTTCTAGTGGCGACAGCGGTGGATCCGGGGAGAGAGAGAAAAGGGGAAAGAGAGAGAGAAAGGGTCAGGGTTATGGTTTGGAGGGTTGAGGAACACGTTTACAAGCTTTGATGTGAGGTTTAGGGGATGAGAATGGGATTTTCTGAGGGGTTTGGGGTAGCAGGCGGCGACCCTAATGTTTGGGTTCGATATTGCCAAATGAGGAAGACAAAGTGGATTTTAGCATATATAATAATATTAGCGATGACACGTGTCACTTCTAATAGTCTCCCCTACTATCTAAATGACGTCATTTTCAATAGTCGCCTTAATGAATCGTCGGACTATTAGTGACGACACATATTGTCGCTAATAGTCGAAAAAAAAATTAAGAGGAAAAATTCCCACATTTATTTTTCTTTTGAATTTTTTATTTTTATTAGCGGTGACACATGGCCCCGCTAATATGAGAAAAATTCACCTCTCTAATAAGTTACATAATTTAAAAACTTATCTGAGGTGATATCAGTGGTGAAGACAGTGCCACCCTTGATAATGGCATTATTAGCGGTGGTTTTGAGTCGCCCCTAATTTTTTTTTCTTGTAGTATGGTGGTAACCAGATACCACCATCAAAATAATATTTATTTGTTAGTGAGGTAACTGGTTACTTAACTAGGTATGAGAAAAGAGAAACATATATGGAAAAAAATAAACCAAATTGATTGTGATGATAACTAGTTACTTAACCAAGTCTGAAAAAGAATAAAAACCTCAACTGATCGTGTTGGTTACTGGTTACTTAAACACATCGAAAAAACAAACAAATCTCAAAAAAGGAAAAAAAAAAACCTAAATCAATCGTGATGGTACCTGGTTACTTAGTCAGGTGTGAAAAAAAATTAGTAAAAAAATATAAACTAATCGTGATCGTAATTTGTTACAGATAGATTTGTAAAAAGGGAACCACTCGCCATGACACCTGGTTACTTAGCCATGTATGAAAAGAAAAATCAGATCTGAACACAAAAAGCTAAACTGATCATGATTGTAACTTGTTACTTAGCTAAGTGTAAAAAGAAAAATCAGATCTGAACAAAACAAATTTGAGATGATCATGATGTTAATTGGTTCAAGCAAGGTTTGAAGAAAAAAATTAGATCTGAAATGCAAAATCAAATGTGAAAAAACAAAGAACCCATCGTGATGTTAACTGATTACTTAAATCCATTTTAATATATTTACTTGAATAACCATTTTAAAACCCTAGTTTTTTTATAAAAAAAAAAGGAAAAGAAAAAAAAGTTGATGTTGACATGGAGTTCTCCTTGTCGGAGCCATAGAGCTCTCCACAACCGAGAAAGACATCCACCAGAGCACCCACTTGAGACATCGATGAAGACCCATCGAAGATGCCGATGAAGTTCCACAAGAGATGATGATGATACAAATGACACCCAGGACAAACTGATGACGAAGACCACCCACCACAGCAACTGGCGATAAACTTCACTCACCACAACGAGAAATTCCAACTAGCCATAAATTGAGAAGAGAGGAAGAAAAGTGATTATAACATTCGAGGGAGACAACTTCCCTGATTATGGTTAGCGACGTTTGCAACTTCTTCTTTTTGTTAGTGGTCCCTAACTGTCTTTTAGTATTTTTTTTAATGGTTGTGGTCCACTTGATTACGATTATTTGTTGTTTTTGATGTGGTGAAAATTGTTTCTTTTTACTATTTATGCTTTTCAAGGGAGGATTTGAATATGATCTCTTTTTGTATACATCATGGGGGAAATTTGTTAATCAATTTGGTGATAAGAAATATTTCAAATATTGTCTTTACGAGATAATTAATGTTCAAATGGAGAGAATGGGTAAGAGTTTGGGGTACAAATATCCTTTTGGTTTTCTATACAAACCACATAAAAAGCACCTGAATCTTGGATTTATGTTTTGTGGAAGTCATTGTTGAATTTTATTTGGGGACACAAAAAATGGGGGTAATAGAATAGTTGATATTTATTTAGTGCTCCCTGATGAGGTCACTGATGAAACACTAATTGAGGGTCTACATTTGTTGAAAAATGAGGTTGTTTTGGATCTATTAAGGGAGAAGGACCCAACCATAATAGATATTGACCATGCTGCCCCAATTTCATATGAGAACAAGATATAGAGGTTCGATATCAGACCTCGCTCCCCAATATAACACACCACGCGAAGCCTATGTTGATCTAAATGAAGATGTAATTGATGTTCATTTAGGGCTTGAGTATGAGAAAGAGGGAGCTGGTGAGGAATTTGAGACAGAAGGAATTGGTGAGCAAAGGGGAAAAGTTGTGAATAAAGATGAGGAGTTTGAGGTGAGATAGGAAGAGTATGATGGTGACAATGTAAATGGGGATAAGGAAGATTATGAGAATAATGACCCCACTAAATGGTGGATTAGTGTAGTTAAATAATGTAAATGTGGCGATGAGGACAGTGTTGGTTTCAATTATGAAGATGAACTTCAAAGTTTAGTAGTGATGATGATGGCAATGGTCCTTCCCAAAAGCACAGGGAATTTAACCCTAAGGTGCACGTGGAAAATGTCAAATTTGTGATTAAGATGGAGTTTGCTTCTGTGATTTCTGAGAGAAGCCATTCAAACATACTTCATACAATCTGATAGGGAGTACAACTATGTATGCTATACTAGTAAAAAATTGAGAGCCAAGTGCAATGGAAAATGATGTCCATGGGTATTGTATGCCAAAAGCACATTTAGGATAAACATACTTGTAGATGAGCATTCTTGCAACCTGCTATTAAAAAATAGCCTTGTTACTGGTGGGTGGTTAGCGAAGAATTTTGTAGAACAATTAAGGGCAAACCCAAATATGTCAAGCAATGGAAACACTTGACTTCCACAACCAAGTATTCTAAGTCATAATTTGTTACATTTATTATTTTAGGTAGCACAACTTCGTTGAAGACCAGCATGAGAGTATTAGGTTTGGTGCTCTAAAAGCATGTAATAAGACATTTTTGTTTGGATATAAATAAAAGTAAATTATCTTTATAATTGAATGTTTGAATTATTATTAAATAATTATAAATATCATAAAATTCCATATTTGTTAATGAGAGAATGATCTTTAATGAGTACGAAAGGATTAAGATCATAGATAATGAATAAAATTGTCAACCATATATTATTGTATGAATTATTTAATCAATGGTTGCTAGTACGATTTACTAAGAATTATTGTTAATGCATGTGATCTAGATCCGGATTGCTGATGTGGATAGACATCTTAGTAAATGAACTTTATATAATTAGATTATCTATGACTGGATAGATGTAAAATAATTTCTTTATAAACACATCGTTTCCCATAAATAGTTAATTCATATTAAAATGATGATCATATGTAGATAATTCTAAATCTTGAATAGTCATGAAAACCTGTTCATGTTTATTGGGTCTTTTGATTCACTCATTAAGGTCTCTTAGTATAATGAGGCTAATGACATTTGTTTTGGAGATTCAATAGTATGAATGGCTGGGAACATGATCTTACAAGATTGGAATCCATGCTTTCCTAATAGATCAAATATGGGTTCTCTTAAGGGATAATTTTGGAATTGAATAATTATTCAGCTTAAATTTATAATATGATTGTAAGTTAACTATTCACTAATGATTTAATGGTATTTATGGAACAATAGGTAATTAGAAGGGTAAAACGATAATTTTGACCAACTCTAATTAGCGAACCAATAAATTGGAGTACAAATATACATGAAGTGATTATATCAATAGAAAAATTGAGATAATTTTGTACACATAATTCTATAATTACTAAGAGTATAATTCCATATTTATAGTGAAGTAATAATGAAATTAGTAAAGAAGATTATTTAATTAAAGAGTTTAATTAATAATCTAGTTTATTGGAGCTTAGTATTATAGGTTCATGGTCCCCAAGTCATCTCTACACTACAATGTCAAGGGTGTGTATATAATTGATAAATTGAAAGGAGAAAAGAACTTTATTGTCAAGGAATTAATTTTATAGGGCTAAGTTGTAATTATGTGATATATTAATTGTATTAAATATTAATTAAATTTGAGTTAATTAATAATGAGAAAGAATAATATTAATTTATTATATGATAATAAATTATTTAAATTATAAGATAAACTTAATTTTTAATTAACTGATATTTATGCATTTATGAAATATTATATTAATGCATAAATAATATTTTGTCTTATTATTTAAATAAATAAATGAAATAAAATTGGGGAAGCACATGTGTGTCACACGCTTAGTCACTGTGCTTGCATAGTAATTGGCGTGTGACACATGTCATTGCTCAATTTGTTCAATTTAAATTTTAATTGTTTTGAATTTGAATTTTTATTTATTTATTAATTAATTATTTGAAAAGATATATTTTAATTTGATTAAATTATTTGTTGAATAATTATATCCTAAACCTAATAAATTTTGACTGAGTCTAATTTTGTTAGATTATTTTAGGTTTATAAAAGTCTAATGATGTATCTTAAAAAGAAGCAATTGATTGATTTTCAGCTTTTAGAGAAAACCTGAAAAACTATGATACTCTCTTAGAGGCCTTTGTCTTGTCCAAACTTTTCTTGATCACACGTGCTAAGTACATCAAGAGAGACTAAATTTTGTTCATAATATCCTACTTTCTCACACACGTCCTTGTGTATTGAGGATTGGCTTGGAAGATTTTGGTCTAAATCTCAAAGCTATCTCATTAGAAAAGATGATCGTTATTGTTTTACGAAAAGATTGCAAGGATTCTTGTTGTTGTTAATCTTGATTTATTGTATAGGTATGTGTGTGATCTTAACTTTGATATTGGTTAAATTTTTAATGTCACTCTTCCGCTGCACACTCTGATTTACACAATCAATATCGACAGAGAGTTGGCAAGAGGTTCTTCTTGAGAGTTTACACATGTTTGAAGGCATGGAATGATGGATTCATAAATGGATGTAGGCCTCTTATAAGTTTGGATGGGTGTTTCCTTAAAGAATATTGTAATGTTGTATTGCTTGCAGTTGTATGAGTGGATGGGGAGAACTTATTGTTCCCTATAGCTTATGCAATAGTAGAAAAGGAGAACACAGAGACATGGAAGTTGTTTTTTGAGATAGTAAAGGAAGATTTACAAGTTGAAAATCCATCAAAATTCATACTGATGAGTGATAAGCATTGAAGGTTGGAGAATGCCACTAAATCTTTGTGGGACAGGGCACATGTGAGATCTTGTGTGAGACACATGCATTCATATTTTAAGAATAATTGTTATGGGTAGCTACTCAAGCTTTCACTAAAGAAGAATTTGTGAAATGCATGAAAGCAATTAATGATGTTAATGAGGGCGCATACAACTGGTTAATGGCTAATAATGCATCTGAATGGACACAATCACATTTTGATGACTCTGTGACATGTGATATGGTGTTAAATAATATGTATGAGATTTTCAACTCCACCACACTTCAAGCTAAAGACAAGGCTGTTGTCAAGCTGCTAAAGAAGATTAGATTCTGGTTGATGGTTAGATTTTGCAAAAAGAGGGAAAGCATTGAAAAATGGAGAGACGGGATTAACAAGCGGATATAAGGTATCTTGAAAAAATAAAGAGGTAGAAAAAATATCACACAAATAGAGTAAATGCCTTTAACTATCAGGTTATTCACGAGACTGGCGGGTCCTTTGTGGTAGGCCAAATTGCTCTTACATACATTTGTAGGACATGTGAGTTGAATGGTTTTCCTTGTGGTCATGCAGTGGCAGCCATTTGGAAAAGAGGGCTCAATGTGCTAGACTATGCTCATGACTACTACAAGAAAGAGACCTTCATACATGTGTGTGAAGGGGTTGTGCAACCTATGCCTAGTCCTGATAAATGACCATATTCAAGCAATGATATAATCATTCCACCTCCTGAATACAAACTTTCTGGTAGACCAAAAAATTCTAGGAAAGGGAGGTAGATGAGCCCCTATCTGGTGTAAAAAAATCTAATAGACATGGATAAAAAATGCATTATGCTTTGCACAGCTGTATTTTGCTTTGTGGTAGACCCCTGCAAAAACTCTGAAAATGGACTCCATAAATAGGATGGAAAGTCTTAAGAGGTTGAAAGCTAGGAGGCTTCTTCAACTAGTCAACCAAGCAACACTCCTGAGTGAATTTGTTTTCAAATGTATTTTTTGATGTGCTTCGTATTTGCGCAGCTGTACTGAGCTATTTAGCTTGTTTTTTATTTGTTTTGATGTCGGCAAAACTAAACAATGATTTTAGAGGACAGTACTGGGATGGTTTAATATGTTTTAATGTTAGGAGAGTATTATATTTTGTAACCTCCTCTTGCTTGTCTAGGTGAACAATGTTTTGAGATTTTAGTCCCTGTTATGGCTACAATTATGAGCAATCTAAAAGAACAAATTTACAAGTTCTATGTATGAAGACATATATACAGGTGATGCTTATTGATCTTGTTCAATTTTCTTGTTTTTATTATTGTTGGGTTGGTTTGTCCACTTTAATTAGTTCTATTTTCATAGGAACCATTTTTTCTTAAAAATGAAAAGTGTATAACAACAAAGTCAAGAGATAGTTGCTAAAGTTTTATAAGGGACAAAGTGTTCTGAATGGTAAATACATGGTGAAATTGGTTAGGCACGAAGATATGCAAAAACCATAACGATTTCACTAAAGTCAACACGTGAGAGATGACTTTTAGTATGGACATTTATAAATCATTTTTTTGGGTCCAAAGTGTTTCTTTGGAGTATATGAGAGCACTTACAAAGTTTGGGAGCATTTGGGGATGTTTTGAGAGAAATTTTGGAGTGCCAAGTTAGAGGCATCGGCAATGCATCACCTGCTAATTTACTAGTTTATGCCACCTCATTTGAAACGAGAAATCAGGCGACACATCACTTGGTACCAGGCGATGCATAGCATGGGTCATCTGTATGGGGTCTTACAATGACTTGTTTTTGGCTCCAAAATTCCAATTAAAATGCTCTAATCTCATTGGTTGAATCTAATGAGGTTCCTATACTATATAAAGGGTTCATTTGAGTTAATTAGTAAATTGATCACTCATCTCTCTCTCTAAAAAAAATCCTCTTTCACTCTCTCTCTCTCTCTCTCTAGCTTTAAAGATTACTAGTTTTCTCCAAGATCTTCATCAATAAATTTTGACTTGTATGAAGGAAAAAGGCTTGTGAATCCCAATCTCATTCCATTGTTGTAGCTTCAAGAAATCTTAAGGAGGAGGCTAAGAATAGAGTTTTTTTACAACAAATCTTCATTTGGGTCAAGCCTTGTTACATTTTGTGGTTCACATCTTATGATTTTATGTATCAAAGTTCTTCATCAACAAATTTCTACTTTATACTTTGTTTATTTGTGTTTATGTACATTGTAATATTCTTCCATTGAGTTTAGATTAATCTTGCTTATTGTTTTCAGTTGTAATATACAAAACAAAGGTTACTGTCTCTAACCCCCAACATAAAGTCCATAGATTTTACAGAATTCTCATCTCTACCTTAAATTACATACCAACACAGTAACAATACAAATAAATTAATCATTATTGTTCTTTTCCCACATTTTCTCCAAAAGCAAGATTGTTCACAAGATGATTCAATTAGTTTAACACTCGATCAGCACAACTTTGACAAAGTGAATCAACTTCTTCACAAAGTTCATAAATACTTCTCCATTCTAAAGCATGGATTTTACTTTCTAAACCATAGATTTTCTTCAAAAGTATGAGAATCAATTCCATAGACCTTGCACACATGTGGGATCAATTCCTTTGTAGAAATTACAACCTTCTGAGTCCTGCAATTTTTTCTAAGCAAACTTAGGGAGAAATTTTAAATAAAAAAAATAAAATGAAAGAAAAAATTAGGGCGAAATCATTAACAAAAATTAAACGTAGAACCATACCCAGCATGACATAGCCATCACTCTCTCCCAAGATGACATAGTCATTTCAAGTCTTAGAGTATAACCGCTTGTCAATTTTTCACAAAAAAATTATCCCCCCCAACCAACGTTATTGTGTCTAAACCCATATGAGGCAATGACTTCATCAAACCTCTCCTTTTAGAACAAATCCTTCATGTTGTTCTTGTTGTACCCCAAATTAAATATGAACTGAATTACTCAGCACAGGGTACAGCTGAAAGACAAGCGTATGAAGAAAGCGTACATATAGAACATCTAGCTAACTCTGGAGTGAGCAACTCGAGTCAAACTGACAGCTTATGACAACTAGATACTCTTTAGAGCGCCTCTTGCGCCAACAACTTAGTTAGAGAGGCACGATGGCCCGATCGCCTTGTAGAAACTCTGAACTTGACCTGTGTCAGGTTAGGTTAGTTCTTCGACATCTAGCTCGAAGGAAGTGTTCATCTCGCGGAAGCATGGTCATGAAACACAGTGAAGGATGCCAAAGGACTAGGAGATTCCTTATACACTCATTAATGCTCAGATATTATTTTTTATTTATTACCCAATCTTGGGGGCATAGAATCAATAGGCTTTAGTGTATTTATGTAAACGAGATGTTACCCAAAAATTTATGTTACTGTATTTATGCACGGTTACCCAAAACTTTCCAGGCAAAATTCCCTATAAATATAGGGGAAAGTGGACAAAAAGGAGGAGAACATTTTTTTTTTATCAGAAAAGAAGTTTTATTGATCAACCAATACACCAAGCTGCTCAATTCGAGCAGACCAAACCAGCAAGAAACTCTAAAGCTTGTTTACAAACTCAAGCATATTCCTTTCTTTTTTAGATAAGCTCCTAGTACTCAAGTTAAGTACTCTAGCTTTGACATGAAACTTTATCATCTCATCAACTTTCAAAACAGAAAAATAACTATTTTCAAAACAATAGTGATTCCCATTTAACTAAAGGAAATAAATGGTGGCAGCAAAGGTTGCAACAACAATGTTGTGCAAAAGCCCTTTATTCCTTCCTTCCTTCAATCCAGTCATGCCAGCCAGCAAAGGACTCTGGCCAAATTGCTGCTCCAAGACACCCTTGCACTCGCTGCAAAATCTTCTTAGAAAAAGCCCATTTAAAGAATAGGTGAGTGTGGCTTTCATCTGCTTGAGCACAAACCGAGCATAAGGCATTAACAATATTCAAATTGCAATAGAGAAGAATATCTCTAGTCAAAAGATGATTATTAACAGCTGTCCATAGAATGAACCTATGTTTAGGGATCGAAAGCTTACACCAAACCACTCTCCCATATGTGACCCTCTCACGATTAAGCAACATGTTATAAGAACTTCCCATTCTCAGCTTTCCATTCACCACAACAGCCTCTAAATCACTCTTAGATATAGTGTAGCAAAGATTTAACAATTTCCTCCAATACCAAATTGCATCTTGCTTTAATGTATACTCCCAAATGTTCTTCCTTTTGAGGTAAATATTATTCACCCATTTAACCCAGAGCTGATCTTGCTTTGAGGAGATCGCCCAAACATATTTAGCTAGCATTACCTTATTCCACTTCGACCCCTCTCTTAAACCAAGCCCACCAAAATATTTAGGAAGGCACACTTGCTCCTAAGAAGTGAGAAGAAACTTACTTTGGGAACCTCTTTCACCCTACAAAAAATTCCTGCAAAGACGATCAATTTCCTTAGCAACACTTTGGGGCAGCAGGAAAATACTCATCCAATAGCTTCTAAGCCCCAACACTGAATGGATTAGCTGAGCACGATCAACAAAGGAAAGGTGACGACTCGACTAGGAATATAATCTCACGTGGGTCTTCTTAATTATAGGATCACAATTCGTAACCTTCCATTTGGTAGGCCTCAAAGGAACTCCCAGATATTTTAAGGGAAATGATTTCTCTTCAATCTTAGTGCAATCTAGGATTTTATTCTTCTCATCATCTTTAAGCCCCCCAAAATATATGAGGGACTTATTTCTATTGGCAGCCAAGCCCAAAGCAGCACAAAAAGCATCAAAAGCACCTTGTAAAATTTGCACCGAACCAAGAGAACCTTGAAAAAATAAGATAAGATCATCGGCAAAGAAAAGTCTTACTAATTTAAGAGATTTGCACATAGGATGGAACTTGAAGGCCTTGTCTGTAACATCACATGTTTTGAACACCCGTTAGTAGTTGGTTGGAGCTGGTGAAGAACTATGTGAAATATTATTTTGATAAATTATATTATATAAATTTGCGATGTTTAGTGAATTTTATAGCCACTGTAATGATCAGGTAAAGGAACTAGCTTTATGCAAATAAAGATTGGTCTCAGACAAAAGAATAAACCCTAATGGGAGAAAAATCTCGGATTAAATAAAATAGGAAATAAAAAGGCATAAAAATATTAATTTTGGTTTGACAACTGGGAGCTTATAGTAGAGCCAATAAGTTTAAGAAAAATTGATTGATGTTTTAATTCCAATCAATCGGGCTTATGAATGAGAATTTCTTGCTCGGGCCTCTAAGGGGATTTTGGTCAATTTGATAAAATTACAAAAATTATATGATATGTGACAAATTTTATTTTTGGGTCACATTTAATTTAATTAATTAAGCTTGGTGATATTTAAAAGCTATAGGGTAAAATTTTAAGGAATTTTAGATAAGTAAAATTACCAAAGGGCCCTTGAGTGTCTAAGGAGAGAGGTAAAAAGGTGCAAGGGCAGAAAGGTCATTTCCAAGGGAGGAGAGAGAGAAGGGGGGAAGCAAGGCTAGGACCTAGGGCTCTCAAGAGCCTAGGACATATACCATAGGAAGAGTAAGAGCCTCACCCCACCCATTGGATAAACCTTCAATCATCTCCCTCTTACACATCTAATCATTTTTTTTAAAATTTAATTTTCCCTCAAGAAAACAAAAACAACCTCTTCCATTCTCTCTCCCCAAAATAGAAATATAGTCTCTCTATACTCTCCATTGCTGAATTTTTCTCTCCAAGATCCAAGAACACTCATTCCCCCATTGAAGGAGGGAGAAGCTCAAGAGCACAATAAGGAAGAGTAAGTTCGAACCCTACTCTATTTTTTCTCCTCTCTTCTTCTTCAAACCCGAAACCCTAAGGGTTTATGTAGCATGCATGTGATCAAATAGCCATGCGTGGATTTGATCTTGTGTTCTAGGGTTCGAGAGAGGCTTGTACGGGTAGTACTTCAAGGATCTAGCACATTGGTGATCTAGTGAAGGCAAGGTAAGAAATCTTGGTAGTTTGCATGTTTTCTTCCTCATCTAAGTTTTCTACCCTAATCCTTTTCTTAAAAAACTGCATGTGGAACTTGGGGCTAGGTTTTTAGAGTTTAGAGCACTAAGGGAAGGTGTTGAAGAGAAAAGGAACATAGCTCCAAGCTAGGGCTTCGAAAGGTAGAATCTATGGTTGAGTTTTTATTCTTTGTGGTGATTCTTGTAGATCCAGTTGTATAGGGTATTTCAATAGTTTTTTTAGCTTATTTTATGCTAAAGGTTGAGATTTATGTGTGGTATGATGATTTGCATGCATGCATGTGTCTAGGGTTATGCTAGAAATTCTTATTATTGTTAGGTTGTGTAAAAATGCATGTTGCCAAAATTTTGTGGTCTGACTTCCAATGGGTTAGATTGCACTCCACTACCTCTGTCTGGGAAAGATATTTGTGTAGTTGCATAGTTTTTTGTGAGTAATTGATGATAGGATTTGGAAAATCATGAAAAGATATTTTTAAACCCAAGTAATAAATGCATTGCATTTTGATGTAAATCTGGAAAATTTCTGGGTAGCATGCACTGCCCAGATTGTTTTGACTTTTGAATGAGTTTTCCTAATATAAAGCTATGAAATTTGGTAGGGTGTTAGTTTAAACATTTATAAAGGTCGGTGTAAAATTTTAAGAAAAATGTGTTCAAGTATAAGAGATATGATATTTCAAAGTTTTCCCTAGAATTTAAAACAAAACTTTTGAGCAGCAAGCACTACTCAGATTTATTTAAACAATTTTATGGGTTCTATATCTCAAAAAATTATGAAATTTGAAGGTAGCTAATTTAGATATGTTTAAAGATCCGTGTAAAATTTCAGAAAGAACTGGGCTAAAGTGTAAGAGAAGTAAATTTTCAAATTTACCTTAAAATCTGGGAAAATCTTATTGGGCAGTAGGCACTGCCCAGATTGATTTAAACATTTGAATGAGTTTTTCCATCTCGAAAGTTATGGAATTTTGAAGGGAATTATTTAAGATGTGTATAAAGGCTCCTGTAAAATTTAATAGAAAAATGTGTCATGGTTAAAGAGAAATGATTTTTCTAATTTTTCCCTAAAAACTAAAAAGTAGTAATTTTGAACCTTAACGAATAATATTTTTTTGGGAAGTTATTTCTCTTAACCTAAAAAAACTTTTTACGCGAGGCTTTAACCTAGTTGTCGTCCTTATGACATTGAATACATGAACGATAGTTTAAGGTTTTTGCCCGAAACTCAACTTAGGGTAAAAGTTTAAAAATGAGACATTACCACTTTAAATTAAATAGTGGAAGTAAAGTTTTGGAAACGAGAAGAAATAATCCTGGATTTGGAGACTTAATCCCAAATCACCTTAAGGTCATTTAAAAGTTTATTTTTACCATTTTGTATGTTAAGGGTCCAATTTCCCTTCTTTTAACAAATAATATAAAATGAGATCATAGGTTATGGATAAAAATAGGAGTTTGAGTTTTTTAGAACCTTTAATAGAATGGAATAACATTTTCGGATATTATTCGTAAAGGATCAAAGAGAAAAATTTTGGTAAATGAAAGAAAATGGTAAATTTTCGTAAGAGGACGACAAGTTGGTATTTTTCTAAAGTTATGAGTTGAGTAGAACTCTTTTTTCCTAGAACAAAAATACGAATTATCCGATAAGAGAGTTCTTAGTTAAAGAATATTAAGATGCATGGCATGGAGAACGCGTTGCAGTGAGGCCAATTTTCTCATGATATCGTAAAGACTAAAACAAATTCCAGCTTTATACACTATAAGGTGTATAAGAGACTATAATATTGCATGTAGCTATCGTAGAATATTGGCTATAAGAGTATGCCATAGTTTAATCCGAGTACATTGTATTAATTACACTAACCGCAAAAAGGAAAACGAATAGCGGTGTTAAAGATCCAGCTGGGAGTTAAGGACTCCAAGTAAGTTAGCCTTTCTTTTTCTTGGCTACAACTGTTGGGGTTTTATGTCCTAATTAAAACTCAAATTCTTTGTAATATCATTTTATTATCAATAAAAGAATAGAAATCATTTTTTGACTTGGTCAATCACTTTGCTCACATGTTTTATTTTCATGATTATTTGTTTAATATAAACTTCTATTAAATTCGGAGCATATAGCTAATCTTATTTATAGTGACGTAATCACAGTGGAATATAAATATGATTATATGTTCAAAATAAGTTAGTCCTAAGATTAGTCAGTGCACCGGATTTACACTGACTTGCCAATCTACTATATGATCTACTTACACATTACAGTGTTATGTTCTTTCCAGAACATTAGCAAAGTAGATAAGATCGGATGTATTTGTTACATTAGACAGGACCGATATTGACAGTTGATAAGATAAGTAAACATACCGTTATTATCTATTCTAGTCATATCATATAGTTGACCATAGGTCAATTCAATCTCAATTCTGAGTGGTTAGTATTCTAACTGATTGTATTATTTGAGTTCTTTGACTTGTTCGTCACCAGCTTACCCTACGGACTAGCCCATATTTACATCTTGGGAACTCGGTAGTATAATTGAGTGGGAGTGTTAATCATAGATATGAACATCTATAACTTCTGATGAAGAAGTGAAACGATGGTTTCCTTTTAGTTTGGTTCAAGGTGTTAAATGATAGAGATCTCATTTCAGTAATTAAATTAGTTTACTGAAATATCATTTGCAAGGAACTAATTGTTTTAAGGATAAAATACAATGAGGGGTAAAACAGTATTTTAGTCCTATCTCATTGTAGACATTCTATAAAGGATTGAGTGACAATTATGGTTGTAACAATGGATAATTAATAGGGTATCTATATTTGTTATAGAGCGTTCTATGAATTCAAGAGTGCAATTCCGAGTCTATAGTGGAGTCACGAGGAATTAATAAGTTAGTAAATTTATTTGTTAGATTTATGATAACTTATTGGAGCTTGATTTCATAGGCCCATGGTCCCCATTGTACCTTGGATAAAATCCTCTAGATAGTCTCAATTAATTGATTTAATAATCAATTAGAATTATCAAAATTGACCAGGTCAATTTTGGATAGTTTCACATAGTTGTGTAATTTTGAGAAGAAATGAGAAATTATGGCAGATTTATTAATTAAGATAAATTGGTATCTAAATTAATAAATAAATTTAAATCAAAGTTCAAATTATAAATAATTAATTTAATAAAGGATTTAAATAATTATTTAATTAATTAAATCAAAAAAAATAATACAGGCCTTGATTTTAAGTCCAATGGGCTTATAATCAAATGAGAAATTTCACGGGCCTATAACCCATGATAATTTTGACCTAGGGCTTCAAAATGGCTGTTATTTTATTGATTTTTTAATTAAATTAAATGGCCTAACTGAGTCTATAAAAGGAGTGCTTAGAGAGAAGTCAAAAGAAGAAGTTTGATAAGTCACAAGTCAGATTTTCTGATAGTTTTATATTCTCTCTAAACACAAGTCCTTTTCTAAGCCACTTTGTTATTTTCTCTTCTTCTCTCTATATCTATCTCATGTGTTGAGAATTGCCCACACTAGTCTAAGTGGTTCTAAGGATACAATGGAAGATTGTGAAGAAAATAGAAGATCGGTTCAGTTTCTTGATAATACTCTGCGACAGAAAGGATACAAGAGTTAGAGAAACTGAAGGAAGGATTCTTAATTCCGTTGCGTATACTGTAAGTATTCTATTCTTTGTTTCTCTTTGAATTCAATTTTAGAAACATGTTTTAGGCTATCTCGTATCAATTTGTTTAATATTAGATATACATGAAAATAAATAAAGATACTGTATAAGCTAATCCAACAATTGGTATAAATTATTTGAAATTTGAACATTGTTAGTTATATATTTTTATGGATATTTGAATTTGTTTAAATATTTGAGATATTTTAGGGTTGTTATAACTATTTATATTTTATTTTTTTAATGGTTAAAATATTAGCTAATAGTTATAACAACACAAGATATTTTGGAAAATAGTTAAGATATTGATTTAAAAATTTAAAATTGGTTAAATTTTGAAAAATATCATTTTTTAGCCAATTAATAATTTTTTTAATGGGATTTAAATTAACTTTGGTTAATTGTTGATAAATCCTATTTAAATTAAATTAATATTTTTTTATCAAATTAACCTAAAACCAAGTTGATTGTTGATAAATAAAATTTAAATTAACTATTGTTAATTGTTGATAAATTTCATTTAAATTGACTTATTTTTTGTAAAAAATTAATTAATTTGAATTTTTTTTGATAAATTCTAGATAATTAATTGTGGTATTTTTGCAAATGAAATAAATTGTGGTATTTTTGCATAAATTCATAGAATTGCTTATATAGTAACATGATTAGGCCCATCCAATTATAACATGTCTTTGTTGCACTATATGTGGTATTTTTGCAATTGGGCTTAGATGCATATAATCGCTCATATGTTTGTTAGATATATGATATTTTGCCAAATAAAATATTCATAAAATGATAGGTTTTATTTGGGCCCATTAGAAAATGTAAAGTTTAAATTCCTCTCTTGTGGGTGATTCCACTTGTGAAGGCCCATTTGCTTTGCATGACTATAATGGGCCTAATCAATTAATAACAATTAATAAAACGAAGGTTTAAATTCCTGTATTTTGGACCTTGTATGGAAGATAGGGGGCCTTTGTAGTGGGAACGAGAAACTGGACCGAGCCCTCCTCCATACAAGCCCAATTGTTAAGGCCCATTTACCTGAGTTGGACTTAATTGTATAGGTTCATTATATTAGTTAAACCTAAATATTGATTTGCAATAAATTAATTCTAAATTAATTGAATTTGTTTCAATGTGACACTTTAAAATTAATACAAAATTATAGGACTTTGGTTTTAAAATTTTTTAATCTGTTTAATTTTTTTGGGGAAAACCATAGTCATTAATTTTCGAAAAATAAATAATAAAAATACTATTTTTAATTTTATAATGAGCTTATTTTAAGAATTTTATTCGATCTCCACCGTTGGTTTAACATAGTCAATAGCTTAATGGGGCCTCGAGGCGCTTTGATTCGTCCCCCTACGGAAGGTGTTCATTAGTTATTTTGACAATGTTAGATTTCGAAAGATAGATAATTATAGGTCAAATTCTACTAGACTCACCCCTACGGTGACTACTAGGACTAAATCTATGATTATTGATATCGTGGGTTTAGCTCATAAAATAAGAGATTTTGTTTTCTTATTTTGATCGAATAGTAGGTTGTTAATAGTGGTATCCATTATTAAATGAGTTTACAACTCTATTTAACTAGTGATATTTTTGACTCTCGCTAATCGGGACAAGGATATCATAGATTAGTTAAAATCCTAAAGAAATAGAGATATGATTGTTTTTGGTATTTTTTCTCATATCATACATATTTTTGGTATATGTTGTGCTATTTCTTGAAATTTGTGTGAATAGAAGTTTTATTGAGAAAATGTAATTGATTTCTATTTTATTGATAATTTGTAGTTTTAAGTTAAGTAGTGTATGTGTCTACTCCCAACCTTTCTCAACTTTCGATGGAGAAACTCACCGGAGAAAACTTCCATAATTGGAAGCAGAATATCAACATAGAGTTGATAGGTGACAACTCTGAATTCGTCATGATTGAGGAATCCCCAGAACGAGCACCGTGTCCGCACGTTAGTGATGGCACCGTCAATGCTCGTGATGGTACCGTAAATGCTTGGATAGCACCGTCTCTGCATGTTCATGATGGCACCGTAAATTCTCGGATGGCACCGTGTCTGCATGTTCGTGCTCAACTCAACTATGGTCTGACGCAGCTCATGAACGAGCTTAATATTATTGAACCTGTCATGGGTGGACCTAGTAAAGGAGGTGAAAATAAGACTACTGATGTTGCTGCTCATCTAGCTAAGGCTGAAGCTAACCAAGCTTCATCTTCAAAAGCTGGAAACAAGAGGAAAGGTGGGCAAAACAATAACCCCAAGCCTGCAAAAGATGCAAAGGCGAGTGCACAGACGCCTAAGGGGAAAAACAAGAAAAACAAGAAAGGTAAAGGTAAATGTTTTCAATACAAAGAAAAGGGGCATTGGAAACAAGATTGCCCCAAGTTTCTAGCAGATAAAAACAAAGGTAGTGATTATAGTTCATTTATCTTAGAAACATGTGTTTTAGAGAATGATAAATCTGTTTGGATTATTGATTTGGGATCTACCAACAATGTTTGTAACTCTTTACAGCTTCTTGAATCATGGGAGGAAGTGGACAAAGGAGGCTTAAAGCATAGAGTTTGGAACAGAGCGTTCGTTGCGGTCCAAGCTAGAGGAATAGCTCGTCTGAAGTTCGGAAATAAATACTTAATTTTAAATGATGTATTTTTTATTCCAGATTTTAGTAAAAATTTAATTTCATTTTCCATGTTGCAATTAGAACGATTTGTTATGACTTTCACCAGTTCTAATATATCTATTTCTTTCAATGGATCACAATGGTGTATTGCATGTTTGGAAAATGGGCTTTATATTCTGCGACCTAACGAACCCCTCACTCTCAACAATGATTTTTTCAAAGTAGCTAAACCTAGGACCAATAAACATCAAAAGATCGATAACAATAATATGATGTATTTACGGCACTTGAGACTAGGTCACATTTGCTATGATAGGATTCAAAGACTTACAAAGGACGGGCCTTTGAGGGAACTCACCTTAGGTGAATTACCTATCTTTGAATCTTGTCTAGAAGGCAAACTGACCAAGCGTCCATTCTCTGCAAAGGGTGATAGGGCCAAAGAACCACTTGGACTTATGCGTTCAGATGTTTGTGGACCTTTGAATGTACAAGCCAGCAGTGGTTTTTGAGTATTTCGTCGCTTTCATTGACAAATACTCTAGATACTCATGTCTTTACCTAATGCATAGGAAATCAGAAACATTTTCAAAGTTTCAGGAAGTCCTAGCAATGGCTCAGCACCAATTAGGTAAAATGTTAAATATCTTGAGATCTGATAGGGGTGGAGAATATTTGGATATGCAGTTCCAAGATCATTTAACTGAACTTAGGATTTTATCAAAACTTACTGCCCCAGGTACTCCGCAACAAAATGGTGTAGCGGAACGCCGGAACAAAACTTTATTGGAAATGGTTAGATGCATGCTTAGTTACTCAACTCTACCAACTTCATTTTGGGGACATGCAATTTAAACTGCGAACGACATTCTCAATGTCGTGTCATCTAAATCAATCCCCAAAACACCTTTAGAACGCTGGAATGGTCAGGAACGTAGTTTACGCCATTATAGAATCTGGGGGTATCCCGCCCACGTCCTGAGGAAAAAGGAAGGAAAGCTCAAACCGTGAACTGAAGTTTGCATGTTTGTTGGCTATCCTAAAGGTACTCGAGGTGGACTTTTCTTACCTCAGGTCCCGAGCAGCAAGCATATGACAGACCCAAGCACGATCCCTAATCCTAAGCCCTTGTGGTATAACCTAGTCACAATGCGATAGTGGAATAAAATACGAGCCTCCATGACCTCAATTTCCACTACCGAGTAGTAGAAATCATCTCGAGTGCTTAGGTTTAAGTCCCCGAGCCTAAAAATGAACTTTTGTTAAGGTTGCCTAGGCGGGCCGCGACCTAGCCCTAAGGGTCGCAGCACGCCCCAAGTTATAGGCGCATGCATCTTTTCCCAGGGGCAGGCGGGTCGTGATTGGCCTCTTTAGGGCCACGACACAATTGAAGAACAGCAAGCCCCCAGGGCTCTTGGGGTCATGCGGGCTGCGGCGCGCCCCTGTGAGCCCATAAATCCTGGGGGTTTTCAATGTTTTCACCAAACCAAAATCAGCAAAATTCACCCCAAATGTGTGCCAAAGCCAGAATCAAGCCTAAATGCTATCAACACCGCTTCATCAATGACACATGTAACCTATAATATCAATTTAAACTACCTTAAATTCCAAAGCCCACCTAAGGTTTTTCCTTTAGAGAATCCCCTTAAATTACAGTACAAATAAGCAAAAGCTTGTATGGAACCCATTCCTTAACAAAAATCTCCACCCTGAGCTGATCCTCAAACATTCCTAGCTTGATCCCTCAGTTCCTAAGATTCAATTCCTTGTTTTTTCTTCAAGAAAATCCTTCAAATTCAAGCACTCCCAAAGGAAGAGAGTGAGAACATGAGAAATAAGAGAGAGAGAGAGCTGGGGAATGTTCCAATATATTCCAGCCTAGGTCTGAGACTTTCTCACTATACCTCTTAATTAAAAAGACCAAAATGCCCCTTGCACTAACCCAGCTTCCTAATTTCCCGTAAGGGAAAAATGGTCATTTTCCACGTTTCCCGCTAATTCCTCAAATCGTCCTACAAATTCCCTATTAATCCTCACATGCCCAACTAATCACCAAATACTTACTCATTACTCGATAAATCCCCAAATATTCACTACGTTCCCAGAATACCCCTAGGCTCACCTCGGGCCGGGTATTAAACCCCATTGTGACTATTCCACTAATCCGCTCACTAGGATCGCCTCAGCTGTATACTGCAATATATATCCACATAATAATGTGGTCTCAATCATTTACACACATATAATAGCATTTATGCCCACAATGGGCCAATATTACAAATATGCCCTTATCCTCAAGAATAGACCCACATGCATATTTAATACACATAACACATGCATTTAAATTCATATTATCACATAAATCATGTATGCCACGTAATCACACATATATTCAATTAATTCAACATGCATATCCCATTATGCCCTCCAGGCACTTAGACTTAACAGTAAATTCGAGTCGTTACAACGTGCGTGCCATTTTATAAATTATTTAAATAAGATAATGTGTCTTGAATTAAATAGCATAAACTTTACTAAAGATTTGGTAACCAATACCCTTTTAAAAGAGAAGAAACTTCGGAGTCTCATCTTTGAAAAAAAAAAGAGAAAAAAAACAAATAGTTCAACTCTTTGTACTAAAAACATTACGAAACTACACAAAACATCTTTTAAGGATAATAAAAGAAAACTGAAATGATAACATAATCCAAATAGGCCCGACCCCTAAGTTCGTTAAATCCTGAACATGTATGCCCTCCGCCGAAGCTCTCAAACTCATTGCAACACATCGAACTCTTTACCTTTACGTGACAACACATAATACCCGCCAATAAGAAGTGTAACAACCCAAAATTACTAATAAGACTTAAGGGCCTTGATTAGTGTGCCAGGAGGGCATAACTGGATTATGTGTGATTTAAATGATTAAATGCATGATTATGTGATAAGCATGCTTATATGATTATTTGGATATATGAGATGCATAATTATGAGTATTAGTATGCATGTAGGCCCTCATTAGATTGAAAAGGGCATATTCGTAATTTTGGCCTATTGAGGGCATAAATGTAATTATTTGTGATGAATTGTTAAGACCACATTATTATGTGGAAATATTTGCAGCTTGTGACTCGAGGCGATCCTAGTGAGCGGTTTAGCGAGAAAGTCACGGTGGGGATTTATACCCGGCTCGGGGAATCCTGGGGGTATTTCTAGGAAATATATTGGGGACTATTTGACATTGAGGAAAATAATTGGTGATTAGTTAGGTGACGGGATAGAAGCAGTAATTATTAGGGACACTCAAGGAAATAGCGGGAATTGGGAACAATGACCAAAATTCCCTTAGAGTGATTAATGGATGGGTTATATTTGGGAGGGCAATATGGACTTTTGGTGTTTAAAAAGGGATAGGTATTAATCTGCCTTTTTAGAGTTAGTGGAAGCTGTAGAATTAATTAAAAGTTGAAGGAAAGAAGCAAAAGAAAAGAAAGAAGAAAAAACAGAACATCTAACTCACCCCTTTCATCCCCTCTCGGTTTCCTCCATTCCTCACCATTTCTTGGGAGTTTTGGAGCTGGAATCTCAGGGAAGGTCTAGGAAAAGTCTTGAGACTTTGATCCTTGAAGTGGCTAGAGGTTCAGCTGTAGTTAATACTCAATTAAGGTAAAGTTTAAAGGTTGTTCTTGAGTTTCTGAGTTTTGTTGGAATTGATTTCTAAACATGAACTTTGGATGGAAATTAAGGGAATTGAGCTTTGGGAATGGAGGAGCTCAAGGCTAGAAGGGCACTAAGGGCAACCTAGGGTCGAATTCCCCATTAAAGGTAAGAATTTTTGAGCTTGATCATCTGAGTTGCTGGGTTGATTATGGTTTTCTGATGAGTTCTTGAGTTTTGAGTTCAATTCTTGTTTTCTTTATTTGATGGTGCATGTGGCTAAGTTTTATGTTGTTGGGCTATGTGGGATGAGATGTAGAGGATGGTAGGCTTAATTTGGTGTGTGGTTGAGGTTTGGAGGGGTTTTAGGAAGTTTTGGCCCGAGGAAATTCGAAGGAGAAAACCAGAGGTTGAAGTTTGCTGTTTGTAGCACTGTAGCGCTAGCCTTGGAGCGTTACAGTGCTATGCTGGCTTCCTAGGGGGCTTTTGTCTCTGCTTGTGGCGCTGTAGTGCTACCCTGCCTTCAGAAGTGGATTTTTGGGTATTTTCGTAGGGTTTTTTCCTGGGGGCTTGGGGTTTGATTCCACCACCCCGTTTGGTTGAATTAGGGCTTCCTAAGGGCTTAGGATTGGTCCCGAGGTTAGGTTACGGAATTGAATGTTAATGAGGATTCTATGTTACATTTTTGACTAGGTGTATGCTAGGGCTCGGACGGGATCGTGCTCGAGGATCATTTCAGTTAACCAGAGCGCTTGGAATCAAAGGTAAGAAATTGCACCCGGTTATGCGAGTATGTTGGGACTAAGAGCTCCCTCTATTTGTATGTGATGTCATGAGATGGTATTATGCCACGGGGACATGTGATAAATGGCCTAAGAGTGCTGGAATCAATATTTTTGGACAGGGCGCAGCTTGGCCATTGGTAGCTGAGATTAAATACATAATCACTGAGCTCGGCCTAAGCGAGCCGGAGTCAGTGGGATAATTAGAGGGTGCGGCCTAAGGGCGCCGACCTTGGATTTTGGCGTGATATGTTTAATGTTGTTTAAACTGATGATTGTGACGAGTTTGTTATCTGAGTAACTAATTATTTGCTTGTAGTTTGATATCACTGTTTATGTGAGCTATATGACTTGTTGTTTATCTGATTGATGATTCGTAAAATTATCTGCCTGTTGGTTGTCGTTTGTGCTATGCATTATAGTTTTCTTGGTGGGCCTTGGCTCACGGGTGCTACATGGTGCAGGTAAAGGCAAGGGAAAGGTGGACTAGTCCTGAGTTGGAGAGCTTTGAGGCTGAATGTACATAGTCATCTGATCGGCCGCCACAGCTTAGGAGTGATAAAAGACAGGAGAAGCCTAAATGTTTGTTTTGCCCTTAGAGTGGCCAGTACTTGTTTGAAACTTAGAATTTTTGTAAACTGTCTTTTAAACTCTATTTCTTTTGGGATCCCATGTACGAAATGTTTATATAAATGAAATATATCTTTTATGACCAAAATCTTTTAACCCTAGTTCAATTATGGTTTCAGTAACATGTTTCTAAATAAATGACTTGATTAGAAAGTCTTGCACCTTTATAAACACACAGTGTAACGATCTTGGCTATCCAGGGCGTTACAAGAAGAGTTGTATAGGACCCAACCCTCCAACCCAGACTAAGACAACATATAAGCAAAACATTATACTCATAACAACAGTAAGCATATATATATTCATAAAAAAAGACATAACTATATCATAATACATTCCCAATTAGAATAAATCTTATCAAAACGTAACTAACATAACAATTCATTCCTTACCGGAATCAGTCTAGCCATAGACCAATACTATTCTGGTCAAGTGTACAACCATGCACAAAAATGTAAGCATGAATTTCAACATAGCATAAGCATGCAATTTATCATAACGTAAACATGCAAATTACCATATCGTAAGCATGTCACGTAAAACGTACAACATACCCATACATATCACAAATACAGATATCATGCATCGCTTAAAACATAAATTATACTTACGACATATAAATAAACTATTCTTAAGTACGTCGAGCATACACCCTGCATGCAGGTGTACACTCTTCTTACCTTAGATCCAAACAACAATAATAATTTTGTTCCCTTCAAGTTCCCTTAGCGAGACCTAACGACAACATATAACATCAAAATCTAAATTTTCATAACAAACCAAGACCATATTTCAAATGCACCCATTCCCTTCCTAATGTTGATTCATACTCATAGTATCCTCATAAAAGTCCCAAACCGTTCTACATAGAACCCCTATTCCGAGACACAAAGATCAAAATCGAAGCATAAAGCTAGACCAAACTCCCCTTTTTGAGTGAGTAGCGCAGTCGCGCTAGGGCCTGGGCGCGGTCGCGCTCAAAGAAAGTTTTGACATTCTTGACATGTAGCACGGTCGCGCTAGTCATGGGCGTGGCTGTGCTCGAAGATTTCTCAGAAATCGCAAGATGCGAATTTGACCCAAATTCCCCCATGAATACGAACTTAAACATCATCAAACCCATATTTTAACATACAGTGATTCCAGAATTGAAAAACAACACTCTTAAACATATCAAATCATTAATTTATCATCAATTTATGCATTCACTCAAAATTATCATAAATGCATGGTTAGGGTTAAAGAACCCTAACTTCACATTCAACCTCTAAATAATCTATTAACCATAACCCAAACAGTTAATCATTACCCAAAAATCATTTCCTGTCATGTTTCTATCATTGAATTACAATTAAAACATCCCAAAATGCAATGCTAACAATTTAATCATGAATTCCAACTCAAATTTCCAAAGAACAATAATAAACACATCCTAAGTTCTATAGCGTAATTAGGTCTGAACTTCAAGTTGATTCTAATTCTCAATGAAAGGGAGACTCCTTGCTTTGATCGATAAAGTGGCTGAGAACAATACAATAGGCTTAACCCCAAATTCTCATCTTAATCATGCATACACTAACCCTAGAATCAAAGACGAATTTACCCCCAATTCTAAATCTCTCATAATTAGGATCAATTCCTTTTTGTAATTTCACTCAAAGCTAATTGTTTTCAAATCCCTTAATTAGCTTGTGGCCCAAAAGTCCTTTAAATTATAATATAACCCTTAGCTACATAATTTGTGACACTTATGCCCTTACAACTTGAAGGAATCATTGTTGTTGCTCTTAAACATACAAAGTTTCAAAAATGCGTACATAACAAATTTCCAACCATAAACATAGTCAATAGACACATAATCTTGTAACATAAAATTACAAAAATACCCTTTTTAAATTAAACATATATTACAACTATCCCCTTAAAATAATTTCGTCCTCAAAATTTACCTAAATAAGTCTGGATATTGATCTCGCATGTCTGACTCCAACTCTTGAGTAGCCTCTTCCACTGTACTATTTTTCCATAGTTTTGTTCCTAAGCACTTTGTCTTTCTTATCCAAAATCTTGACCGGTTGTTCATCATACAACAAATCTTCTTGCAAGCTTAATGTCTCGTAATTCAAAATATGAGATGATTATGACATGTACTTTCTCAGCATTGATACATGAAAAACATTGTGGACTCTTGATAATGCCGGAGGCATGGCTAACCTATATGCCACTTGCCCAATCACTACAACAAAAATCCATTTCCATAACACAAAAATTTAACACTTTTAAAAAAGTATTATAATAGATATATAAGTGTATATGTATATAGGCGGGACTTAATTGCAATTTGGCGCCTAATTTTCCCCAGCCCCCACAAATTTTTTCACACGATCCCAATTGACAAAAAAAAAATAAAAAAACCCACTAGTCGGTCCCCGATTCCCCTCTCTCTCTCTTGTTTCTCTGTGTTTACCCCCCCCCCCCCCCTCTCTCTCTTCATTTCTCTATGTTTACCCCCTCTCTCTCTCTTCGTTTCTCGACCAATCTGCCCAGGAGGAGGACGATTAAGCTTGCCCAGGTACGTTTTCCTCTCTTCGTGTAAATGTGTATGAATTAAATGTGTATGAATACCCATTTTCAAGTTCGAGATTTTTAGTTCTTCTCTGCGCAGGCTTTGTTTTTCAAGTGGGGTTTTGACATTTTCAAGTTCTACCCAAGATGTATGCAAGCTATAGAGGAGTCTGCAAAGAAAGAGCTTAGTAAGACAAGCTGAATCATGTACTATTCTTTTTTAATGCTTTATTTCAGTTATAATTTTTTGGTGTTGGGTTCTTATCCATGATGCATTTTGTTTGGTTCTCTGCTGTGATGATATTTTTTATGGACTTTTTGAGAAACTGGAAGTCTTGTTTTTTCTTTTTTTTCTAAAATGGGAATTCTCTTTTTGGACTGTTTATGATGCTGTGTTCTTTTCTTTCTAAACTGGAAGTCTTGTTTTTTATGGACTGTTTATGATGCTCTGTCAAGTACACCCCAGAATCACATCTTCCCTTTCGAACTGCTGTAGGCCATGATGATGAACATTTAAGTTCTCAGGTGCATAAGCATTTGACAAAGTAGCAACATATCAACATTGTGTGTGGTGGTGCAACTGTTTAATGATAAAAGCATGAAATTTATTATTATGAAAATCATGAGCAGTGTCTGAGAAAAAGAGCCCATGTTCTCATTCTACCAACTTAATTAAAAATCATCAAAGCACCAATCCAATATTCAACTTATAAGTCTGCCACTTTTATTTTTCTTTGTTCTTTCTTTCTTTTTGGTCCATTATTTTCCTTCCTTAGTAAAACTTATTTGGCTGGTATAGGTGAAAGAGAGAGATAATCTTTAATGCTACTCCAAGGAACCCCTGAACATGGTAGTTGTAGTTGTATAGTGATAGAGCTTAACTTCCTCTGCTCTTATCTCTTCACACCACCATTAACACTTCTGCAAAACACTGTTAATGTATGTGGTCATTACAATGTCTCCATTATACAAGTATTTAAACATATGTTATATAAAAGTGTAGTACTTGGAAATTGTATAAATGAAAATGAATTAAATAATAATAATAATACAGTCCTAGAAGGAAACTGAAATTAATTATTATTGATAGAGCTATAGTAGTGCAGTTGATAACTTGATATTTAGTACATGACATTTTAGTAGTCAAACTCCATAGGCGTTGAACTAATGATGATGTATATTTGATACATTGTAGTGAAAATCAAACATTATTATAAGTATATATAGATACATCTCTTTTAATATGCTTTCTTAGTTTGAAATTATCAAGATCAATAGCTAGAGATACACTATATTGATTTTTCTTAATATTTTATTTTGTAAATATAAGATTGTTCATATAATCATAAGAATTTGAGTCAAGAAGTACCAACCTTGTAGTAAGGCACTTTCAAGCATAATGAAAGATTAAAGAGGAATTGGTAATTATTTTTTTAACATTCTGAAAGCTAAAGCTAAGCTAAAGTATTTTCTTTTTCTTTGCATGCTATTTTTCTTCCTGAGATTAGTTTATTGTTCCACAGCTACCACTGAAGTTTCAAGTTGTTTTAAGCATTTAACTTTCTTAAAACTAACATCTTGTTTCACTTGCTGTTTTTATGAGTATCATCTTAGTGGGGGGGATTCATTTTTTTTTTTTACAGGACTTTCATGTTTTGTCAGCTTGTTTCTTAATTTTAAATTGCATCAAACTCACCTATAAATTTAAAGCTCAATCAATTTCTTACTGCATATCTTCTTTGTTTCATGCTTATTATATACTGTAGCTACAGTGTGGGGTTAAAGAAATGAAACAGATTATTTACTGACAAGTTGCCACCACAATCAGCGTCTTCCCATATTCTCTCGAATTACTCACATATATAATCAACTAATACCAGGTTCATTCATTTAATGATTCTATCTCTCTCTCTCTCTATGAAGCATTATCATAATAACAAATGGAAATAAATGCTCTGAGATTATTATTATTAATAATATCTATTTTCTTGTCTGCTTCTTTGTTGATGGAGAACACTTTAAAAAGTGGTGGTCCAACTTTTAAGTCTCCTTCTCTATAGACTACTCCATCCATTAGTATATATAGTTTATAGTTGAGTGAAAGAGCTTAAACATAAGATATGAAAATATCCTCCTTTCATTTTGTTTTGCTTTTAGTCTAATGGGATTTATACATATATAGAGAGAAATTTGACAGCTTATTGTAATTTTTTCTTTAAAATTTTCTTGGATTATAATTAAAAGAGTGGAGGCACTGGTAGAAAAAATTATTACAACTAAATGTTTTGTCTTTTTCCTTTTTAAATGTGTCTCCATTTGTACAAGTTGCAATATGCTTTCGTTTTCTAATTTATTAGATAGATTTTGATTTATTTTGCTTTTGTTTATAAGGATAAAAAGTTTCCAACTTGATCACATACGTACGGACAAATAGTTTCTCCATCCATATACTTAGTTTGGTATTCATTTTGGGAGTATATTGCATGCTAGTTTAAGCCATTATAGTGAAAGTCAACTCCTAAAATATCTAAACTTTAAAAAACCTCTTACAAAGAAACACACTACTTTAATCATCCATCACAATAATAAACTAATATATTTAGTAAACGATATACTATTTTTCTTATGTTTATTTGGAATCTATCAAAATGACATTTTCATAAGCATCAATTTTACAAAATATCAACGATATTTTTAACATAATAATATATATGAAGGGGGAAAATGTTGTTCTGTTGGGGACCAGTAGTTTGGTTCGTATATAAAATGAGTTGCAGCCTCATTATTAAGTACAAAATTTAACCTTGTCACTGACAACAGTAGTGCAGCCTTCACATCTATATATATATATATATGATCTCTCCTTCTTCTTCTCTGCCTCAAGTTAGGGGTCATAAGCCTAGCCTTTTGTTGGGGCTTTTTAAAACAGATCTGTGACTTCATGGTTGCTTTTTGGCAACACCTACTGCTTCTCATTTTTTCACTTGTGAAATCTAAAGAAAAACCAGAGAGAATGAGATTGCATAATTCATAACAAGATAAACGAAGCTTGACGTTTGGAATAAAGTTTAGATTTACTGCCACCACTAATATGGCTTTAAGATTTATAGAAACAAATTGTCTTGTTTGAAACTCCTCAATATAATTTGCTGCATACTTTTTTGTAAACCTACTTCCTATGATGTTTACATTATTTTCCTCTATGATATATGCACAATCTCCTTATGCAAATATATTAGACTATTATACTTAGTCTTTCTATAGATCTTCCATGATCAAATGCTTATTATGAATGTTAAACAAGTAAATTTATCGATATTGATGTTTGATATTAGTATCAGATTACTTTTTGGGCCATTTTTTCTCTTTGGTGACAGTAACCCATTTGTGTTTATCTTCATGTTAAGAGGAAGGATTGTTATTTGCACTTAATGTTTTCATAATGCTCCGTCATGTTTATTGTTTTAAGCTATTATGTATTGTTCCCATAAATCCTTCAGTGGTTTGACTGTTTAAACGCCAGAATGCTCAATTTTTTTTTCCTTCTATTTTTGACTTCACTAGATTGCTCATGTTGCAAGTTTAAACGATTGACTGGTCGAAATGAAGTAGTTGTGTCTGCTCAAGACTATAAGTTTTATTCTCCAAGACATAAATTTAGGCATGTTTCTTCAAGTTCTGTGTCTAACATCCCCGGTTTACCTGTAAGCATTAATAGAATTTGTCACATGATCATAGGAAATTAAAAGCCACTTAATTAGTTTACATGTGTATATGTATATATGTGTGTATATTTCTTAATCGAATTTGATGGTTAGTTTCATTCATCTGATCTTAAGAGATTACCAACCACTTTGAAGATAAGATACTGCCATGTAGAATGGCTTCACACACATCTTTATGTTCAGCTCTAACGATTTAACCCTGCCAAATAAACTATTTTGACCTTCAACTGATAAGAAGTAATTTCATGAATTTTATGGTTTTTTTGTATCATTTAATTTTAATTTTGTATTAATCTTTTAGCTATTGATTATATTCTTTAGGTTGTGGATCGAATTGGCAAGGAGCATTGCAAAGTTAATTAAGTTGATTATTAATTGCAAGAGGTACAGAATTATGTTCTTTTAACTCTTATTATTAATATCTTAAAAATGTTAGAGTTGTTTGAATATCTTAAATATTCATCCATAGAGAAGTAGGTTCCGAGATTAAAATTGTGTGCTGCGGTGAAAACGGAAGGTTGAAAACTTGTGTGTATCAGAGAAGTAGGTTCTGGAAAATTTGTTTGTGTGTTGCGGTGATATAAGGAAGAAAACTTATTGTGTGTTGTTTGAATTTTTTTACTTGGTATTGATAGATGGTTAGGTAAGCTTTTCTATGTATAGATTAGATTTTTCATTATATGTATAAATTAGATTTTTCATTTAGTCATATTGTTTTCATTATTTCCATATGTATAGATTAGATTTTTCAGCCATAAATATTGATGAAAAATAACTCAAATAACAATTATATGTATAATCAAAGATAAAAACAAGTTATACTAATATATAACGAGCCAAAATTATTCCTTAGTGCAAAACCAAGTGGGATGCTACCATAAATTTTTAAATTATATTTTAAGAGAATCAAGGCTTAAATGCCACTGTAGACTTAATTGCCACAAATAAATAATAGGTCCTTATTCAAGGTTTAACATGAGAAGCATAGCTTATACAATAGACAATTACAACTTAATCAACTGTGGACCATTTCCTCAACATGATAAAGGTACCCTCCATAGTGGCAAGAACTATGTCCTCCCTAAAGAAAATAGGAAGTTTGAATATGATCAAAGCCATTTCTGCCATGCCAGTGAACATCACATTAATCAATCCAAAAAAGAGTGCACCAAAATATTTATTTCCATCTTCTAAAGCTCCCACGTGCATTTTTGTCTTAAGCTCCCAAAATGACCAGACATTTTTGGGGTTGATGCAATTAGGCAGGTTGGGTGGGCTGATCAACTGAACTCGATTAGCCTTGTTTTTTCTTTTCCTAGCTTCTCTAACCCATGAGTGAGATTGTGAGAGAATTAACTTCATATTGAAACAAGAAATAAGCAATTAATAATATATAAATATATGTTTACCTTGACATATAATTCAAATTTAGCAAGGATGGCTGCAACAGTCATGCCGATGATATAAAATGTTGCCAAGTTCACATAAACAGCTATGTGCTGCCAACTGCATCCTCTGGCCACACCTTCAATTAGTGAAGCAACATATCTTAATCACCTTCAATTGAATCTCACTCACTTACTCAATTTTGATTGCTTGCTTGCTTGCATTGAATCATAAGCTTTTCACTCATAAATTTCCTCTTATTTTTATTTTGGTCCATAATATTTTTCAATAAAACAAAATAAATTAGTTGAATTTGTCAGGTTAACTCACTTGGCTTTTTCTAGAACAAAATTATAGGTGAACCAAATAATCAAAACATTACTATACAATACAATTTATAGTGTAATTTGATTTAACTTTTATGTATTTTGTGTGTGCATAAATTCATTCAATATCTAAATTATTAATAAGTTTTGAATAATACTTGTATAAAATACATTGAAATAAAAAGTAAAAGGTAAGATAAACGTAATATATTATAAATTAAGCTATAAATAAGAAAAACACATAATAGACTGAAAATAAAACAGAAAAGAACTATAACAAAATAATTATTTGGACTATAAAATGTATATAAAATAAGACAATAATATATATGTGAAAAACAGAATAAATTTTCTCACTCAACACATGAGATGAACACTTCAAGGGAAAATAGGGTATTTATAGTGACGTCTAATGTGTTTTCCTATTTTTGGTAGAGGTCCCAAAAAGAGAAGTAGAAAAGAAAAAGGAAAAGAGAAAGAGAAAGGAAATATGGCTGTAAATAAGTAAATATAAATGGTAAAACTAACTATGAGTTCTAGTAGAGGCTTGTAATGTCTATGTTTTACTCTCTTTTGTAGCCGTATATGTTAAGTGCATACTGGCCAAGATTATTCTTTGTGTCTATATATATTTATATAGATAGATGGATAACAGACCCCATATATGTCAATGTAGGTCAATTCTTAATAATAAAGTTATATCTAATTCGTATCTTATGTCTTAACTAAATTATTAGGTTACAAGAAAAAACAAAGTAGAAAAATATTAGACATATGTGATTAGGTGCCTTGAATTTGGCGGATTCTCGAGCTGTTGTAATTAAGCCAACTCAGACATATTCACACACTATTTGAAAATTAACTTACATATAAATACAATACATTTGTATATATATATATATAAAGGTGTACGAAAAATAAGTAATAAGAGTATGTTGTTGTTAAGTCATGCTATTAATTATACCTTATAAATATTTATTGACAACCTAAAAAACATTTAATAAATTGTCAAACAAGTTATATATGTGTATTGTATTGTATGTTCTTTTATATTAAATTGACTCAAATATAGAAAAATAGGCTCAAAAGAATTTAGAAGGTGATCCAAATATATGCATATATATATATGAATGAACATATGTATTGCACCTATAGTAGATACATAAAATGAAACATGAAGACATAAAAATCATTGCATCCAAAGCATAGGCTGCAAATTCCATAAAATTCAGTAAATATAATAGAGTTTTACAATGTCAAAAATAAAAACCAACTCTAGAGCAAACATGCCCACTTGAAACAATGACCCATTCACTTTATTTTAAAACCTTTCCAAGCAACAAACTGCTTGAAAATGTACCTCACATTAACTATGAATTAAAATCTAAGTAAGATACTCCAACAAATCATCTTTGGTTTATTCAATTCCACCAAGGCATGGAATGGAGAGACCTAACATTCTCTTTTAAGATGACTTGAAATTCAACCAAGGCATGTTTTCTTTTAAAAGCATGTGTGTTAATAACCTTGTCATGACCCTGAAATTACAACTGCAAATAATGTGATTGTCTTGTCTAACAGTTGTTAAACCCAGACAAAAAACAAGATTTTATTAAGAGAACAACATCAAATTCAAATTCAATGGAGATGGATAAAAGTTGGATCCATCTTAATAGGTTAGTAAACAAAATCATATAGTTTATTTTGGGTATAAGTTTAAGTGTCAGTGCTTGATTATTGAACTATGCTCTAAAATTGTAGAGCAACAGTGGAATATGAGCAAAAAGTTAGGGAGTTTGTTAAGACAGTCATGACGAATCTCGGATTTCCAGCCAGGATTCTTTGTCCATGCAAAAAATGTCACAATCTAAGACATCAACTTTCAAACGAAGTTGTCGAACACTTAGTTTTGTGGGGCATGGACCAATCTTACAAAACATGGTTTCATCATGGGGAAGATCCAGTTCAAAGTAGCACGATAAACACAAGTTTTGAATATGATTTATTTCGGGCAGCGGGAGTATTTTCAAGTAACGCCAATGATTTTGGTGACGATAACAATGATGCTGATTTTCATAGTCTATTAGCAGATGCCGAATCTCCATTGTATGAAGGTTGTTCAAAGTATACAAAAATTTCGCCTATCGTTGGGCTGTATAATCTAAAAACAAAGCATGGAATCTCAGATGTTGGCTTTAGTGAGATGTTGGAGATGATCAAAGAAATGTTGCCGAAAGATAATCCCCTACTGACTTCAATGTATGCAGTTAAAAAGTTTCTAAAGATGTTTGATCTGAGCTATAAGCATGTCCATGCTTGTGTCAACGATTGTTGTTTGTATACAAAAGAGAATGCTGATGCCCAAGTATGTCCCACTTGTCAATATCCAAGATGGAAGCAAAATGAATAGACAAAAGAGATTCTGCAAGGGCAGCCTGCCAAATTGTTGAGATATTTTCCTATTATACCAAGGTTTCAAAGGATGTTTAGAAAATAAGAGACGACTTTAAGCTTAAAAAGGCATTCAACGAATAAAAGAAAAGACGGGAAAATGCGGCAGCTGATAGATTCAGAGGCTTGGGATACAGTTTATGAGAGATTGCCAAATTTTCAACTTGAACCTAACAAACTTCGATTAGGACTTGCTGCTGATGGGATCAATCCTTACAAAAATATGAGTTCTACGTATAGTTGTTGGCCTATAATGCTCGTTGTATATAATCTGCCACTTGCGTTGTGCATGAAGGATGAATTTACCTTTCTATCTATGTTGATTCCTGGACCTAAACAACCCGGGAATGACATAGATGTTTACGTAGAGCCCTTAATAGATGAATTACTAGAATTATGGAATGGTGTTTATACATATGATATTTCTACAAAGAATTTTTTTAATTTAAGGGCCATGTTGCTATGGACCAATGATTTTCCAGCTTATGGAAACTTAGCTGGATGTGCAACTAAAGGGAAGTATGGTTGTCCTGTTTGTGGCGAGCACTCAAATGTTGTTTGGTTGAAGCATAGCAAAAAGATATCCTTTTGCAATCATATTCGATTTCTACCACAAGAACACCGTTATAGAAAGAAGAAATATACAACAACTAGGGCAAGGGAAAGAGCACCACAATGTCCAATTATATTGATAGGTGTTGAAGTAGCTGAGCAGTTAAGCAAAGTGACTAATGACTTTGGAAAGGGAAAAAAGAGGAGTCGTGGTATAGACACAGAAAAAATCTGGAAGAAGCAGTCTATTTTTTTAGGCTGCCTTATTGGGAAATAATAGTTATTCGTCATAACCTTGATGTTATGCACGTTGAAAAGAATTTTTGTGAAAGCATACTTAACACATTGCTCGATTGCAAAGGAAAATCTAAAGATCACTACAACTCGAGATTAGATTTGACAGAGATGGGCATTATGCCTCATCTCCATCCGTATGAAGAAAATGGTGTTACTCATCTTCCTGCTGCAACTTACACTCTATCAAAATCTGATAAGAATTTTCTTTGTGAGAGGCTATTTGACTTGAAATTGCCTTATGGATATAGCTCTAACATTAGAAACTGTGTAGATGTGAAGAAACAGAAATTGACAGGACTTAAGTCTCATGATTATCATGTGATTATGCAACAACCATTGCTTATTGCTATAAGGGGTTTAATGGAAGAAGGTTGTAGAGAGACAATTCGTCGGCTCTCTAAGTTTTTCCATGGATTGTGTCAGCGTCTGGTTGATAAGGAGGAAATTATGAAATTGGAACTAGAAGCCTTTGAAATTCTTTATAAACTAGAAGAATATTTCCCTCCTTCTTTCTTTGATCCAATGATTCACTTGGTTGTTCATTTAGCACGAGAAGTTAGACTTTGTGGTCCGGTGCAATTTCGATGGATGTACCATTTTGAGAGATATATGAAAGTATTGAAAGGATTTGTAGCAAATTATGCACAGGCAGAAGGATGTATTGCAAATCGCTATCTTGATGTTGAATGTGTACGCTTTTGTGAAACATTTTTAAAGCAAAATGATAATCAAGATAGTACATTACTAGAAGAAAATCCACTATCAGCAGCAGAGTGCTTTGAGCTTGACTGATTGAACTTGGTAGTAGCGCATCGGTATGTGTTGTTTAACTCAGATATTGTAGAACCATTTCGCAATGTCCATATGGATGAGCTGAAAGAAAGGCACTCAAATCTGAATAACAATCAAACTTTGTTGTGGAATCAACATTCTGAAGGGTTCCCGTTATGGTTTTATGAAAAGGTTGTATTCTATTGCCAAGATAAAAGTTTACGTTTTGTTTTAGTGTACAAATTTCTTACAAGTATATTTTTATTTTCAGATTTCTAACTTGAGCAAAGTAGATGACATGTTAGCTCAATTGGTAGAAGGTCCAAGTCGCGGTATCATTTCCTATAAAGGGTATGTGATTAATGGAATTCGATTCCATAAAAAAGGAGCTGAAAAAAAAACTCAAAACAGCGGTGTATACTTGGAAGCACATGGCAGTGGGCAATTGAATGATAAAGAAGAGTATTTTGGTGTTATCAAGGATATAATTATGCTTGATTATCGTACTTTTAAGGTGCCATTGTTTTGGTGCGATTGGGCGAATATTCGAATGGGTGTTAAGAATTCGGAGTTCTATACGCTTGTAAATTTTAATATAGGACAAGCTCAATCCATTAGGGATCCATTTGTATTAGCTTCACAAGTGAAAAAAGCTTTTTATGCAAGGGAGAATGAGTCAAGTAATTGGTATATAGCTTTAAAGGATTCAAATAGAGGGTGTTTTGGACTTGAATCCAATGAAGAAAATTGAGTTTCCTGTTGTTTCTTATGTACTTTGAATGAAACAAATCTGCTTACACTTTTTGTATGTAATTTCAGTGTATTATTACTCTTTTGTTGAATGAAATAAATCTGGTTTTATTACTCTCTATGGTGTACTTTATGATTATTATTTTTTTACTTTGAATGAAACAATTCTGGTTTTATGGTTTTGGTGTATGTTTATTACTCTTTGGTGATCCGCATTTCTGATTTATATTCTTATGTTATCTTTCTTTTTATATTGCAGCAATTTCAACTTGAAAAATGAGTACATTACAAAGATCTCCAAAAAAACACCTTCGTCCAAGTGCTTTATGCAATTTTGTGGCCAAAAAGCGAAAAGCATCATTGAAGACTCAAGCTGATTGTGACGATACGTTGCTTGGAAGCCCTGTTTTAAAGAAAAAGAGTGCTCTTCGTAGGTTTTTATGCACCTGTTAGAGTTGTAATTGACTCACCACTTGCTCTTAGTACTAGAGCAGCAACTCGTCGTATGGTCTACAATACAGAGCCAGATCCAAATGATGATGTGGAAGACATGGAGATGTCACTTGGAAGTTCAAAAACTAGAAGATCTCTTAATTATGAAGTAGATAAGGTAGTTGATAGTGTTTGTGAAAAAGGAGTAAGGGAGGAACATGAAGAGATAGCTGATGAGGAAAGAGTTGGTGCAGAATTTGAAGAAGGGGCTGCTGCACAATGTGAAGAAGTGGCTGAGAAAGAACTTGAACAACCTCTTAGAAAATCTGTTAGATTACAAAAAACAACTGATGAGGTAAATCAAACTGAGATTGAAGAAATACCTCAAGATGTAGATGCGAATGTAATGAACTTAGCCAAGAAGACAAGGGGAAAAACTCTATTGGAAAATCTTACCAAGAGGAACAATGACTTAAGGATAATAAATTGGAATGAAAAAGGGCAGCTAGTTGGTACTAACTCAGTGCAATTTTCTTCTTTTGTGGGCGCTCTTGTGCGAGAGGTTGTTCCATACACTATTTTAGATTAGAGGAAAGTTTCACCAATTATGAGAGATGTTCTTTGGGCATCTATTCAGGTAGAATTACAAGTTTTATGACTGTATTTTTTTTTATATATTCAGCTCTACACTTAAACATATAATATATTATTCTATATTCTATTGTAGGCACAATATGACTTACATGATGATTGGCAAAAAAAGATGTGCTTTGAAATGATGGCAGAACTATGGAGAGATGGGAAATCTAGACTTGCAAAGGATATTATCAATGGAAAAAATGAGAGTGAACTACTAGCCTTAAAGTCGGATTGCATAAAAAGTGATGTAGAATGGAGAGCATTTGTTGCCAAAAAAATTAGTAAAGAACATTTGGTAAGAAATATGATGTAAGAAGTGATGTTGCTGCCTCTTTTATCTCTGTTGGTGTTAAATTAAATATAGTTATGCCTCTTTTACTTATTTATTAAATAGGATATAAGGGCCAAATACCAAGAGAGAAGAAAGAAAGCTGTTCCACACACCTTAAGTCGAAGAGGATATGCTCGAACAATCGATGATATGGTAATAATTAAGTTTTATACTGTTTGTATTTTTGCTTCCATTATTGCAGTCTCTATTTTATAATCTCTATTGTTGTATTGTGTAGAAAAAAGAAAATGAGGATGTTAAAATATCTAGAATCGATGCTTTTCGGAGAGCCCATACCAAGAAGAATGGTGAACCTGTAAACCTAACGTCATCTGATATTTTTGTGAGTATTAGTCATTTAATTTTTGTGAATTTATATTTATTTTCCATAATGCATACATTAGTTATACTAATTTATATGCAGGGTTCATTGAATGAGATTCTTCTTGAAGACCCAAAATTTGGAACTACAGACAACGCTTATGAGGATGCCTTGACAAAATTGTTTGGTAACCCAAAATCTGGTCATTTAATCGGACATGGAAGAGGCGTAACAAGGTCGAAGCTAACTGTTGTTAATATGTGTAATATCAAGATCTCCAAGTTAGAAGAAGAGCAACAGAATATGAAGCTCAAACTAACTGAAACGATGAATCTACTTAAAGAACACTTGGTGGTAATTCTATCTTGCACTTATATACCTTAGTTTTCTTTTCTTCCAATGAAACTTATATTGGTTTTATATTTAGGTTGGTGTTAAAGTGACACCAAACGAAGGACAGTCTCGCAATGTACCGCAGTCAAACAATATTCAGTCCCCTAAGGTAAATTATCAAAGTTGTTATTGTTTTAAATTTTCATTTTAGAAGAACAAATACAGAAACTAATATATTTTCTTTAAAATCAATTTGGTAGAGTATTGCACTAGAAAAAATACATAACTTTACAGAAGGGAAGAATGCTTGCTACTTGCTTGATTGGGCAGATGTAATTGTTGCTGAAGGTCGTTGGGATTCTAGTGATCCCAAGTTAACTGTACATGGAAAGCCTCTTGGACCATACTTTATGCGAGTATGGGTTGATGTTGATATTGTACCAGAATCTTACTTATTTCGTCCTAATAATGCGATGCTTACAATACAAGAAGCAGTTGGTTCCACAGTTGCATGGCCTTCTAAAAAAGTTATTCCAAGAGGTACATTTTCATATTAAAAAAAGAACCCATGTCTTATAATTTAGTGTTTGGTTTCTTTGTTTGCTTTGGTGTAGTTGTGAATTCATTATTTTGTATGTGGTCTCCTCTCTTGGATATAATTTCCATAGCATTTTTCTTGAAGTAATTTGTGATGCTAGATAATAACAATAAAATATTTCTTTGTTTATTTTGCAGATGTGACAAGCGAAATAGAAAAGGATACTTAATTCTGAATGCTCTGTGTTGGGCAGTAATATTTTGTGTTGAAAGTAGTAACTTTTCAATATGTTGAATATTTAAGACTACTTGAATACTTAAAGAACATTTTGTTGTTGATGATAGTGTTGAATGTTTTAAACTAATTTATGGATTGTTAATACAATGTTGAATGTTTTTACTTTTTGTTATTTGAAAATCAAGTTCATTTGAGGATGCTAGTATATATTAGAAAGCTAATTTTAGTTATATAAAAATATATATAATAGAATAAATCAGTGTTATATAAATGAATATATAATGAGAATTTAAAGTTATCTAAATATTAAAATAATACGAAAATTGTGTTATAATATCTATTACAATAACACTTTTTATGTAAAGAATTTTGTTATGCAAACTTCATTATATAACACAAATAAAGTGTTATACTAAAGTGTAGTATAACACAAAAAATGTGTTATACTAAAGTGTAGTATAACACAAATTTATAAGTATTGAAATGTGTTATATAATTGACTATAAATAATATAATTAAACACTTATCTATTTATTAAAATAACACAGAAAGTGTGTTATCGTTGACAGTATAATAACGCATCTATATAACAATGATAAAGTGTTATGTAAAATACCCTGACCTACAATCACTTAGTCGGTCTTAACACATCAAAAAGTGTTATGGTATGTTTTGATAACACATTTTTGGTGTTATTAAAAGCATTTTTTCTTGTAGTGAAACCTATCCAAGATTTCAAACGCTCTGACATATCTGGGACTCAATTTTCCTTTCTTGCCAAATCTCTTTACTCCGTTCATTGGTGATACCCATAGAAACACATAGTCTCCCACTTGAAACTCAACATCCCGACGTTTGGGATTGACATAGATTTTCTATCCATCCTGGGAAGCAATCATTCATGCTCTAATCTTTGTGATGGTTCATTAGCTTCACTCACTGCCTTAGGACCTAGGTACTTACTCTCTCCCATTTCGACCCAATGTACTGGCGGCCTACATTTGCAACCATATAACATCTTGTCCGGTGCTACCCCAATAGTTGACTAATAACTATTGTTATAAGAGAATTATATTAGTGGAAGATACTTACTCCATGGTCCACTGAAATCCAAAACACATGCCTGTAGCATGTCTTTCAAAATCTGAATTGTCGTCTCCGTTAGACCATTAATCTAATGATGAAATGCAATATTAAACTTCAATGTAGTGTCCATTGCCTTCTCTAAGCTTTCCCAAAACTTGCAGGTGAATTTTGGATCCCTTTCTGAAACTATTAACCTTTGTACTCCATGTAGTCGTACTATTTCTAAAATGTAGAGTTCTGCATACTATTTTGCTGTGTACACCATCCTGAATGGTATAAAGTGTGTGCAGACTTTGTATAATGATCAATTACTACCCAAATCTAATTAGATTGCTTTATGGTCTTAAGTATTACTACCACAAAATCCATTGCATATCTTCCCATTTCCACTCGGGAATATTCAATGGTTGCAATAAATTGACTGGTCTTTGGTGCTCTGCCTTTACTTGTTGACATGTAAGGCATTTGGCCACATACTTGACCACATCTTTCTTCACTCCAAGCCACCAATATAAACCTTTAAGATCTTGATACATCTTGGTACTCCCTCGGTGAAGCGAATAAAGGGGTGGTATGTGCTTCATTAAGGGTTTCCTTCCTAACCTTTGCGTCCGCAGGTACACATACTCGTCCTTTATACCTCAACATTCCATTATCCCTAAGAATGAAATCCTTAGCACCTCCATCTTGAATCCATCGTCTATGCTTCACTAATTGTGGATCCCTATCTTGGCCTTCTTTAATCCTCTCCAAGAGATTTGAATGCATAGTTATATTAGCTAGTCCCCCAGTAATAAAATTGAAGCCAGCTCGATCCAACTCTTCAACCAGTTTCTTTGAGACATTCCTTAGTGCTGGCATTTGTCCTTGGCTTCTACGACTTAAGGCGTCAGCTACCACATTCACCTTCCCTGGGTGATACAAAATCTCATAGTCGTAATACTTCACTAATTCAAACCATCGACGTTGTCTCATGTTTAGCTCCTTTTGAGTGAAGAAATATTTCAAACTCTTTTGATTAAAGTAAATTTCACACTTCTCATAATAGAAATAATGTCTCCACGTCTTAAGGGCAAATACTACCACCGCCAACTCTAGATCGTGCGTCGGGTAGTGCTTCTCGAGTATTTCTTTTGATGCATCACAATATACTATAAACTTCTCATCGTTCGTTGGAAGACACAAAACATGTGTGGTAATAAGTTTATCATTTAGATCCTGAAAGCTATGTTCACATTCCTCAGTCCAAAAAAAACCTTAAAAATTCTCCTTTTTCTACTCCGTTAATGGCGTGGCGATCTTGGAAAATCCCTCCACGTATTTTCTATAATAACCTACTCTCCCAAGAATACTCCTCAGTTCAGAAGCATTCTTTGGTTTCAGCCAGTTTCTTACATCTTTAGTCTTTATCGAATCCACCTTAATGCCATCCTTGATTACAATATGCCCTAGAAATTCCACTTGAGAAAGCCAAAATTCACACTTTTTGAACTTTGCGTACAACGTATACTCCTTCAATCTCTGTAGAGTCAATCATAGATGCTCTTCATGCTCCGCCTCCTTTGTTCTTGAATAAATAAGGATATCGTCTATAAACACTGTCACAAATTTATCCAGATAATTTTTAAACACCCTGTTCATGAGATCCATAAAAGACACAGGGGCATTGGTAAGTCCATATCTCGTACGAAACGCAATTTTTCGGAACGTCCTCTTCCTTAATTTTTAACTGATGATATCCTGACCTAAGGTTTGTCTTTGAGAAAATCGAATTCCCTTGAAGTTGATCAAACATATCATCTATCATGGGTAAAGGATACTTATTCTTTATCATCACCTCATTGAGCTCCTTATAATCAATGCACATACACATCGATCCATCCTTCTTCTTAATAAACAACACAGATGCTCCCGATGGAGAATGACTCGGCTTAATGAACCAAATATCGATCAATTCTTGTAACTGAGTCTTAAACTCTGCCAATGCTATTTTATATGGTGCTCGCGAAATTGGCGCTGTTTCTGGTGCCAATTCACTTGTGAACTCAATTTTTTGATGCAGTTGCAATCCTGGTAAGTCATCGGAAAATAAATCCAGGTAATCTCATACTATCCTTCTCTGCTCTGGTTCTTGCACTACTGCACTTGTGGTGTCTACGACGTTTGCAAAAAATCCCATGCATCCATTTTATAGCATCCTTCCAACCTTCAGTGTTGAAATAATTAGGATTCACAGTTCGATTGTCCTTCTGAAACATAAATGGCTCCTCTCCTTGTGGCCTAAACACCACTATCTATTTCTTACATTCAATCATAGCATTATACTTGGCCAACTAGTCCATTCCAAGTATGACATCTATTGTACCTGAAAAAACACGAGCTCAAGTGTCTTGTTCGCGGTACAACTAGCAAGTAATTAATGAAGCTTATTAAATTCTTAGAATGATGTATGAGTTGTAAGTTTCGTAGCCCGAGTAAAGCCTAGATGAGATTAGATGTCAAGGAGAACGCCTATAGGAATTGATCATATATCTTGGAGGTCGCTTGGCACCTTCCTTAGATCAGCTAAGTCACATCACAAGCATCTCGATGTTTAGGTCATTGAAGCCAACAAACCTCCAGCTCAAGGAATGCATTCAACTCGCTGTAAATCTTTGGAATGCACAGACTTGAATTCCCAAGGACTCGGAGACGTTACATGAATTAATGACATAATGTAACTATTGTAACTCCTGCCTGATAATCATATAATATCAGGCAGTTAATGACTTTATTACATTTATTTGTTTTTGGACAGTTACTTAAATCTGCAAGTTACTTATATGTAAATGGTCACTGAAATCTATTTGTTGAACCCCTGTACATAGAAGGGGAATGGACTGAAAAAGGGATCGAAATTTTGTATTCCAAAACTCTACTAAAATTGTCATAAACTATGTTCTTAGAGATAATTAAGAAATACTACAGACTCGCGGACTAGGTGAATTTTAATCACTGAACCACGTAAATTCTTGAGTGTTCTTATTTATGGTTTAGACAAAGCCTAATTCCTCATTCTTGAAGTTCTTAGTTCAATGTTGGCAAAAAACCCTGTCAACATATTGGTTCTTTCATTGAGATGTTAATTAGGCTTTCAAGTTTTTTTTTGCGAATCTTTCACTCCAAGATCTAATCAGCAATAATGAAGGTAACACAAAGGTCAGCACGTGACAACGAGTTAGAAAGGCATGAAAACCAAGGAGAATTCCGTACTGTCAGTCCTGTTGGTGAGGTACCTCAATGCCCAAACTTTGTGGAAAGCAACCCCAAGTACAAAATGATGACCATCATAAAACAGGCAGTTCATCATTGCAGCACCACTGTAACAATCAAGATTCATCCTATTACATAGGACTTGTTGAACAAGAGAATGCTCAGCTCAAGAGCCATCTCGCCCATGCCAACAGGCGCATCAATGAGATTTTGTCCCAACTATTCCCTCCTGCAACCTATCCTAATGTTGAAAGGAGGGCTAATGGATATCATAGGAGTAGGACACACAAGTAGAGTCACGATAATGTGAGTCATTTAGTTCGAACCTCTACTCCAAGCATTGTGCCATCGGAACAAGTTCCCAACAATGATCGACCCGCACATGTTCATAGGAATGAGCAGGTAGCATGTGTAACTAAGAAGCAGCTTGATCATACTGGAGGGTAGGGACTGGAACCAGGAAAATAGGGATTCCCCCGAACCCACCAGCTCATGCCCCTGCAAATAATCAGGGTCAAAGAGATGCATATATACCACCACCAGTAAGAGACATTGAGGTGGATGAGGGGCGACCTCACCTAGTATGCCTAGAAGGATGGCGGGTGGCCTCACTAGTAAGGCATCCAGCATCACCAATTTGTCATCCAACACCTCCACAAACTCGAGGAAATACACCTCCTCTTGGAAATGACCGAATAAACTCTGTTCATAGAGAGGTTACCTATGTTACTCAATCTCGTGATAGTGGGATTCGAGTTTGAGTAAATAACCAAGCTCAGCGACCTCGTCATTGCATGGTGAGCTTTTCTGAGGATAAATAGTGGACGAAAAGCTGTCATGAAGGAAGGTCGAAGAATGCACACAACACGAACTATCGAAGGCAAGGGTCCAACCTAAGAGATTATAATGCCCTACTAATCCAAGACCGTTACACTGTGTGTTTAAAATAGTTCTAAACTTGATAAGCAAGTCATTTAGACTCAAAAGTGTAATTAAAATAAATTGATGGTTTAGGTACTAAAAATTTTGGTCAATAAAATTAGACTTTTCATAAAAAAGGTTGGAATATATATACACGAGATCCCAAAAGTTTATAATCAAAGATAGTTATATTAAACATTACAAAAATATCCGACCTAAGTGATAAAATCGAACTACTGTTCTAAGTTGCTCAAAATAACTTGACCGTGATAGCCAAGCAGGCCGAATATGGACGCACTGCTTCAAAGCACTCCAACTCATGGTGGGTTACCCAAAGCTTGCCCTTACCTGGACCATAGAGCACCCGTGAGTTGAGGTCAAGAAAGAAAACCCCCACAAGGCATAATAATAATCCAATTATTCATAAGCAATAAGCATATGCTTCACATATGATAAATACATTCATTCCAATTATATTCATCATAAACACATTCAACAATAACAAGTATATTTCTCTTAATCATAAGAGTCATTTACAGGACCAGGAAAAAATAGCCTTGCCGAGAAAGTAGGGCCTTCACGACCTGCATTATGCACGATTGCTGACGACCTGCATTACACATGCTTGCCGAACAGCTCCACGTTCAATCACGATGGTCGAATATCAATTGCACCCAATATTCACAGATTAGTGCACTACTACAGATGCATTAACCAAATTCACAAATAATTCCATGCTACTAGGCATGATAGCCAATATGCTCAATGTGCACTTGCCAGTTTTCTTACCTTAAGTCCTGTGCAATTCATCGAGATGGCCCTGAGTACGATCCCTTTCTCTCGAGTCTAGAAAAAAAAGCTCTGTCCATAACACATTGGAGGATATCCATTAAGGACTAAAACTAGTAAAGAGCTTCAAGACCGAGCCCTATCCCTTGGGATCTGAGATTCCACTAAACCATGCAGTAGAATCCTTTCAGAGCCCTTTGATTTGTTTTCATAAAACCCAAAACCAATACTCTAAAATTTTCTTTAGCGCCACGACGCCCCCTTGGAAACGTCGCGACCCCACAATGGACCAATAGGCCCCATAGGAAAATCTTGCATTTTGAGACGCGTCGCCCTAACCGTCCATGAGTATTTCTTCCCATCTTAAGCTGCAACGCCCCCTACGAAGGGCCGCGACACCAAGGAGGTCTGAGGGCAAACCCACCCTCGAAGAAACTCAAGCGGGCTGTGATGCTCCTTACAAGCGTCATGGCGCTATCGCAAAAAATCCCGAAAATGCGATTTCAAAAATCCCAAACCCAAACACCCAAAGCTTGACCCCAAAAGTTAATCCCAATATTTTTCGACCACAACAACACCTCTAACAACTTTGACATGCCACAACAACACCAAAAATCCCCTAGAAACCTCAAACAACTAGAATTGAACCAAGAATTCCAAAAATAACCCATAAACATAAAAATCCAAGGCTTACCTGTAACGCCCTGGATAGCCAAGATCGTTACACTGTGTGTTTATAAAGGTGCAAGACTTGCTAATCAAGTCATTTAATCAAAACGTGTTACCAAAACTATAGTTGAACTAGGGTTAAAAGATTTTGGTCACAAAAGCTGCATTTTTCACAAATAAACATTTTCTATTTACATGGGATCCCAAAAGTAATAAGTTAAAGACTGTTTACAAAAGATTTAAGATATAGATACAATGATTAGCCACTCTAAGGCAAAACAAATGGTTAAGCATTCTCGTCCTGTTCCACTCCTCGGCCGGGGCGGCCGAACAGCTGACTATGTACATTCAACCCCGCAGCTCTCCATCTCAGGAATGGTCCAACTTTCTTTTGCCTTTACCTGCACCACGTAGCACCCGTGAGCCAAGGCTCAGCAAGAAAACAAAATAACAAAGCACAATCAATCAACAAACAATAAGTTATCTCCTACCGCATAAGCATGCACTCAACAGTTTAAGCCTTCATGTTATCCATGTATTCATCATACCAAATATATCATTCCATATCAATAATCAATCCACATATGAAAACTAGGGTTAACGCCCTTAGGCCACACCCTCTATTTGTCCCACTGACTCCGACCCGCTTAAACCGAGCTCAGTGAATATTAAGCTGTCCTCAGCTACCAGTGGCCGAGCCGCGCCCTGTGCGCAAATATAATTTACGGCAGCCTTAGGCCGTTTGTCACATGTCCCATGGCGTAATACCATCTATGACATTATATAGTTATCAGGAGCACTTAGTCCCATCACAAACACATAGTCGGGTCCAGTTTTCTTACCTTTAGATTTGCTAGCTTTGTTCGATTTAATCATCAAGCACGATCCTTCTTGAGCCCAAGTGTACACTTAGTCACAACCACATATCAGAATCATAACCAAACCCCAAGTCCAAAACCTAGTCTCGGGACCAATCCCGAGCCCTCGGGAAGCCCTAATTCCACCAAACGGGATGGTGGAATAAAACCCTAAACCCCCGGGCAAAAACCCTTGAAAATTGTAATGTCCCGAATTTCCTAATAAGGGTTAGGACCTTGATTAGGAGGCTGGGAGGGCCATAATTGAATTATGATGTTATTTAATGACTATATGCATGTTAGTGTGAATTATATTATTATATGATGGTAAATGCATGCATATGGGAGTACTTATAATTATAAGGGAATTTTGGTAATTTGGGCTCTGTGGGCGTAATTGTGTATTTTGGGTGCATGTTTGGTTCGAGCTATTCGGCATGAGACGATCATGAGATGTAAGTGTTCGGTCTAGTCATAACGGGTTTAAGTCCGGGGCTCGGGGTGAGTCTCGGGGTGAATTTAATGATTAGAGCATTACTGGGAATTAAAGGGTAATGGGATATGGATTTTTGGTGTTTGAGGTTATTGAGAATAGCGGGAATTGGAGGGTGTTAATTGTGATTAATGAAATAGGTGCAAAAGGACGGCTCTGCCCTTGGTGGCTGTTAAGGTTTTATTTTAGACCTAAGGGTATTTAGGTCCTTTCCCCTTAAATGATATATATCAGCCATTAAGGCTGTAGAAGAGTAACAAAAACAGAGCCTCTCCTCCTTCTCTCCCGATAGATTTTCTTCCTCTTTTCTCTTTGGATTTTCGAGCTCAGTTTGAGGAATTAAGCTAAGGAACCAAGCTTAGCCAAGCTAGGGTTATGCTCCACCATTGAAGAGGGTGTGTTGCTGAGATTGAGGTGAGTTTCTAGCCATTAGAACTCTTTCTTTTGCTCTGTTTTCTAAGTTAAGTTTCAGCTGGTTTTTGGGTTGGAAACTTGGGAAATGGTTGGAGTTTTGGCTAGGGTTCTTGGGGTTGTGGTCCCTAGGACATGTGGAGATGGTTTTTGGGTTTATTTGGCACCAAAAGTGGGATTTGGAAGCATTGGAATCGAGTTAGAATTGAAGGAGTCGAAGAAGGAAGTTTCAGGGGTGGCTCTGTCTGGGGCTAGCGCTATAGCGCCCATCAGAGGGCGCTACAGTGCTACATAGGGCTTCAGTAGGGCAGTTGTGGTTCTGTCTTGAGCGCTGGGGCGCTAGAAGGGCAGCGCTGTAGCGCTACCCTATTCCTTCAGAACCCTGTTTTGGGTGTTTTTAAGGGTTTTTGGCTCGGGGTTTCAATCCTTAAGGCCTGGGATCGAATCTACTCACTGTGTGGGCATGTTTCGAGGTCCCAAGAGTGGGGTTTAGGTTAAGACCCTATCTTTGGTGATTTTCATTAATTGGAGATTGTTTTGGTTATGACTAGGTGACCATTAAAGGATTAAGGATTGATCGTTCTCAGGGGTCGTTCTTGTTCTAACTCTCACTCGAACTGGAGGTAAGAAAACTGCACCCTGTGTATATGTGACATGCATGGCTATTCTTGATGCATGTTGGTTGATTACTAAGTATGACACGCATGGCTATTATTGGTGCATGTTGGATTGTTGAATATAATGCATATGATGCACAAGAAACATGTGAATAGGACATGCTTTACACATTGAGTATGATATTATTCAGAGCTTGAGCCTCTGTGTTTGTGCATGGTCCTAATTGTACTAGTACTTGTTGAGTAAGCATGTTGAATACCTTGTATATGGATATTGGACATGTGACATATGTTTGGTGGCATGGCTTACTTGTGTATGGCACTGACTTATTAGTCAGATTCGGCAATGGTGTTAGATCCATCTGTGAAGTTGTGATTTATTAGTCAAGTTCACAATGAGTTGAACACTGGTCGTGTTTTACTGATCTAAGAGTCAGAAATGGCATAGCGTCATGAACGCCGAGCCAAATGAAGATTAGATCTAATCGATATCAGCATTGAATGACTCATATGGGGTATTAATGCTGGACCGACTGGAAGGTCGATGAAAATTATAAGTGCTTGGCTAGTCTAAGACTAGTTATTCAGAGCCAGGGCATATGGCCCCGGTGACTGTTTGTCACATGGCTAGGGAAGGCTGTTCCACAGTTATGACTCTAGAGTCAAGAGGAAGGTTATGTTGGTGACCAATCACCATGCACCTGTCCTGGTAAAGCTAGTGAGATGCTCACTTATTTGTTAAGCCCTGGTGATCCTATCATCACATGGCTAAAGGGTGTTGTCCCCATATTTGTGACTTTTGTGATAGTCACCTATTTGTTTGGACTGTTGGTCCTGAATAAGTAATACAATCACAGTTGATATTATATCATGTTATATTGTGTTTTCTTGCTGGGCTTCGGCTCACGGGTGCTATGTGGTGCAGGTAAAGGCAAAAGAAATTTGGACCATCCTTGAGTTGGAGAGCTTAGGTGATGAGGTGTACATATACAGCTGCTCGTCCACCACGGCCGAGGTTGAGAAGGAACTAGGGTTAAACCCTGTTTTTCCGCATAGAACGGCCTGTTGTAAATATTTTTTTGTAATAGACTCTGAAATTATAATTTTGGGATCCCAATATATATATTAAACGTTCTAATGAAACGTTACATCTTAACCAAACTTTTTAATCCCTAAACCGCTAATCATACTTAGTTACACGATTTTGGCCAAATAACTCGATTAGCGAGTTTAGCACTGTTTACAAGGCACACTGTAATGGTCCCTGGAGTTGGGGCGTTACAAAAATAACCCAAAAATCCTTTTTTGGAAATAGGATAGCGCTACAGCACTCTAAGGAGGGTGCTACAGCGCTACAAACAGAACCTAAAAATGTCCCAGAACACTCAGCCTAGCGCTACAGCGCCCAATGGCTAGCGATGTAGCGCTAGTCACAGCACATCAACTCCTGCATTTTTCCTCCTTCGATTTTCCCCGAGCCAAATCTCGCCAAAACTCTTCCAAACTCCAACCAAACATAAAAACAAGCCTACTAACCACCTCCACTCATCCCAAGCATCCCAAACACACATAATCCAATCACATGCACCCCTAAACAAAGAATTCACCATAGCTGAACCTAGAGCTCAAAAACTTAACAAAACAACCACTGAAACCATAGAACTTAAACTTGAATTCCTTATCTTTGCTGGATGAGCCTAGGCTAGGTTGTCCTTCTCACTAGCTTGACCTTCACCTCCTCAAATCTCAGCTTCAATTTCCCCAGAATTCCCACCAAGACTCAGCTCAAAGTCCATGACAATACCAAAACTAGAAATTGAAAACTATCTTGAACCTTACCTCAAATGAATGGTTTGCTCTTGCTAAATCCTTGCCAATTCTACAAGCCAGACCAAGGACTCTAGCCTCAAGCATCTACTCTGACTTTCCCTGAGTTTCAGCCCCAAAAGACCTCAAGAATTGATGGAGAAGAGCTTAAACCGAGAGAGAGAAAATAGACTTCCTATTTCCCTTTTTCCTTCTCTTCTTTCTTTTCTTTCCATTCTTTCCTTCAGAATTCCAGCCCTTTCTACACATTCCACTAAGTATAAAGCCTGGTAACATTTATCCTTTATAATCCAAATGACCACAATACCCTCCCATAAATCCTAAGCCTTTTAATCCACCTAGGGGCATTTTGGCCATTTCACCTAACTTTCTCGCTAATTCCTCGAGTGTCTCTATTATTTACCACTTACTTCCCGACACATAACTAATCACCAATTATATTCCTCAATATCAAAATAGACTCCAATATGTTCTCTAAATTCCCAGAAATACCCCCAGGTTCGCCCCGAGCCGGGAATAAATCCCCGCTGTGACTTTTTCGCTAAACTGCTCACTTGGATCGCCTCGAATCACAAATTACAAATATATCCACATAATTATGTGGTCTCATCATTTTATCACAAATATATACAGTTATGCCCTCAACGGGCCAAAATTACGATTATGCCCTTCTAACCTAGTTAGGGCCTACATGCATACTAATACACATAGTCATGCATCTCAGATATTCAAATAATCATGCAACATGATTTTAATCATTAAATCACATATAATCTAGTTATGCCCTCCCAGCACATTAATCAAGGCCCTTAAGCCTTATTAGCAAATTTGGGTCGTTACAGCTTGGGTAAGTCCAGTACAAGTGGTACCCAAAAAGGGTGGTATGACTGTGGTGAAGAACGAAAGTAATGAACTGATTCCAATAAGGACTGTGACGGGTTGGAGGATATGTATAGATTATCGGAAGTTGAATAAGGCAACTAGGAAAGATCATTTTCCTTTCCCTTTTATTGATCAGATGTTGGATAGGTTTGCGGGGCATAACTACTATTCTCTAAATTCCCATAAATACCCCCAGGCTCGCCCTGAGCCGGGAATAAATCCCCGCTGTGACTTTTTCGCTAAACAGCTCACTTGGATCGCCTCGAATCACAGATTACAAATATATCCACATAATAATGTGGTCTCATCATTTTATCACATATATATACAGTTATGCCCTCAACGGGCCAAAATTACGATTATGCCCTTCTAACCTAGTCAGGCCTACATGCATTCTAATACACAAAGTCATGCATCACAATTAATCAAATAGTCATGTATCATGCGTTTAAATCATTAAATCACATATAATCCAATTATGCCCTCCCGGCACACTAATCAAGGCCCTTAAGCCTTATTAGCAAATTTGGGTCGTTACATTACCTCTCTGAAATTCTAAGAACCCCTAGCTCATGGATGGTCTTAGCAGCTCCTACTTCCTCTTTGTAGCCTGAACTTTGCCTAAAGTTCCTCAAATTCAAGGTTGGGTTCTTAGGTTCAAGTGTTAGTCTTCAATGGATTTGAGGAACGAAACAAGTTAAGGAAAGATAGAGGGAGGGGGAATGAACGTGGAACTACTAACCAGGGGAAGCTGGTCACTTAGCTCTATACACATGGTCAAATGACCATCTTACCCTTCCATTACTTAAACTTCAAAACCAACCCCAAGGCTATTTTGGTCATTTGACACCAATTCCCACTAAACCAAATTACACCTAAAATTCCCAATAAATCCATTAATCCTTCAAATACTCATATGTTTCCCAAGTATGTCCTATATTCTGATAATTCCCGGTAATTTCCCAAGTATGTCCTACATTCTGATGATTCCCGGCTCACCCGGGCCGGGTATTAATCCCCGTTGTGACTTTTCTAGTAACTTGCTCAAAAGGACCGACTCATGTCGATTATCTCAAATACATTCACATAATAATGTAGTCTCAAACATATAACACATATGATTACAATTATACCCTCAACGAATCAAAATTACCAAAATGCCCTTTTTTTTTTAACAAAAGTGGACCTTTAAGCATATTTAATACACATAAGCAATCATATCATAATATAACTCATATACTCCACATAATCACATATTTATTAACTCAATTAACACATAATTACTCCATGTGCCCTCTCGACACGCTAATCAAGGCACTAAGCCTTATTAGGAATTTTGGGACGATACAACTACCCACTCCTTTTAGAAATTTCGTCTTCGAAATTTATTCAAACATCTCGGGACACCGGTTGTGTTCTTTATCTGACTCTAACTTTTGAGTCATGTTCTTTATCTTGCTATTCCTTTATAAATCTCTCATTGTAGTGACAATCTTATTTCCTTAACCCAAACATGTGTAGTACTCGACACATCTTTCCTTAGAATTGATAATTAATGCACCCTATAAACTCATGCCAATGTCGGAGCAAAGCTAATCTGTAGGCCACCTGTCAAATTACTTTCCAGAATCTCAAAGGTCTAAGAAACTGAGGATCAAATTTCCTTTTCTTTGCAATTATTCTATCTCTTAAATCAATGATATTTGAAGAAACACAAATCCTCCAGTTCTGGAACTCCACTTCCTTTACATGAATTCGTGTATCTTTGCTGCCTTCTCAATAAAGAGAGTACTTCTGCTCTAACACTTATCAATAATTTCATTGGTTCTCAGAACCTTCTCAGAATTGAAACACTCCCTTTCTCCCATTTCATCCCCAAAAATGGGTGGTTGTCACCTCTTATCTCATAATTCACATATGGAGTCACTCCAGTTGTTACTCATAACCATCGCTGTAGGAAACCAATCAAGGGACTATACTTACTCCAGGGTCCCTAAAAACTAATTCATATGCTGAAAGCACATTCTCTGGTGTCTGAGTCATCCTCTCAGATTTTCTATCTGTCTGAGGATGATAAGTGATACCAAATCTCAATTTTGTACTCGTCACCCTCTGCGAGCCTTTCCACAACTTGAAAAAAAATGTGGGACCTCGATCGACCACTATAAACTTTAGTGCCCCATGGAGATACGTTATCTCCCTTCACAAATAACTTAACATACTATTCAACATTATAATTTATTTGCACAGATAGAAAATGCGTTGACCTGGTATACCAAGTCACAACCTCTCATACCAAAATCATCTTACCCAAATCCCTAGGCAATCCATCCATCGAGTCCATAATTATATACACTCATGTTTATATTAAATTGCCCAAAGTTCATTATAACCCCGCCGGCCTCTAGAACTCAACTTTCACTTGCTGAAAGAGTAGAAGCTTAGCCACCAATATACAATTTCAAATCTTGATACACTTTCATGATTCTTGAGTGTAGCGAGTATGGAGTGGTACAAGATTCATCCAGAATCTCTCTCTTGATGCCAGCATCCATCAGAACACATATCCGATCCTCATATCTCAACCTATCCATGTTAAAATAGTAGATTTCTTAGCCACTACTATTAAGATTCTCTTTCTGTATTTCATTGTTTGTAGAGGCATATCTTCCAATTATCAATCGTAGATTCTAGGCCAATCCTTGTCGTTTCCTCAACTAACTTTGCTATAATCCGTTTCGAATCATACACCTGGCATGGACCTTCCCAACCCAAGGCATCAGCTTCCACGTTAGTTTTCCCTGGATAATAAAGGATCTCACAGTCACTTCTTCACCGGTTCTCACCAATAGCTTTCTCTCATATTCGAACCTCCACGGGTAGTAACACACTCGAAGCTCCTTAAATAGTACCATCGCCAAACTATACATACAATTTTCATTGGTGTTAATTCAAATTCCTGTGTAGAATATCTCTATTTTATTCCTTAACTACCGTGAAGCATAGGCCATGTAATGACCTGATTAATTCTAAGGCCTTAGACCTCAGACCATTAAAAACTACTAAGACATAGCTACTATTTTGGAAGACATGCATAAAATAATAGAAAATTTATTAAAAACCCAAAATACGGTACTGAATACAAAATATGGTATGAGATCCCACTATTTAATACATAAAAACATAAACATAAACTTTAATTAATTGTATAAAAAAAACTAAGTGCGGAAATACATAAGAACATAAATTAAAAGATTTGAAACAACGTCATCCTCGATCTTCTAGCAGTCCATTCAATCAATCTATCCCCAATACACATGTCAAGCTGCCACGAATCCATCCCACCTTCCAAGTTCATTTTCCTGCACCATCTAAAATAAAAGGAATGAGCCTAATGCCCAGCAAGGAAAATCTACTAAAAAACATATATCATAAATCATAAGACTATACCATACAACATATACTATAAAACATATGACGTAAAAACATATATCATATTGGACTATAATATTAATGGCCATTAACTCATTACCGTGGCATGTGATAAAACCATCTAGGTCCTCAGTCTACTAATCGAGGTAGGGAAGATCATAACTCTAATCCACGATAATGATAAAAATCTTAGGGTTTGCTATCTAAGCAACTATAAGCCCCAAGCAACTAAAAACATATTCATACATATATTCATAGCACATAACATATCATAGCATATAAACATATCATAACACATATAATCTAACATATTCTCCTTACCAAAACTGGGATATTGGAGACAAGAACGGGATTGGAAAACTCCTAAAATCAACAGTAAGAATCATGAGTTTCTAAATAAATGGAGATGAAAAGGAGATCTAAACCATCAAGATAGAAACTTACTGAAAAACCTTAAGTTTCAAGAAACTTAAACACCTAACCAAGAAGCCATAAAATCAAGTTAGGAGTTGAAAGAAATGAAAGAAAATAAATAAACTATGATATGTTGGAGAATCTTTGACACTTGTCATATTTTCGAACAAAATCCTATGAGTCCTCATTCATGGTAGGCCAGAAATACCCTTGCCTTAAGATATTTTTTGACAAACTCTGCCCCCAGCATGATCTCCACAGCAGCCTTCATGGACCTCTTGCATCAGTTCCTTAGAAACACACCGTAACAAAGCCATCAAGTATCCTCTTCTATACAAAATCCTGTCGACCAGAATAAATCAAGACGATTGTCTCTGAAGCATCCTCGCTTTGTTTCTTTCCGCTGGTAGCAACCCCTGTTCGAGATATTCAACGATGGGCGTCATCCACGTGTCAATCGCTTGAATCAATAGTGAAGCCTCTTCCATTTGAAGGCTCGGTGACAACAAACGTTCAACTAGTACTATGTTCAAGGCGTCGACATATTTTGTGCTTGCTAACTTGGCCAAGGCATCAGCATTTGAATTCTGATTGCAAGGCACTTGTTGGAGAGTATACTTTTCAAACTGTGCCAATAAGTCCTTTGCTTTGTTCAAATAAGCAACCATCTTGAGACCCCTAGCCTGATACTCTCCCATAATTTGATTAACCACTAGCTGGGAATCGCTATAAATTTCTAGTGACTTTATATCCATGTCTCTAGCTAGTCTTAATCCTGCGAGCAGAGTTTCGTACTCGACTTCATTGTTAGATGTTGTAAAGTCGAATCTGATGGCACAATGGAACCGATGTCCTTCGAGTGTGATTAAGATCAAACCTACTCCAGCATTGTGCTCGTTGGAAAAGCCGTCTACGAAAAGCTTCAAGGAAGGAGTTTGATTTAGACTATCCATTTCTTCCATCGGTTTGCTAATTGGAATTCTGGTGAATTTTGCGACAAAGTCTGCTAGAGCTTGTCCTTTCACAGCTGCTTGTGGAGAAAAAGAAATGTCAAACTGCCCAAGTTCGACTGCCCATTTTAATAACCGACTAGCGGCTTCTGGTTTCTGTAAGATTTTCCATAATGGCTGGTCGGTGATTAACACGATGGGGTGAGCTTGAAAGTAAGGTCGTAGCTTTCTAGAGGCCAGAATCAAGACATAGGCAAAATTTTCAATGGGTGGATACCACAACTCTGCTCCCACTAACCTCTTGCTTACATAATACACTGCTTTTTGTATGTAGTCTTCTTCTTTGATTAAAACAGCACCGACAGCATACTCTGTGATTGCTAAATAGATGAACAAAGTTTCTTTTTCAACTGGTTTGGACAAGAATGGTGGTTGTGATATGTGGGACTTTAGCGCTTGAAAAGCCTGCTCGCACTCTTCTGTCCATTCAAACTTCTTGTTGCCTCTGAGTAGATTAAAAAATGGAACACACTTGTCCGTTGACTTGGATATGAAACTACTCAGGGCAGCGATTCTCCCAGTTAGGCTTTGAACATCTTTAATCTTGAAAGGAGACTGCATCTCGATCAGTGGTTGAATCTTTTCAGGATTAGCTTCGATTCCTCGTGAGTTTACTATGAATCCCAAAAAATTTCCTGATCCAACGCCAAAGGAACACTTGAGGGGGTTCAGCTTCATCTCATATTTGTTCAAGATGTTGAAGCATTCTCGCAGGTCCTTGATGTGTTCTTCAGTTTTCTTTGACTTAACCAGCATGTCATCAACATATACTTCAATGCTAACACCGATCAACTCTTTGAACATATGGTTGACCAGTCGCTTGTAAGTCACACTAGTGTTTTTCAAACCGAAGGGCATTACATTGTAACAGTAAAGTCCTGTATCTATTCAAAAGCTAGTGTGTTCCTCATCAGGTGGATGCATACTAATCTGATTGTACCCAGAGTATGCGCCCATGAATGATAAAATTTCATGCCCTGATGTAGCATCGACCAGCTGGTCGATGCTTGGAAGTGGTAAACAATCCTTCGGGCAGGCTTTATTAAGGTCTGTGAAATCCATGCACGTCCTCCACTTGCCAATCGGCTTGGGAACTACTATAGGTTTGGAGACCCAAGATGGGTAAAATGCTACCATGATGAATTTGATTTCCTTCAGCTTCTCGACTTCATGTTTTAGAGCCTTTGATCTATCTTTGTCGAGCAACCTTCTTTTTGGTTGTACAGGTGGAAAGTTTTTGTCTATGTTTAAGACATGGCTGATCATCGCTGGTCTATCCCAACCATAGCTTTATATGACTTTCAGAAGTCGCAAAAAATCCTAGAAATGCGATTTCAGAAGTCGCAAACTGACCCAAACACCCAAAGTTTGATCCCAAAACATAATCCCAGTAGTTTTCGACCACAAAAACACCTCTAACAACTTAGACACGCCATAACAACATCCAAAATCCCCTTGAAACCTCAAACAACATAATTTAACCAAGAACACCAAAAATAACCCATAAACATCAAAATCCAAGGCTTACCTCTCTGAAATTCTAAGAACCCCTAGCTCTTGGATGGTCTTAGCAGCTCCTACTCCCACCTTGTAGCCTGAACTTTGCCTAAAGTTCGTCAAATTCAAGGTTGGGTTCAAGTGTTAGTCTTCAACGGATTTGAGGAAGGAAACAAGTTAAGGAAAGATAGAGGGAAGGGGGAATGAACGTGGAACTACTAACCAAGGGAAACTGGTCACTTAGCTCTATACACATGGTCAATGGACCATTTTACCCTTCCATTACTTAAACTTCAAAATCAACTCCAAGGGCATTTTGGTCATTTGACACCAATTTCCTCTAAACCTCAAATTACACCTAAAATTCCCAATAAATCCATTAATCCTTCAAATACTCAAATTTTTCGCAAGTATGTCCTATATTCTGATCAACTGTTGTGACCAAGGGCACCGCATGCTCCACATGCCCTTTGTCTGAAACTTGATTCGTCTGTTGGAATCCCATGCCCGTTGTCCCTTCGCTGCCCTGGATTTCCTTGACCTTTTGTTCTGACTCTAACTAGGTCTTGCATTATGTTAGGATTTTCTCGGTACGATCTCCTCGTGGATGTGCCCTGTGAAACTCCTTGGATGTCCATACCTTCCTTGAAAATGGCAGTGAGATGAGGAATTTCCTCCTTTGCTATGTTATAATATTGTGGTGACTTAGGCGCATAGAAGTTCATCATGGTAGCATCTGAATTAAGTGCACCGAATCTTGACATTTCGCAATGCACAGACTCTTCTTGAATAGGTTAGCTTATCTCCATGTTTTCTGGATGGGATTTTGCATGCAAGCTCCATCGTTTGAGGAATAGTGAATTTGGCATTATTCTTATGCAACAAGTAACCTAATTAGTTGATGGTTACCAAATTAGTTCTTAAATTGTGAGAGATTGGCTTGGAAGTTGTGAATTATGAGTACCAATGATGTGGTTTTCTCATTATTAATTGGATATTATGGAATGTTAGTTCAATTAGTGACACTAGACACGGTCAAATATTTTGAATATCACAAACTGGTAACCTAATTAGTGGATGGTTACCAAATTAGTTCTCAATTTGTGAGAGATTAACTTGGAGGTTGCAAATTGTGAGTATAAATGAGGTGGTTTCCTCATTGGTAGGGATCCTGAGTGAAGAAGTGGGATGTTAATTCAATTAGTAACATTAGACATAGTCAATTGTTATAAATATCACAACTAGTAACCTAATTGGTGGTGGTTACCAAATTAGTCTCAAATTGTGAGAGATTGGCTCGGACGTTGTGAATTGTGAGTACCAATGATGTGCTTTTCTCATTACTAATTGGATATTAGGGAATGTTAGTTCAATTAGTGACACTAGACATAGTCAAATGTTGTGAATATCACAAACTAGCAACATAATTTAAGAATTACCTTATTTTTATAATTTAGAATATAAGAATTAACCGATATTTAGATTAGAAATGCCTCATTTTTATAATTTAATATATAAAAATTAAATTATATTGAAAATAAAATTTATGTAATCTTATAAATATTAATTATATTGGTCTTCAAATTTGCCATCTTCTTTATTTCTTTTTCAAATTTTTTTTCTTTTTCTTGTCCATGTTACCAAAAATGCAATATTTCCCTACAAAATAATCATAAATTAAATTAAAATAAAACTATTTTCATTTATGAAATATGTCACATATAAATTTATGAAATTATGGTACATTAGGAAATGTTAATACTATATAGTAACACTGGACATAGTTTCCAAATATCACAACTAGTAACTTAATTAGTGGATGGTTACCAAATTAGTTCTCAAATTATGAGAGATTAGCTTGGAGGTTGCAATTTGTGAGTAGAAAAGATGTGGTTTTCTCATTACTAGAATTCCATAGTGACTAAATGGGAATTAAGGGATGTTAGTACAATTAGTGACACTAGACATAGTCATATGCTCTCAATATCACAAACTAGTAACCTAATTAGTGGATAGTTACCAAATTACTTCTCAATTTGTGAGAGATTAACTTGGAGGTTGCAAATTGTGACTATAAATGAGGTGGTTTTTTCATTAATAGAATTCTAGAGTGACTAAATGGGATATTAAGGGATGTTAGTACAATTAGTGACACTAGACATAGTCATATGTTCATAATATCACAAACTAGTAACTTAATTAGTGAATGGTTACCAAATTAGTTGTCAAATTGTGAGAGATTATCTTGGAGGCTGCAATTTGTGAGTAGCAATGATGTGTTTTTCTCATTACTATAGTTCCAGAGTGACTAAATGGGATATTAAGGGAAGTTAGTATAATTAGTAACACTATACATAGTCAATTGTTCTAAATATCACAACTAGTTACCTAATTGGTGGATGGTTACCAAATTAGTTCTCTAGTGACTCTAGACATAGTCAAATGTTTTGAATTTCACACCCAGTAATCCAGTTAGTTGATAGTTACTAAATTAGTTAATACATTATGAGAGATTAGTTTGGAGAATCAAATTGTGAGTACAATTAATATGCAAAATTTAAGATTGATTGGGTTTTTGTTATTAGTTATAAATAAATTTATGGTGATTTTATTGACACCCATTTTTTTTCTCTCCACACCCTCTATTAGCTAATTATTTGTTTCTAATTATATCTTTAATATAAATTTACACAAATACCACTAGTTATTTAACAATAAAATTATATGTATTCACAAACACTTTTTTAACCCATCAACTAGATAACAAGTATAAAATAAATTATAAATGTTAAATTGTATTTTTATATATTTTAAAACTTTTTAGCAAACATGTAAGTCAAATATATGTTATTTATTAATTTTGAATTAGGTAAGCTTTAATAATTTCTAACTAGAAAAAAAAACTTGATGTTAAAGATGAAATAATAAATTCTTCCAAATATCATATAGTAGGGTTGTCGAGTGACTAAGTGGGATATTATTATTTATGATATTATAAATCATTTTTATTTAATTTTTAAATATTTATATAAAAATCCAAAATGTAAATTACCTAGACCAATTGTGTGCTGCCACGTGGGCATTTAACAACTAGGTAGATATGGATGCAAAGAATTGTTGACAGGAGATATTATAACGCTCTGGTTAGCAAAGATCATTACAATACGTACTTTAAACAGTGCTAGACTTGCTAATCAAGTCATTTGGTTAAAAACGTGTAATTAGGGTTAAATGATTATAGGATCATTCTAGGGCCCGTTGCCCTGATAGGTGACCATAGAGTCATCCTGGGGCCCTATGCCCTGGCTAGGTGACCGTAGAGTCACCCGGGGCCCTTTGCCCTAGCTCTGTATAACTAGTCATAGAGTTAGTCAAACGTTTTGTTTTCCAAGCGACCATATGGTCGGTCGACGTAATAGTATGTTCCAGATTAGACCTAAGCCCTTCGACCAACGTATAGCACTATTGCCCCCCTAAATAAGTCAATGACTTAATAGATAACTAGATACATATAAGCATACTCCAAACAACACAAGTATGCATACATAATCATCATATCTCAGTCAATTAAGTGCACACACATTAATAACTATGTTCTTTAGCGGGGTCGAGTCCTAATCATACAGTTATTCACATATAGCATGTATTGGGTGCAATTTTCTTATCAGGTCCAATGCAAAGCAAATAAGAACGACCCTCGAACACGATCTTGGTTCAGAGCCTCTAGCGTTAACCTAGTCACAACTAGAGAGTTCTTCAAATTTGTTGGAGAACACTAAATTAACCTTAATTAATTAAAATTTAATCAATATTATTCTAAACTAATATATAGTTTTTAAATAGAACATATCAATTAAATTAATTAATAAATTGCATATAATTATCACATAATTGTACATTTGCCTTTAAAATTAATTCCTTGTAATTTTAATTATCTCTCAATTTATTTTGTCAATACTCTTTGTACACTAACAATGTAGTATAAATGTGACTTAGAGACCATGGACCTTTAACCTCCAATAAGCGAGACTATTAATTAAATTTTTTAATTAAATAATCTTATTTATTAATTTCATTGTTACTCTACTATAAATATGAAATTGAATTCTTAGTTATTTCCTTATTTACCTTCTTGCTCTCCTAATTCTTAGTTGATGAAATCTTGCCTAAGCACTTATTAAAATTAGCATAAAATACACATTTATATTTAACTTATGCTCACTTTGTTTTTTCTTTTACATATTCTAAATATATTTAAATAAAATATTAGGCAAAAATAATAATATATATACATTAAAACTTGTTAAAGTAAAAACAAATATACATGATTTTTATAAAAAAAATCTATGAAAAAAAATGATTGAAATTAATACAAAAAAGAAATTAAAGAATATAAAAAAATTGTTAAAATAAATATCATCATCCGTTTACTATTAGTTTTATTTTTAAATACTTTTAAAATTTTAATTTTATTTGTTTTTATTTTCTGTTTAGTGAAAAGAATTAAATTTTATGAGTGATTTTTTTTATGAAATTATCAAAAATTATAATTTTAATTATTTTTATTTTTAATGTAGGAGTATAAAATTTTTAACTTTTGGGGTAAAACAAAGCGTAGATAATATGATGGTTTAGTGTACCAAATTTTGGTTTGAATAATATATTATATTTAATTAGTTGTTTTGAATAATATGTCAAAGTTGTTTCCCTCGTATGTTGAAGGTCTTATCTGTTATATAATACAAAATAGTAAACATGTGAAAAGAAAAAAAAAATGCAGAACTAAATTTGTTATTTGACTATTGTCGGATAATTAAATGAATAAATAGATAGTACTTTCTTCTTGAGGTATAACTGGCCAATTAAGTTTTAAGGAGTAATGATATATTAGCTACCCCTATATATATAGCCTCTCAATAGTCAGCCAAATGTTAGGTATCCTTTATATTTCTCAAGCACTTCCTTAGCCACACGATTGAAACATATACAAATACACAGCTTGGATGATGGAACGACACAAGTCCCGCCTCCGTACCGGGCGGGACATCATCCAGGTCCTATATATATATATGTATATATATATATATATATATATCAAGCTCAATTAGTGCTAAAAGTTATAAATATTTCTAAACAAAAGACTTTATTTATAGAGCTAGACTAATACAAAAAAAAATCAAAAATCAAAATAGAGAGACTTAGTAGTGATTAACTAACTATAAAGTAACATTTAATCAACTACGTTGTCTTGGTTATTGGTTTCTATTTTATGTAGTTTTGTAGTATATGTAATGTTGAAGGTTGATTTATATTGTTCTCAATCATCATATATTGCATGTTGCTATTATTTATGCTGAAATGATTGCTGATTTTCAGATTTGATGAGAGGTAGTAGTGTGAAATTTATTGTTGTGTTTCATTGAAGATTAATTAGAATTTTGGGGAATATTCATATGAATATTTTTTTATGATTATTGCTGAAATTTTGATGATTATTGGGATATTGATGGAGATATAGTTTTTTTTTTGCTTGACTGCTTAATAATATTGGGTGGGAGTTGTTTGGCTATTGATGATGGAATGTGCTAGAATTTTTATGAAGTATATGATTTTCAACATTTCATGGTGCATTTTGTAATTGCACAAGAACCTTATATATTTTTATGTATATATATTATTCTTGTAGTGAAAATGACATTCTGTTAGCATTGGACCATGGGTAGAAGCTAAAATGTTTGTTGTGATATTGATGAGGATGAGTTTTTGCCAAGGGAAAAAGAAACGGCTTGAAGAATCCATCATCAAGTTAAGTTATGATATTATGGGGTTCCATTGTTAACTCAAGTTATTATTATTAGATTTTCTAGTTTTGTATTATAACTGTGATAAGAGTGAAATTTATATTTGTTCCAATTTTTTTTTTAGATTTGTAACTATCTAATTAAATGTAAAAGTCTTGTTTTTTTTAATATATAGGTTTTTAGATTTGTATATAAATGTTTCATTTAAATCTTAATTTTAAATTTAAAATAAATATAAATTATTTTTAAAAAAATTAAAAATTTAACTTTTAAGGACACGCATTGCGAGCCCTAAAGAAAATTCTTTTATGGCACGCGAAGACAGCCCTCAAATATTTATTTAAAGGCACTCAACGAGATCTTTTAGGACACACATTGTGAGCCTTAAAAAATTCATTTAGGGCTCGCAATGCACACCCTAAAAAGATTCTTTACGGGTGTTATCTCTAAAAAATACGAGGATGAGGTGAAGAATGAGAATGCGACATGTGACATCACAAATCAGGGAAAAAATGACAAAGTATTGAGAAAAGACCGACGGACAAAAAAGATAGGTTCACGATCTATGGGGAAGTCGACCAAGCCTAAACCCACTAGGGGTGGTTGGCCTGACCCCTACCCCTAGGGGTGGTTGGCTTAAGCAGGCCCAAGAGCCCTAGGGGTGGTCAGCCTGACCTTTACCCCAGGGGTAGTCGGCCCCAGTGTGGCCAAGAGAGTGGTCGACCTGACCCCTACCCCAGGGGTGGTCAGCCCCAGTATGCCCAAGGATCCCTAGGGGTGGTCAGCCTGACACCAACCCCTAGGGTGGTCGGCCCACCTTATTCTTCGTAGGGTGGTCGGCTCAAACTCCCAAGTACACTTCACTGAGAAATACCCACTCTCGTTCAATCTGAGATCAACAGTCATATGCCTAGCACCGAGAGGAACAACAGGTCCAGCACCCAGAATGTCACAGACCTAGCACCCAATCTCGGGTCATCGGGCCTAGCACCTAAGTCTCACATGCCAACAGAGACTTAACATCTTCCCAGAGGTTTCTATCGTGCTTTATCCACCACGATTTAGAGAAACAACGAGAAGACACACGATCTCATAATCATAGGGAGGTGGACACGTATCTCCATTACCTGATGATAGTGTACCAAACCACGATCCTAGTATTACTGGTCATGTAACAACCCCTGGGTACTATAAATAAAGGACCCAGGGCTTCATTTCAGGGGATTCTTTTGGGCTGGATCGCTTTTTCTGGAATTTTGGAGATCTAAAGAACATTTGGGGAGAAATTTTGGGCAAGTGAGAACGAGTGAATACTTTGGTTCAACAGTGTAATTGTCAAGTGATTCAATACTAAAAGCTAAGTGGATTAGGTTATTACTGTTCATTAGAATTCTTGTAAAATTCCTGTGTGTTTATTTAAGATAATCATACTTTGTTGTTTATTCTATTTATTTCGTTCAAAAATTGTCGTATACTGTACGTACGACCGTTGGCCGATTTCATAGGTCAACATTTTGGTGCTTTCATTGAGAGTACGAAATCAAGAAACACACTTTCATTGTTTTTATGACGCCTTCAAAATCCAGTAAGACCAAGAAGACTGCTCCCAGGGATTCCACCACCCAGGATCCCATAGATCCCGTTAACGAACCTCAGGTGGAAGTTGGAGATCAACCTGATGCAGAAGATCCATATGACCCTCAGCGGGAGGAGATGGCGCAATTTCTGGCGAGGCAGGAGGCCTTTGCTGCAGAAATTTCCCTTCAGAGGGCGACTATGGAACGACAAGGACGACAGATAGATGAGCAGGTCTAGAGAATGATCCAGAGGGGGCAGGAAGCTGATTGGAGACACCAGGAGGCTGCTGTGGCCTTGGAGGCAACTACTCAGTTAGCCCGAGCTAACACTGAAGATACTGCTTAGGCGGTGAGGGAGACTCTGGCCAAAGCAGCAGGAATGCGAGACAACAGTAACAGAGAGTCCCAGGGGAGGAGTAGGACCCCAAGGACACTCTCAGAACCACTTTCCCAGAGACAGGATGAAGAGGCATAGTTCAAGACTGCCTCCTCCATGACTAAGAAGAATAACACTTCATCTCGGAGTAGGAGTTTTACCAACCCGAAGGCCCCCTCCTAGGGGGACCGACAAAATAGTGCAGGAGATGAGGGTCAAACATCTGAGAGGCGTGACAGGAATGGAAATGGCCACTCAAAATCTCAAATTCATGTAGGAGGAGAGGCTCGGGGGCAGGGTTGCACCAACAGGGACAAGGCGGACCTACCACCCCTACACCCTCAGTCTCGCAAAGGAAAAGAACCGATGAATAACACCAATATTGTGTTCGAAAGGCTGGGGAAAGATGCACAACCTCAGGATTTGAGGGAAGTCATCAATAGGAGGACCAACGCTCAGGAGGGGGTGCCAGGGACGTCTACCCTACCTGGATTAGTGATCCCACCAGCAGTGTAGGCTCAAATAGATGCACTCATCATGGTTGTCTAGGGTCTGACAAAGAAACCTTCCAATGTCGAGCTGACACATAGAAGTGGGAGTCCCTTCAGTGCCAAGATCTAAGCTGCCCAACCACCACCGAAATATAAGACCCCGAAACTTCCTACATACACTGGGAAGGAGGACCCAGTACGACACAGTGGGAAGTTCGAGGATCAGATGGAGTTACTCGGTGTGGAGCATGATTATAGGTGTAGGGTATTCCCTACCACTCTTTCTGACTCAGATCAGGAATGGTATTTGAAATTCAAACCTGGATCCATCACTTCCTGGAGCAGTTCAGGAAGGAATTTTGCAAGGTCTTAAGTGTCGGGCGAATTCAACCAGTTTATGTCAATCAGTTAGCTGACATCAAGCAAGGGAAAGATGAATCCTTGAAAGACTACATTCAAAGATTCATGAGAGAGATAAACCGAGCGTCCTCGGTAGGAGATGAAGGGAAGTACGTTGCCATCTCGGCAGGAATAATTTATTCGTAGTCCCTTATGAGATAATATACACAGGAACCCCATCAACACCTTGCAAGAGTTCCTGGACCGAGCCGACAAATACATGAAGCTAGATGATGCTATCATGAAGGAAGAAAAAGACATAAACCATCCGACCACTGTCAAGGTGGATAAAAACGGCGCAAAACCTTAGGGCGGCAGTGGGGGCAACAGTAAGAAGAGGAATACCTCAGGGGCCGAGCAGTGTGGAGAAAAGAAAGCTAAGTCAGCATCCTCTAACAAACAAGCTAAGCATCAAACCTACCAGCCGATTTTCACCAATTATACCATCCTGACCACATCAATGGCTGAGATTTACTTGGCAACATACCAAGAGGTACCATACCGAAAGCCACCACCCTTGCGTTCAGAAGGAAAGAGCGACAATAATAAGTTTTATCGTTTCCATAATGATTATGGACACAGAACAAACGAGTGCAAACAATTGAAGGATGAGATAGAGTTTCTTCTCCGATCAGGAAAACTCTGGAGGTACCAAGGCAAGACCGAAACCCCAACCAGGAATCCAGAATTCCGAAGGCAGAGGAGTCCGCCACTGGACCTACTGTAGACTTCACACTGGATACCATATGTGGAAGGCCCCACATAGAAGGAAACAGTAACAATGCCCGTGAGCGATATGTAAGGACCCTTAGACATGAGATAGGGGAGTCTTCCCAGTGTATAGAAGTCGAGAAGTGGTCTCCAAAATATCCAAAGTATGAAAGTGAAACTCTCACTTTTACAGAGGATGACGCCAGGCACGTGAGGTACCCCCACAATGACCCTCTGATCCTTACCATTCAAATCGCCAATGCCCGGGTGAAGAAATGCTTGGTGGATACGAGAAGCTCAATATATATCATCTACAAATCATCCATCGAGAAGATGAAGCTCACAGTCAAGGACCTGACACCATGTTCCCAAGTGATATATGGGTTCACGGGAGAATGCATAGCACTAGTAGGAACTATCAGACTACCGATCACGATGGGGGATGCCCCAGGCACGAGACTGTGATGATAGAGTTCCTGGTGGTAGATTGCTCATCGGCTTATAATGTAGTGCTTGGGAGACCCTTCCTGATGGCATTACACGAAACAATATCTAACTGGCATATACCTTTGAAGTTCCCCACTAGCGCAGGGCAAGGATGTGTACAGGGTAACCAAAGGGAGGCACGAGAATGCTATAATGCGTAAGTGTTCAAGACAAAGAAAGGACCATGTGTAAACAACATGATAGTAACCTGCTGCGAAGAGAATGAACGAACCGATGAGGTTGTCACCATGGAAGTTGACGTTGAAAAAACACTCTACTAGAGCCAGGGGCTCCTTTTAACAAAAAATTGTTTTTATAGCAAGTTTCCCAAAATGAGGGAAACGACATCGATCCTCGCTTTGAGGATGACATCATGGGGTGGGACCAATCGAAGATCTTGATGAAGTCCTACTAGATGAGGAGGACCCAACTAGAGTAATTAAAGTCGGGAAAGAGTTAAAGGTTGAAATTAAAGCACGGTTGGTGGAATTTTTGAAGAAAAATCAGGATGTGTTTTGCATGGTCACATAAGGACATGGTTGGAATTTCTCCATTCATGATAAGTCATGTCCTCAATATAGACAAGAACTACCCACCAGTGCAACACAAAATGAGACTGCTTGACAAAGACCGATCTCAAGCCCTGAAGGAGGAGGTGGAGCGGCTCAAGGAAAATTATTTTATAAGGGAGGCCTACTACCTTGATTGGGTATCAAACCCCGTGCTAGTCCCAAAACCAAACGTGAAGTGGAGAACATGCGTTGACTTCACAGATCTGAACAAGGCCTGCCCCAAAGACTGCTTCCACTACCCAGAATAGACCAACTGGTTGATGCAATGGCATGACATGAAATACTCTCATTCATGGATGCATTCTGGGTATAATAAAATAAGTATACACCCTCCCGACGAGGAACATACCAGCTTCCGAACAGATAAGAGATTGTACTGTTATAAGGTGATGTCATTCGGCTTGAAGAACGCAGGGGCCATCTACCAATGTTTAGTGAATGGCATGTTCCGAGACTTGATCAGCAAAAATATGGAGGTATACGTCGATGACATGTTGGTCAAGTCCAATGAAGCTGGAGGGCATGTTCAAGACTTGGAGGAATGTAGGGGTGTACACGGTTTGGTTTGGTGCAGTTTAGAAGAATTTTTAAACCAAACCGCTCATGCGGTTTTTTCAAAATGAAAAACCAAACCAAACCATTAAAATTAAAAAACCAAACCAAACCATAAATAAACAGTTTGGTGCGGTTTGGTTTGGTTTGGTTTTAACCATATAACCAAATTATTAAAATTTAAAACTTTTTTTGTTATAAAATAATTAACTAAATAATTGTATTTAAATACTAATAATTTTAGCTTTACCTTTAAGACTATGAAAGTCTACAAGAAGCTTATTGTCTTTGTTGTTGTAAGTTTAAGTATTTTGAATCGTTTTATAGAAGTGAGAAAAAGAAATGTTTACTTTCTAAACAATGTGGGACTTTACATTTTTTTTTAGTTTTAGAAACTTGTGCATGTATTAAATACTACTAAAAACATATCATAAACAATTAAATTGTTTGGCTTGGATGGTTTGGTAGACTTTATATTAACTTAAGTGTAGGGGTTCAAACCTTTGAACCATCATTTCTAAAAATTATTTTTTTAGAAAAAATCACGGTCCGCGTCCGGTTTAATTGGTTTAAAAAAATTAGAAACCGTGACCAAACCATTAAAGTTGAGCAGTTCGGTTAAACCGAACCATCAAAAAACTGTTTCATTGGTTACGGTTTTTGGCGGTTTGGTGCGGTGCGGTTTGGTTCCAAACAGTGGTTTGCGGTTTATATGAACACCCTTAGAGGAATGTTTTGCAATACTTAGAAAGTATATCACAAAGTTAAACCCTTTCAAGTGCTCGTTTGGAGTTGGTTCTGGTAAGTTTCTCGGATACATAGTCAATTCATGTAGAATCGAGGCTAACCTCGAGAAGATCAAAGTATTGATCGACATGAAGTCACCTACCACAATCAAAGAAGTGCAAAGCTTAACCGAGAGAGTAGCTGCCCTCAGTAGGTTCATATCAAAGTCTATGGACAAGTGTGTCCCTTTCTTTAACTTACTGAGGGGGCAGCAAGAAGATCCAATGAACCGAGGAATGTGAGGAAGCTTTCCAAGCCCTGAAGGAGCACCTCGCCTAGCCTCCCATCCTTGCGAAGCCAATATATGGTGAAGTACTATTCATCTATTTGGCAATCACCGAGCATGCAATCAGTGCTGCTTTGGTAAAGGAAGAGAACAGGGTACAACACCCTGTATACTATATCAGTAAAAGGCTAGTAGGTTTAGAGTCTAGGTATCCGCTTATTGAAAAGCTAGCCTATTGTTTAGTAATCACCTCTCGAAAGCTGTATCCATATTTCCAAGCTCACTCGATCCGAGTCCTGACTGACCAACCGCTGAGACAGGTTCTCCAGAAACCAGAGGCCTCGAGACGATTACTCAAGTGGGCAGTGGAATCAGGATAGTTTGATATCACTTATCATTCGAGGACGGTGATAAAAGGACAAGCATTGACAGATTTCATAGTCGAAGACACCAACCTTGAAGACCCTTCCTACAAATCGGAGAATGGAGATACCGAGAAGGAAGGAGATACTCCTGTATGGAAGCTATATGTTGATGGAGCATCCAATGAGCACAACTCAGGCGCAAGAATCATACTGATCACTCCGGAGAATCTTCGAATCCATTGCGCTCTCAGATTTGGATTCAACACTTCAAACAACGAGGCTGAGTACGAGACATTATTAATAGGGTTACGCTTGTCTCGGGATGTACATGCATAATCCCTGAAGATATTCAGCGATTCCCAGCTAGTGGTGTACCAGGTACTGGGGGAGTATTAAGCCAAGTGACTTAAGATGGTGCAGTACCTGAACAAGGTGAAGGTTTTGTTGGCACAGTTCAAGAAATACTCAATTATACAGGTCCCGAGAGAGAAGAATGCCAATGCCGATTCCTTAGCCAAGCTTTCCAGTGCCAAAGATGCAGACACCCTAAATGTCATTTCCGTCAAATACTTGGCGGAAAGAAGCATAATCGAGTAGGAGGCACTACCTGTTGAGTTAGGAGATACATGGATGACCCCTATTATTAACTTTCTCAACCAAGGAGTAGTGCCCAAAGATCGGAACAAAGCAAGGAAGTTGGTGAGACAAGCTGCACGTTATATGATAGTCGAAGGGGTACTGTACCGATGAGGGTACTCCTTACCACTGCTAAGGTGCGTGACACCCGACCAGTCAAAGTTGTTAATGATCGAGGTACATGAGGGGTTTTGTTGAGATCACGCTGGGGGACAGAGCCTATCAAAGAAAATCTGAAGATAAGGATACTTCTGGTTGACGATGAATGAAGACTCAATGGAGTATGTTAGAAGATGCAACAAGTGCCAGATGTTCTCCAAGATACCCCGGGTGGCACCTAACGAATTGATGCAGATGCAAAGCCCTTGGCCCTTTGTTGTATGGGGGATTGACCTAATCAGAAAGCTACCTATGGGAAGGGGAGGAGTCCAATTTGTTGTTGTAGCCGTGGACTACTTCACCAAATGGACTGAGGCAGAACCACTCGCCACCATAACCTCAAAGCGAAATAGCAATTAATCTGCTTCTTAAAAGAAAACCAGGATGTATTCGCATGGTCACACTCAGACATGGTGGGAATCATTCCAAATGTCATGAGTCATTCACTTAACATCAACAAAAGCTTTCCCCTGAAGCAGCAAAAGCGAAGACTCCTGGACGATGATAGAAAGAAGGCCCTCAAGGAAGAAGTCGACAGGTTAAAGGCAAATCAATTCATACGAGACACCTTCTATCCTGATTGGATTTCCAATCCAGTGTTGGTTCCAAAGCCCAATGGCACATGGCGAACCTGTATCGACTACTCCGACCTTAACAAGGCATGCCCTAAAGATTATTTCCCCTTACCTCAGATTGATCAGCTCGTAGATGCCACTGCAGGTCATGGCATCATGTTGTTCATTGATGCTTATTCTAGATATAACCAGATCGTCATGCACACGCTGGACCAAGAGCATGTGAGCCTTGTAACCAATAAAGGGCTATACTGCTACAATGTCATGCCCTTCAGGCTCAAAAACGCTGGAGCAACGTACAAAAGACTGGTGAACAGAATGTTCTCTAAGAAGATAGGTAACAACATGGAAGTTTATGTTGACGACATGCTAGTCAAGTCCAAACATAATGATAACCATATGGATGATCTCGCAGAATGATTCACCGTACTACTGAAATATAACATGAAACTCAACCCACAAAAATGCTCCGTTGGAGTATCTTCAGGAAAGTTTATGGGGTTCATAGTGAATGCGCGAGGAATAGAGATTAATCTTGACAAGATCAAGACTTTGATTGATATGCCCTCACCTCAAAAAGCATAAGGACATCCAGAGTTTAACTGGACGAATGGTGGCCCTAAGTAGGTTTGTTTCAAAATCTACTGACCGTTGTCTTCCTTTTTTCAACCTTTTGAGAGGGGGCACAAAGTTTGAGTGGTCAGAGGAATGCGAGCTCGCATTCCAGGACCTAAAGAAACATCTCGTTGAACCACCGATCTTGTTGAAGCCCATCACAGGAGAGGTCTTGTACTTGTACCTCGCTACCACCGAGCACGCCACTAGTGTCGTGCTCGTGCGAGAAGACAAGAAGGTACAAAACCAGTGTACTATGTCAGCAAAAGGTTACTGGGGGCAGAATCGAGATACCCTTTAATGGAAAAACTGGCTCTCAGCCTAATCCACTCATCTCGAAAGCTCCGACCTTATTTCCAAGCACACCCTATTCATGTGTTAACTGACCAACCACTGCGACAAGTTCTATCTAAACCAGAAGCCTCTGGAAGATTGTTAAAGTGGACGGTCGAACTCGGACAGTTCGAGATCACATATCACCCGAGAACAACCATAAAGGGACAAGCCCTATCAGATTTCATCATAGAATGTACTGGAGTGTCTAACGACGAAGTTATAACCCCAGCTCGCGAGCTGTGGAAACTTTATGTTGACGGATCCTCCAACGGAAATGGATCGGGGGCAGGTATCATACTGATCACTCCAGAGAGAAGTCAATTTCATTCTTCTTTAAGATTCAATTTCGAAGCATCAAATAATGAAGCTGAATACGAAGCATTATTGGCAGGACTTCGAATAGCCAAGGAACTCAAAGGCTGCCATAGTGATTCAGAGCTGGTGGTCAACCAAATTTTAAGGGAGTATCAGGCTCGTGGCATAAAAATGGCTGCATATTTAGAGAAAGCCAAGGCTGCGCTCGGACAGTTTAAGTTCTACACTATAGAGCAAGTTCTCCGAGAATTAAATTCAAACGCGGACGCATTGGCCAGGCTCGTTACGACTAGCGAGGACGATACAATAAATGTGGTCCTAGTCGAGTTTCTATCAACCCCAAGTATCAGTGAGCCTGACAAAGAAGACGTGTGCATGATCAATTCTCAACCTACCTGGATGACCCCAATAGTCGATTACCTCGAAACCAACATTCTCCCAGCAGAACGAAATAAGGCTCAGAAATTGATGTATCAGATCCCAAGATACACTATTATGGAAGGAAGGTTGTATCGAAGAGGGTATTCTATGCCACTACTCTGATGTGTAACTCCACTCGAGGCAAAGAAAATTCTGGAAGATATTCATGAAGGATTTTTTGGAGACCACACTGGGGGGCAGAGCCTATCCAAAAAAGTGATAAGACAGGGGCATTTCTGGTCCACAGTCAAGGCAGACGCATTCGAATATGTCAAAAGATGTGATAAGTGCTAGCGATTTGCTTCAATTCCACGAGCTGCACCTACCGAGCTAACCATGCTGACCTCCCCATGGCCATTTGCGGTGTGGGGAATCGATCTTATAGGCTCACTACCAATAGGCAAAGGTGGAGTGAAGTATGTTGTGGTCGCGGTCAATTATTTCACAAAATGGACCGAGGCCGAATTCCTGGCAACAATTATCTCGAAAAAAGTTTTAGAAATTGTGGTAAAAAACATCATCTGCTGATACGGAATGCCCAGAAAGATAGTGTCGGACAATGGAACCTAGTTCAAAAGTGACTTGTTTACTCATTTCTGCGAAAAGAATGGGATAATAAAAAGGTTCTCCTCCGTCCCCCATCCCCAATCAAACGGCCAGGTTGAAGCAGTCAACAAAACCCTTAAAAGCTCCATAAAGAAAAGGTTTGAGGAGGCTAAAGGAAGGTGGCCCGAGGAGTTACCCCAAGTTCTGTGGGCCTATCGAACAACAACTCGAACTTCGGCAGGACATACTCCCTTCTCCCTAGCATATGGATGCGAGGCCATGTTGCCAATTGAAGTCGAAATACCTACAATATGGAGCCATGCCTACGATCAAGCCTTGAACCAATCCCAGCTCGAAGAAAGTCTAGACCTTATTGAAGAAAGACGAGATGAAGCTCAACTGAGAAATGTCATATATCAGCAACGAGCTACCCGATATTTCAATAAAAAGGTTCGAGATAGAAAATTTGGATTAGGAGACTTGGTATTAAGATGTGTATTCCTGGCTACAAGGGATCTGTCTGCTGGAGTACTCGGACCTAACTGGGAAGGACCTTACTAGATTGAGTCTACTATTCGACCTGGGGTGTATAAATTGGTGAGATTGAACAGAGAATTGGTACCGCGAGCTTGGAATGATGAACATCTACGACTTTACTATCAGTAGTGTAGGAATAATGTTTTATTATAACCAAGCTTGTTTATTTTTCAGACCTTTTGTTAATTAAGTGTTCAACTTTGATCAAAAGTTATTTTCTTTACTAAATGTTGTATTTTTTGCAAACTCTCTTAATTCAATAATCTATGGTCACACTCATAGGATATTAATGGGACATCAGTGGTATACAATAATACCATAAGTTTTAAAAAATAAATAACATAGAATAAAAATGTCTGGATCGTTAACCCGACATAAAAATGCTAAGTATACACGTAAACTAACAAAAATGTATGGATTATTAACCTGACATAGAAGTTAGAAGTGTATATGCGGGCTAAAGTTGTCTGGATATAACTAGATACGCGAGCTATGATGATCTGGACATAACCAGATTATCAAAATTATAAGTGTCTGGATATAACTAGATACGCGAGCTAAGATGATCTGGACATAACCTGATTATCAAAATTATAAAGCGCCTGGATGTGACCAGATTCGTGAGCTAATATGATCTGGACATAACTAGATTACCAAAATTACAAGTGTATGGATTACAAACCAAACACGAGCTAAATAAGTTTGGAACAAACCAACTAAAACTAATCGACAGAAAGTTGGAATATAAATAAACCTACTTCGAGTTAAGTCGAGATCGAGGCTGGAATATTTTGCAAAAAGATAGTTTCTACCTCACAACCTTGGGGAGCTACTCGAGGAAGAGGAAAAGTGACTAGAAAAGCAAGATATAACTAAACTACCTATCTTACATGACATATAAGTACTTTCGAGTGCATGGTAAAAGTAAGGTTCGACCTTGACAAATAACGATATCGGACATGGATACATCGAGTAAATTGTGCATGAATGCATTAAAACTCGAGCTTAAATCCAACAGATGTGTTTGTATAAATAAAATAACTTAAAAGCAAACCTTTAATATGAGATGCTTGAAATATTTCGACCTAGGAATGTAAAGCAAAAATATTAAAGTAAAAGCTGAATGTAAATTAAGTGTACGGAGGTTTTCAAGCTAAGAAAATTATACATTGAAGTTACTGTTCGAACAAATATAAAATAGCCCTTAAGCGAGCTATCAATTGTCTTTGCCCCAAGGGCTTAAAAAAAAAAAGAAGTTACAAAAATATTAATGAGACGCAGCCTATGACCTCGCTTCTATGAAGCAGGTGCATCCTCCACAGCAGCATCGGGTTTCTTCCCCACCTTTTCTGCCTCCTCATCAAGTCGAGCTTGCCACCTCTCCAGGAACTCCTCTTCGAGAGTGTCAAGAAAGCTAGTATCGAGATCAACATTGTTGTCCCAGATTCTATACATGGCCATATCAACCGCATAATCCTTCTTTTGCTTGAACTCCTCGAGAAGGCGAGCCTTCTCACCTCAATTATGTCAAAGGTGGCTTTCTCCTCCTCCTCGAGCTTGGCATTCGGCTCTTCAAGCTCCTTGATTCTAGAGTCCCTCTCCTTAATCTCAGAATCTTTAGCCTCTAGCTTTGACTTGAGCTCAGACTTGGCAGCCTTAAGCTCGTCTACGAGCTTAATCTGGAGGTTTTTCGACTCCTGAGCATAGGACATGCTCGAGTGGACTTCATTGTTCAGCTTGTAGTTAAGTTGAGCAAACGCAGCAATGGCCTATACACAAGGAAAATGGGTTATAATACATACAGAATAAATCCGAATAGGCAGCATGACAGAGTAAAAGGAATTACCAAAGTGATGAGCTCGCTACCCTTGTCATAAAGGGTGTTGGTGTCTCGACAGAAGGTTAGGAATTGCCATTGGGGGGCGCCAAGATTGCTGAAACCTTGGCCAACTCGTGACAATACATCTGAGCCTAGAGTGGCTCCGTGTGTCCCCGCAGCGTTGTTAATCACATACTTAGGGGAATGGGTCAAGATTGACAACAAGTGTTCCTAAGTGGGAACCAACTTTTTTGGGGTCGTAGCAGTCCTTTGAGAAGTTTGAATGGTAGGAGGAGGCAGGGGGGTGTGAGACCTCAGCAGATACCCTGACCTCGGGGTTTACAGCAGCAGCTTGGCTCTGGTCTTGGGAGTCCGGGGCTGGAGGAGTCGCCTCGGTTCTTTTTGGGATCTTAGTAGGGCGTCCCGCTCTCTGCGACGCCCTCGGATGCTTGCTCTATTTAGCTCCAGAGCGGCGGTTGAGCACGTTATTGAGATCGGTCTCCATGTCGCCTGCACATGCACAAGTTACACATTAGTTAACGAGCTTAAACTACAAAAAAGAAATAAATGTTAAAGTCATAAGAAACCTAGCTGGAACTCTCCCCCGAGCTTGTGCTCGGTGACCAAGTAATCCCAGTATCTTCAGAGGAGGCTAGGGGAGTCCCTTCCCTATACGTGAGTGATAGCCTCGAAAGGTCTCTATAGTCATTGGTACCGTACTGAACGACGATCCCATCCCAGACTTCATTTAAACTATACATAGTTTGGAATTTTCCTAACCAACTATCGAACCTATGAACCCTCTCATCTACCCAAGACCAAGCATGGAAGTTATCCTTGGAATCCAGGAACAGGATCAGGGTGTCAGGCTTATGCTTTAGCAAAGAGGGGGACCACATAGCCGAGCTAACAATGATTTTACCTTCACCACTCGAGCTCGAAGCCTCGTATTGTGCTTCATTTCCCGAGCACGGGCGTTCATGATGGCGAGCCACTGGGGAGCGGGCCGTGAGCTCGATGACCTCTGTCTTGGAGGAAGCTTTTCAGTGGGAAGAGGCACATGCTCCCACTTCAGGTACTTGCGATAAGTGACATCGTATGTCGACTGATCTTGCTCCAAGAGGCCACAAGATCAAAGTTTTTCTTCATGAAGGAGATAGTACAGGGAGCGCCTACCATATGACAGCTAGAGCATAACCTTCTTGTGCTTCACCATTGAGTCCGAGGGTATGAGACGGTGATAATTGGCTGAAGAAAAGGATACGTGTCATTAGTTCGAGCCTAATCATTAATCGAGCGAGAAAGAAATGACTATGTGTACTTACGAATTCATTTGAACGAATAGAATTTTGAAGGAGCAAGGCTGTCTGTCCAGAAGAAGGCCTGTTTGAAATTCAGAGGATGGTTCGGCATATCCTCGAAGATCTTCTTCTCCTTTGGGTAGCTCGACAAGTAGTAGAAGCCACCCCCTCCCCGAGCTCGAGAGGGGTTGCTTTTCAGGCAAAAGAGATATAGAATCTCTTTTGGTGAAGGTCCTTCCCACTTTAGCTCGTGGTATAGCGACCTGAGGGCAGACAAAACCCTGTATGAATTGGTCTGAAGTTGGAAGGGCGCGAGCCCGACAAAGTCCAGAAATCCTTAAAAAAGGATTTCAGGGGAAAAAGAGCCCCTGCCTTCATATGCTCGCGACTCCAGGCCGCGAGCTTAATCTTGTTATCAGGTTTGCCATCACTCGGGGCATAGCAGCTCCGCTCGTTCGGAGTTACGAGTCGACACATCAGCGTGCCGGAGAGCTTCAGGCCATGGCGAACAAGAATGTCAGAAATTTGGCCTGTCGAAGTGACCGAGCTCCAATAATGCTCGGCCTCGAAGAATTCCTCCCTGGAGGTAGGAATGGTAGCAACTTGCGAGGTAGAAGGGTAGTTTTAAGAATCTTCCATCAGTGAGAAAGCAAGTACACCAGGTCGAAAGCAACAACGACTTTAAATTTGGGATCGAGAGGGATATGTCTGAGTTCGGGGTCTTCGTCTGGATAAATCGCAACCCAAAGTGTCTTCCTTTTTCTTTCCTCAACCTCTTCAATCTGACGTCAGAAATGGGCTCGGATATCCTCTTGTTCGCACCTCACGCGGTGCTCGTGTATCAGTCTCTGGTTCCAGGTGAAGGGAGATTCTGGACTGGGAGTTGATGGAGGATAAAGGATTGTGAGCACTGACCCCCATCGATTCTCAGAGTTCTGCAACATCTAGCAAGAAAGAAAAGGGTGAGGGCCAGGCATACAAGAAATCAGAGTATGGTTTTTGGTGATTCGAACTCGAAGGCTCGATATCACGGAGTAAGCTCAATCGAGACTGAGGTCTCGAAAGGACAGATCAAATTCGAGGAGGAACCCTGAACTATTGTAAAGTTCGAGCTTCGAGCGTGTATTTGACGCGAGAGTAGGGAAATGTGGGTTCATTTTAATAATATTGGATTTTCAGGGGAAAAGTTGACGGTTACCCAAAAAGGTGATAATTTTGGGATCTGTGCAATTAAAAACCCTAATTCAGAACCCTATTTCTTTGCTCACACAACACACTACCCGTAGTCTGAAAAACCCTATATTTGCATTTTTTGCACTAAATCTGGGTTTAAGAACTAGGATTTCAAAAATTTTGAATCAAAAGTTTGTGTAATATAAGATAAACCACTTTGCAAAAGCTGGAAGTATAAACTAGTGAACACATTCATACATCAGAAAAGCATGTAAAAACACGTAAATAACAGAGCAAGGGTGAAGAATGGGTACTTACACACAAATGTCTGCAGGTACAGAGAAATCACCGACTAGAATGTTGGTAACAGAGGACTTGACCAAATCGAATATGTTGGAGGTAGATTGTTTTCGTGGTTTGGAGAACATGCAATGAAAATTTGATATAAGGAAATGAGGCTTTGTTTCTTTGGTGCGAGCTTTTTTCTATGAAGAGTGTAAAAGTAAAATGAGGAAGATGAAGTGGGCATATTTATAGACCCCAGGGGATGTCAAGGGTCGAACTAATCTGGACCATTGGCTGGATTCAGTATCTGATCGAACGATCGGGTGCAAACGTGGCGATGGCGGAAAAAAGCTGACAGGCGAATAGACCTGGGTGTGGTGAAAAAGTACTCAAATACTTTGATTAAGCAATCCGCAATTAACGCGTGTCCGCACTCGAGTGTAGTGGGTGGCTCAGTTTCCGAAAGAGGTAGTTCAAAAGTTTCCTTCTCATTGGATTCGAACTAATACTTTTGAGGGGGCAAAATGTTACACCCCGATTTCGAGAATGGGAATTTTCGATCTCGAAACTCATGCTCATAAGGTGTAAGCTCAAGACTAGCACAGTCGTCATGCGATCAGTAAGACAGAGACGGTCTCGCTAAGCAGTAAGTAACAACGTCCAATTGGTGAGCTCAGGAACTACGTAGTCTCGGAGGTGTTCCGAGGTTATAAGTTAGGCTCGCAACTCACAATGGCAATGGTTCAACACTTGTATAAATTTCTTGATTTATTTCCTACCCTCAGGCAAGATGATTCGAGCTCGAGTATTGTAAGCTCGAAGTGGATGGTCTCATCAACATCACTTGTTGGGAACATAGGCAAACCAAGGTGATGAGCTCGGAATAGGAAAACGGTCTCGAAGGCGTGTGAATCTAGTGTCCAAGCTCGTCAGCTGTGTGTGAACGTGTTTATTGTTGTAAAATCCCTATGTTTAAGGGATCTTATGTAATTTGTTATTAAATCCCAAATATCATGGGATATTACCGCGTACGTAGTAACTAATGCATTGTATGACATTATTTTAATTGATTTGTAGAATAACTTCCCGAAATCTATGGGAAGAGATTCGGTTCGGTAAACCCCTCTATAAATAGAGTGGGACAATTCATTTGTAGGGGAGGAGAAATTGATATTGGGAAAAACTCTGTACAATTGCTTCCAAAAAGCTATCAGAGAATTCCAAGAAGTTAATAACACTGACTCGTGGAGTAGGCAGATTTTAACTGTTGAATCACGTAAAAAATCGTGTCCATATTATTTGTTTCCTCTGATATATTTCGTTTAATTGCTATTCTTTTCTAAGTTGACGAAAAACTGCGTCAACAATTAGATTATAGGGTTCATGAGGTTTTTTTATTAAATTTCCATGTTTAATGATGTCTATGAGGTATTGGCATGTTTTTGTGTTGATGATTAAGTGTTTTTTTTGCACTATGAGAATAGGAGGAACTTGATGTATTTGGCCATACATGTGTAATTAGGGTTTTAGTTTTAGTTTTTTTTAAGAATGTACGCCATGATGAATTATATGTGATTGTTGTTTTGTGTAGCAACATGCTAGGTATATATTTGTGATGCCTAATTTTGTAATTTTGGTAAGTATGTAGGAAAGAAATGTAAGCAACTCTTGTGTTTGTTTACCTTGAAGTTTTGACCATGATTAAAAATAGACCTAGGATTCTATTTTAAATTAATTCAAGGAATGATGAACATTTATGTACTATATCTAATAGAAAAGCATGCTAAGTTTTGTGTATTAGTATTTATTTTTATGAGCATCTTGTATTATGGTTCTTATCTTGATGATTTGGATAGGAGCATGATTAAGATTTTATAATTTGTTAAAAATATTGATGAGTTTATGCTATGTTATGAAAAGTTATGATTTTATGATAAAATTTGAATTGGGAATTATGTGTCTCATTCATGATAAAGCTTCGACCATAGGGTGTATCTATGCATGAATTCTTGTTCATGATTTTATGTAAAATTGTTTCATGATTATAAGGTGATAAATTGGCTATAGGAATCTTTTAGATTTACCATATGATCTTATAAGGGTTTTGACCCATATGTATTAAAAAGAGTTTTGATTTTTCTTCAAGTTATTTGCCAAATAATTATCATGATTTGTTACTATGAGTTATTGGCATGGTTTGAAGGATGATTGTGTTGGAAATCTTTTAATTTTGGCCATATTGGGTTCGACTATAGGGTGTGAATATGCATGTGATGTTGTTTTCATGAACTTATGTATTAGGCAAGCATGTTTAAATATTGTGTGTGCCTATGATGGTTTTTGCCTAGGCTTTAGTTTGCTTTGAAGGCTTATTTTCAAGTAAATGAACCAATTACGTGTTCTAAGTTTTTATAGTAGAGACATACTTATTATTGTGTAATTTGTCTTAAGGTGATTGTCATTTTCGCATGGCCTATGCAAATGTGGGATATATTTCTGAATACTTAGGTGAGATTTTATGTGATATTAAGACACATATTTTGTTATAATTCTAGGCTCTTTGTGAAGTGTTCCTTCTCTTTGAATATTGTTTGGACTCGAGGTAAGGAAGTTAGTTAGATTACTGTTTTGTTTCTGAATGGACTCTAGTTATGAGATATGTATGCATTTGTTTGTGTTTGCTTAACCTAGTATTGCACCATTATTAAAGGCATATGTGTCTAATGTCTGGGCAATAGGGGTGCCATGTAAGTGACCAAAGGAGAGTCACATGTGACATGGAAAATAGGGGTGTCATGATCTTATGTTGTATGATTATGTTTTTATTTCATATTATCTTATGTTTATTATTATGACTTATATTATTATGGTTATGTTTTCATATGACTTATGTACTTATGTTGATGGATGAATTCTATAAGAAATGTATGTTATGAATCCATCAGATAGGTTGCTTATGCTTCTGTGTTGTGTCTTTCCTTCATTGTTTGTACTTTCTTACTGACATTTTAGCTTACCTCCATATTTTCCCCCTTGCATGTTTATACGTAGAACGTTTGATTGTTGGTGTAGAGCACAATGTTTCAAGGCCACTGCATTACGAAAGTGTGTACTACTATGAGGGGTCATTCTACCAAAGAAAAGATCTGGAACACCATGGTTTTAATATTTTCAGTATTCAGTTATATTTAATAAAATAGTTGTAATTTATTTCTTTTAGTTTACTTTATTATCTTATGTTGTATTTTGCTTGTAAAATCGGGATCCCACCCAAATTTCTATTTAGAACTTGTATTTTAAAGAAATTTTCAAGTTCGGTTTTCTTAAGGCATTTTACTACGGAAGAGAAATTTAGGGTGTTACAGTTGTAACAGTTGACACCGTTTTTCATCAGCAAGAAATTAGAATGGAGTAAGGAGCTTATAACTAACTAACAATACATATTTTTATGTGGTTTAACCGTTAATAACGCCTAGTCTATGAGTCACTTTATTCAATTAAGAACTTGCAAAGCTCAAGTTCTCTTTTAGGTTACAATTACTTGGTAGTGTTTTGACATGCTCAAGTTGTTTTGTGTCTTTTACAATGAGATCCAAGCCCTATTTATAAGAAGCTGTGGATGCTTAACTCTCTTTGATGAGAGCTAATTACATTGCTTTCCTAATTACATTTTATAAAACATGCTTTACACAAATGAAAGTAGGAAAAAAGTACTAAGTGTACAAAATACACTTCGTCTGTCGTGCTTATCAAGTTAGATGGCTTGCTTGGGTTCTTGAGTAGCCTTATTTGGTGTTGATTGGAGGGTTAAGTACGTACGGTGCATTGGGAAATGGAAAAATGTGTTAGGTGGCTCACCTCTATTTATTAAGTGTGATTTTGTATTCTGACATTTTAAATTATCGGTTGTACAAAACCAACAACCACTCTTCCCATGCAAACACCAAGATGTTAGTGGTAGGTTTGCAGGCATGCTTTGTGGTTAGGTCATGGTCCCTACATCCCTTTTTGTTGTTATCTTCCTAGTCATGACTTCTCTTGCAAGACTTGCTGAAGCCCGAGTAGTCATTTTATAAGAATTATGAGTCTGACCATTTAGGACAATATTTTGGATGTAAACTTTGAAGACTTGAGGAGCTAGTTAAGATCCATTCTAACTAAGTTGCGAGTGGTATTAATTGCCTACACGGGGACTTGGATAGTTGTGTGATGGTCTACTTGTTGAGGCTTAAATTAGTCATCCTGAGTGTGACATGTGTTCTGAATTGGACATGTGCCCCCGAGAACACCTCACTCGAGAGGTTTTGAAAAAAATACGTGTAACAATACCAATTTGTAATTATTGGTTACAAATGATTTCTATGAGTTATCGAATTAGTGTTGGGAATTTACAGCTTAACACTTTCTAAAACAACAATGAGTAATAGGAATAGTTAAATATTAGAAACTATAGTTGCTAATAAAGAACCTTATTCAAAGTATGAATGCAAATCTTGATATTCAAAGAACCATATTCATGGTATGAATGCAAATCTTGATAATAAAGAATTAAGTGATTAAATGATTATAAGAAAAATTTAGAAATATTTAATCATCAATACTAACAATGTAAATACAGTAGAATAACCAATTACAAAGTTAGGGTTTAGAGATATAGAACCTTTTATTTTGAGCAACTTGAATCTTCAAACTTGGGGAACATCTAAGGCTTATACAAAATAAGTATATTGTTGTCCAAAATTTCTATTCCAAGCCTTCCCTTATTGCTTGATGTTTCACCAATGTGGGATGAGAAGTGGAATTAAACAAGCCTTGAAACTCATACAAGTCAAGCAATGCTTGATGAGTTTCTTGGAGAAAACTTATGATCTTTGAGAGCAAGAAAGAGAGAGAAGTTAGAGAGAGAGAGAGTTGAAAAGTGTGATAAAGACTTTACAACTATAATAACCCTTATATATAGTGTAGGCATCACCATCAAGTCTAACCAATAGGATTAGAACTTTTAAGCATATCATTTGGAGCTAAGTCACATAACTGTACGGTCCCGTACGGACCTCCCAGGCGATGTGTCGCCTCTCTGCCCAGAGCATCCAAGAGAGATTCTAAAATTTCTCAAAATGCCTCCAAACTTCTTGAGAATGTTTAGATACCTCATTGTATCACTTTAGACTCATAAAAATCAATTACAAATGCCTATTACACAATCTCATATTTTCACTTCAACTTAAGTGAAAACCGTTAAGTATTTTGCACCTCATTGTGTAACACAACTTAACCATTATATTTAACCAATCTCAATAATTAGTAGCCCATAAGTTTGTAATCATTTAGTTACAAATAGGTTGGTCAAGTTATTGAGTTAGTTTTCAATAATTTTGTATATTCATCACCAATGCTTCCAAAGAGTTACTAAATTAATCACCAAAAGTTTTATTACTACTTGTTTCTTTAAAAGTAACTATTTTTTTGTTCTTATCTGATATCGTTTGTTTCATTATCTTAATTTTTTGTCACTTTTATTTCAATAAGATTTTTTGTTTTTTTTTTATTAAAAGAGTTCTTCATTTTTATGCCTTGGCTTTTATACCCTAGTTTTATATAGCTTTCTTATTTGATAATTACGAAACATTATATCAATATTACATTACATAAACTTCTTTTAGTTGATTTAGTGTTCAAGAGGATTATTGCTATTATTTTTAGGGATATTTGTGTTAAAAATATTAAATATTTTATAATAGTTGTTCTTAAGTACTAAATTTAATTTTTTTTACGCTAATGATACCAAATTTTTATTAATAGTTGCATTTAAGTACCAAATCAATTTTTTTATAGCATTAATACTTGTTACACCCAAATTTCGAGAATGAATAAATAGCCTCAAAATGTAGGCTCGAAAAGAGTAAGCTCTAAAATAACAAACGTTGGTTGTACACTTGTATAAATTGACATGATTCCAGGTCTGGTTAGTTATTAACACTCGAGCATGGGTGACCTTGTTCAAACATAGGTTGCAGGCTCGAAGGCACTGGTCTTCTCCAAAGAGTGAGGTCAGAAAAGTCGCTAGATGAGAAGGAGGTTGACTAGAGTGACGAGCTCAAAGTCTGGACCAGTCTTGAAAAGTGCACCAGCCTTACAATTGAGCTAAGCAATGTATTTTGCACGCGGAAACTGTTATGAAATCCATATTCCTTAGGGATTTGTTGTTATTAGATATTAAATCCTAATTATTATGGGATATTATGTAATTAATGTATTTATTTGCATTTATTTCAAATTTGAATGATTGATTGTAACATCACGAAATAAGGGGAAGATATTCTGTCAACCAGGTGTATAAATACCATGAGGAATTTCATTTGTACTCACGCACAAATGGTACTGAGAATACTCTGCAAAATTGTTTTCTTAAAAAGCTTTGAGAGAGTATTAAGATCAATAATATTGACTCGTGGACTAGGACGATTTTAACTTCTGAACCACGTAAAAAGCCTGTGATTTCTTATGTTTTTTCTGTAATGTTGTGTAGTGCTCTTCAAAATTAAGTTGAAGAAAAACGGTGTCAACAATTTGGTGCTTTACGACCAGCACTCAACGTGCAAAGGCCATCCTTGACTAATAAGTCAATGCTAGGATATGGCACTCAATGTCCTGGCGTTGAATTTCTCCATGACCAATAGGTTAGACAAGCGTATAATGCTCTCCTAGTTAGCCAAACCAAAACGACCATCACTCAACGCGCTATTGTCGCCTTTGACTAATACGTCAATGCTTCATGACCAATGCTTATCGCTATTGCCATTCTTCACTGATAAGTCAAGCCTTTCTCAATATGATAATGCAAACATGCATATATCATATGTCAAATATCTAGAGACAAAGCATTTAGCACGCTTAATCCATAATCACAAGCATAATCATAATCATGCACATTTACAGAGACTCAGTTCTGATCAATTCTATATTCAATATTCAAGCCATGCCATAATCACATTTATCACATACTGGGTGCAATTTTCTTACATGTGGTCCAAGCATATGTAACCAATAAATGACCCTCGAGCACGATCCCATTTCTGAGCCCCTAGCGATAACCTAGTAACAACCATAATATAGAATCCCATAAAAAAAAATGAGTAAATAAAGGCTTCCGGACAGAGTCCTAGCCCCCGGGACGTCGAATCCTACCAAATCAGGTGGTAGGATCGATCCCGAGCCCTTAGGTTTAAGTTTCCATCACCAAAAACCCAACCTGGCCAAAATGCTCGGGCGGGTCATGACTTGGCGCCCAAGAATAGAGCCGCGACCTGACCTCGAACCTAGCCATTTTCTCCATTTTTCATAGGATAATTTTGCCTCCAGTTCTAGATTTTCATAAATCAACACATGAGTCTCATCTAACACATGTTTTCTCAACATGGAAATATGAAATACATTGTATACGGCTGACAGTGCTGAAGATAAGGCCAGTCTATAGGCCACCTAACCGATCCTCTCCAGGATTTCAAACGGTCCCCCAAATCTAGGGCTCATCTTGCCCTTATCTCCTCACCCCTTTCCATGGTGATACTCTAAGGAAGATATAGTCTTCCACATGGAAATCTATGTTCCTGCATTTCAAATTAACATAACTTTTCTGTCTATTATGAGAAGCGAGCATCCGAGCTCTAATATTTTTAATAGCTTCTATAATGTCCCAAATTTGTTAATAAGGCTTAGAGCCTTGATTAGCATGCTGTGAGGAAAATAATTGATTTAATTGTGCTAATATGTGAATTTAATGAGTCTAGGAGTAGAGATCTCGTCTCTGCAGGTTCAGAGCTCCTATCTCTGTACCGAGCAAAGCGCAATGTGGTAATAAAGAAAAATTGTGATTAGCAATGCATGTTGAGGGCATAACTGTGATATATATGTATGTGTTGTGATTGAGACCACGCGAGTGTGGTGATATATTTGTGATGTGTGATCCGAGACGGTCCTAGGGAGCGAAATAATTATATAGTCACAACAGGGTTGAATACCCGGCTCGGGAGGAGCCTAGGGGTATTTTGGGAATACGGTATATGTTCGGGAATTACTGGGAACAAGTAGTAATTTAGTGACTATTTGGGCATGTCGGGACTAAAATGGGGATTTATAGGAGCACTTGAGGATTTAGCGGGATATGGAAATTGACAGGATTGCCCTTGCTGGCCGAGAAGGAGTGAGAATAGACATAGGGGCATCTTGGTCATTTAGGCAGCTGAGTGACTATGAGAAAACACTGGAAAGAAGGAAAAGACAAAGGGAAGGAAACAGAAAACAATCTCAGCTCTTACTCACTCTCTATCTCTCGGTTCTCCCTCCCTCTTTTGGTGCTTGAAGACTTGATGAAGCTTTGAGAATTCTAGGCTAAAAGATTGAGGGATCAGCTCAAAGTTGAGTACATCTCAGAGGTAAGATCCTAAACTCAATTTTTTCTGTTGAATTCTGCCATGGATTGGAAGTTGCATAAGAGTAAAGTTTTAAGTTTGATTTTGAGTGTTGGTAAGGATTATGGAATCATTTATGGATTTGTTTGGATGTTTGGATAGGGAATATGGGCTTAATTCTGGGTGTGAATTAGTGGTATAGGCTCAGGGAAGAACGCAGGAAAATGGTTTATTTCTGGGTTTTTGGGGCTCGAGCTGTGGTCCTGTTCATCAGGCGCCACGACCCGCTTGAACGTAGAGGCTTGGGGGCCTCAGAAACCTGCTCAGGCACCGCGCCGCAGGGTATAGCATGCTGCGGCCTGTGTCCGCCCGCCGAGAAGGCTTTGCCCTCTGACTTGTAGCGGGCTATGACCCTAAGGGGTGGGCCGCGACTCAAAAGGAGAAAAATAAGGGAAATAGAGGTTTTAAGCTCAGGAACTCGAATGCTAAGGCTCAGGAAGGATTCTACTACCCGGATGAGTAGAATCCAAGGTCCCGGAGGCTAGATTAATATCCTGAAGTTGTTTATTGGTTTAATACTTGATGGATGTTTATTATGAATGCATTGTGACTAGGTTTTCAACAAGGCTCGGATTAGGGGACTGTGCTTGGGATTGCATTGACTTATCAGCTCGGGACACAGGTAAGAAAACTGTTGTACCCGTAGAGTAGGGGCACAACCCTATTGTTTATGCTTAATATATGTGTGGATATTTGTGATTATTATGTTGTATTTTGTATGTTATGAGTGAACGACGAGTGGCTGAGAACGGCATGAAGCTGGGAACGGCTGTTATATTATTTCATAATATAATGTAAAATTATATTATATTATAATATAATGTTTTAGATTAAATAAATGTGACAAAGTGTGTCACATATTGTAACATATAAAAGTGAGTTACAATATTTAGATATATGAGATATATCCAAATAATGTAACATATTTGGTGTTACAAATTTGTAACTTCCAAACATTACCCTTTATTGTGTAAAATTGTTGTTACACAATATTGAGATGAATTTCATAAAGCCATATGTGATATGGCTGTTAGAGATATGATTTTAACCCCAATAATGTGTTTTGGGAGTTACAAAATCATTTGGGAGGGTTTGAAACCGTTTGGAAAAACAGCAAAAAATTTTGTGCTGAAATTGGTCAGTGGCCGCGACCACCAACATTCAGTGGCTGCGGCCACCATTGCCTCTGGCCGCAGCCACAGGGCAAAAAACTGACCAATTTTCATTTTTTTCAATATTTGTTGAACGGCTCAAAAAACCCAAATAACTCCCAAATCTCTTTTTTAATTCCATATTAATCTAATTAAAAATTGGTAACAGCCATGGGGGTTGGTGGAATTTGAAATTCAAAGGGTGTCTCTAAACTCTATAAATAGGAGTCTATAGCTCAGTTGTAAGACACAATATTTTCTATCCATTAGAGCACTTGGCTAGAAACACCTTGAGGCTTGATAATTCCAAAAAGCATTTCCAAAATCTAAGAGAGATCCCTTAGTGCTTGAGTTAGGGGGAAATAAGCTTTTGGACAAAGGTTTTAAACCTTGTTCAAGTTGGTGATCCCCAATCCTCTTCACTTAGGTTGTGTAAGTGAGAGTTTGATTGTGCTTCTGTTCTTCTTTTTATTCTATTGCTTTTCTTCTTATTCTCTTGTTCTATTTACTTGTATATTTTGTTTAAGAGTTGTAATCTTTTCATTTGGTCTAAACACTTTATTTTACTTGTAATCTTTTGCTTAGAGTTGTATTCTCACTATTCTCTTCTTCATCATCATCTTCTTCCTTTCTTTAGTTTATTTGTATTTTCAGTTATAGAGTTGTAACCTTATTTAATCAATCTATATCTACTTGTAATATTATTGCATAGAGTTGTAATATTATAATCATTTCCATTGAGGCAAAACAATATTTTCCTAACAACGGCAAGGGGCCATGATCGGCGTTAAGCATCCTGAGTGCAAGCCGCTAGGGCAAGACCCTCCCAGGATGCTAAATCCACCCGCTCGGTGAAGACCGTGAACCCAGGGCCTGGTAAAGCGCTTGGGACGATGTAGTCCGTTATGTGTTTAGCTTGTTGCTTGTTTTGTTGTATACTATAGAATGTTATGTTATACCTTATATGTTGAGTTTTCTTGTTGGGCTTCGGCTCACGGGTACTCTATGGTACAGGTAAGGGCAAAGGGAAGATCGACCAACCATGAGTATAGAGAGCGTGGACTGATGGGTACATGTTTGGCCTACCTAGCTGCCATGGCTAGGGTTATTTTGGGGAATGTACTATAATGAACTGCTTTGTCTCTTTGGTCGATCGTAATTATATTTTTGAGTTGTAATATATCTTCCAAACAGTATTTTGGGATCCCAACTGTATAACTTTTAATGATTTCAATGAATGTCCAAATTTTTATAATTAATGTCATTAAATGAGTTTTATTTCAATTTTGTCACACTTTTAACCTAAAACCTCGATTAGCGAGCTAATGACACATTTTTAACTCAAAAAGTAACAGCTCTAAGAAAGTAGGGCATTACAACTTGGTATCAGATCATGCCAAGGTTTATGGTTCCTGGAGATCGACCGAACATGTACGCTCGCAGCCAGTGACAGGCTCGACTCATGGTTGGTTGGTAATTAATGAGTTATATGCTTAATTGCTTGTTTAAGTTGCCCTGTTTGCCTATATATATATATATATAGATAGAGCTTGATGAATGTGTTGATATATGCATGATATTAGGGCATGGCCCCTTGCTTATTATGTGCTATGTGTGACATGTGGACTTGTTGGTTGTAGTTAATTGATGGGATTGGGAGGTGGTTTTGGATGTTGTTATCATGCCTGATGTGCGGCGTCATTGATTCCAGGCATATTGCAGTAATGCCTCGGCGATCAATCAGATTCCACGGCAATAGGGCCGAGGATGACAACCAGGGTCAGGACCCTCCACCTGCCCCACCGAATTGGCAGTAGTTATATACTGAGATGGAAGCTAGACTTCATCGAACAGAAGAAGAGCTTCGGCAGTTGAGACAGCAAGCCCCTCCTTGAAACATTGGGTTACAGGTTCCACAGACTGTGGCACCAGTGCCAGCCCAGCCTGCTATGGAAAATAGGTGGGGACCTTTGTATAAAAGGTTCAGGAAGCATTATCCTCCAACATTTGATGGTGGCCCAGACCCACTATGGGCAGAGCACTGGATGAACATGATTTCTTCCATCCTGAAATTCATGAGGGTGGAAGGGAATGAGAGAGTAGCCTACACCAACTACATGTTAAGAGAAGATGTCTGCATCTAGTGGGATGTTGTGTCTCAGAGAAGGAATGTGGCAGTCATGACTTGGGAAGAATTCAGAAACATTTTTAATAAGAAGTATTACAGTTTTGTAGTTCGAGCTGCAACGGTTGATGAGTTTACTAAACTGACTCAGAACCAGATGACGGTTACCGAGTATGCCTTGAAGTTTAAGTAGTTAGCGAAGTTCGCACAGGATTTGGTGCCTAATGACATGGCATGGAGAGATCAATTTGTGAGGGGATTGAACGTTATGATAGCCCATGATGTTAAGATGACTCTGGATCTGGGAACTACCACCTATGCACAAGTAGTTGAGAAGGCCCTTACAGCTAAGGGGGTCGAGGATCAGATTTGGAGAGAGGGCGCAGCTAGGCGCGATGCTCGGAGGATGGTGCCTCCTTTTACTGGATCTAGTTGGGGTAGTGGCCCCAGTGAACAGAAGAGAAAGGCCCCATACTCTTTTGTTCATTTTGGCTTAGATAGGAGGGCACGTGGTGCTTTTAGTGGCCGTTAGGGCAGGGGAGACAACTGGAGGAGTTTTCCAGTGTGTCCTCGGTGCAGACGATGACATCAGGGAGAGTGTAGGATCAGGGCCTGCTTTACTTGTGGGAGCATTAGTCACCTGAGGATGGACTACCAACACGCTAGGAAAGAAGAACCGAAACAAAGTGATAGACTCACTCCTGCCAAAGTATTTACCTTGGCCCATGATGAGGCTGAGGCTGCCCCTCGGTCGTGACAGGTCAGATTTCTAGTGCTGGTTCTTCTTTTATTACATTGATTGACTCAGGGGTTACTCATTCATTTGTATATGCTAGAGTGATAGATTAGCTGTGTAGACCTAGTGATTTGTATGCTAGCAGATTTTAGACTTTTTTGCCGATTGGGGAATTGGTAGTCTCTAGGAGATGGATTAGAGCATTGCTAGTAGAGATAGAAAATAGGGAGTTGTTTGTGGACCTGATTGAGTTAGTGATGGATGACTTTGATATGATCCTAGGGATGGATTGGTTATTAAATTACAGGGCAACGATTTACTGCAATCGCAGGATGGTGACCTTTGAACCGAAAGGGGAGGTACCCTTTTTATTCATGGGGATAGTGAGTGGACTGTGAAAACCTATGATTTTTGTAGTGAAGGCTAGAGACCTAATGCAAGAAGGTTGCATATGATTCCTAGAAAATATTGTGGATACTTATAGATTTTTTTCTGTTGGACCGGATGAGACCATATTAGTATGTGAATTTCCTGATTTGTTCCGTGCAGATTTGCCAGGGTTGCCACCACACCGAGAGATCGAGTTCGTCATAGAATTGGCGCCAGGGACAGAGCCAGTATCTAGGACACCTTATAGAATGTCTCTAGTAGAGTTGAAGGAACTGAAGATTCAGTTGTAGGAACTAAAGATTTAGTTGAAGGAATTGGATTTGGTATTCCTTAGACCGAATTTTTCATCGTGGGGTGCTCTAGTGTTGTTCATCAAGAAGATTGATGGATCCTTAAGGATGTGTATTGATTACAGAGAGTTGAACAAGTTAACCATTAAGAACAAGTACCCACTGCCTAGGATCGACGACTTGTTTGACCAACTATAGGGGAAGACAGTGTTCTCCAAGATCGATCTTCGGTCAGGCTACCACCAGTTAAGGATTAAAGAGGAGGACATACCAAAGACTGCTTTCCGCACAAGGTATGGACACTATGAATTCCTGGTCATGTCCTTTGGATTAACCAATGCCCCAACAACCTTTATGGACTTGATGAATAAGGTCTTCAAGGATTATTTGGACAAGTTTTTTATCATATTCATTGACGACATACTGGTGTACTCTCAGTCAGAGACAGAGCACGAGTACCATCGACGCCTGGTACTACATCGGTTGAGAGAGCATAGGTTATATGCTAAGTTTAGCAAATGTGAGTTTTGGCTACCCCAAGTAACATTTCTGGGTCATATTAATAGTAAGGAGGGGATTCTGGTTGACCCATGTAAGATTGAGGTAGTGAGAGATTGGCCAAGGCAGAGCAGTGTACCAGAGGTTAGGAGCTTTTTGGGATTGACAAGGTACTATCGGCGGTTCATTAAGGGATTCTCCAGAATAGCCACACCATTGACCAAACTGACGCGTAAGAAAACAAAGTATGTGTGGATAGATAGGTGAGAGAACAATTTCAAGAAGTTGAAGCGGCAACTGATCACCGCTCCTATATTGAGTCTGCCGTCAGAAAATGAGAAGTTTGTAGTTTACTGTGATGCTTCCAGACAGGTTTGGGGTGTGTATTGATGCAAGCTGGAAAGGTAATAGCCTACGTGTCGAGACAGTTGAAGGAGTATGAGCGTAGGTATCCCACACATGATATGGAATTGGCAGCGGTAGTATTTTCACTAAAGGTTTGGAGACATTATTTGTATGGCAAGAAGTGCGAAATATACACTGACCATAAGAGTTTGAAGTACTTCTTTACTAAGAAGGATCTGAATATGCGCCAGAGGCGCTGGTTGTAATTGGTAAAGGATTATGACTGCAACACCTTATACCATCTTGGGAAGGCAATTATATTGGCCGACGCACTAATTCGGAAGGGCCCGGGACAATTATTTAGTTCGAGGCAGATATCAGATAGGTTAGCTGAAGAGATGACTAGAACAGGTATTGAGTTGGTAGTTGGACAGCTAGCCAACATCACTCTTCAGTATACGCTCCTTGAGAGGATCAAGGAGGCACAAAGGGAGGATTCCCAGTTGAGAGAACGTGCAAAGGGTGTCTTAGTAAGAGCTGCTAAGGACTTTACTATTTCGAAGATGGGTTTATTGAAGTACAAATGTCGGATTTGCGTTCCGATAGATTCCGATATCTGGTGAAAGATTTTAGACGAGTCTCATACCACTCCCTATTCCTTACTTCCGCTTATGAGGAAGATGTACCAAGATTTGAGAACCTTGTATTGGTGGCCGGGAATGAAGAGGGATGTGGTGGATTAAGTGACCAAGTGTTTCACTTGTCAGCAGGTAAAGGCTGAACATCAGAGGCCAACAGGGTTGCTACAACTTCTAGGGATTCCAAAGTGGAAATGGGAGGATATCACCATAGAATTCGTGGTTGGATTACCAAAGATTGTGGGACAGCATGATTCAGTGTGGGTGATTGTGGATAGGTACACCAAGTCAGCCCACTTTTTGCCTGTTAAGTTGTATGTGAAGGAAATTGTGCGACTACAAGGAGCTCTGATGTTGATAGTATCCGACAGGGACACCACCTTCACCTCCAGTTTTGGGAGAGCCTGTGAAAGGCTATGGGTACACAGTTGAAGTTTAGTACCGATTAACATCCTCAGACGGATGGACAGTCCGAGAGGACGATTCAGATACTGAAGGATATGTTGCGAGCATGCGTACTTGATTTTGGGGGATCTTGGAGTAAGTATCTCCCTTTGATTGAGTTCTAGTACAATAACAGTTATCAGGTGACTATCGGAGTGGCTCCATATGAGATGTTATATGGGAGGAAGTGTAGATCACTCATCCATTGGGATGAGATGGGTGAGAGGAGGTATTTAGGTCCTGAGGTTGCTCAGAGTATCAATGAGGCAATTGAGAAAATCAGGGCATGAATGCTCGCCTCCCAGAGTCGGCAAGTCGGTGAGACGCAGGAGCGTAGAGTTTCAAGTCAGTGATCATGTGTTTCTTAGATTTTCTCCCTTGAGAGGGGTGAAACAATTTGGATTAAGGGGAAAGTTGAGCCCTAGGTTTGTTGGCCCCTTTGAGATTCTGGAACGAGTTGGAGAGGTAGCGTACAGATTGGCGATGCCTCCAGCTCTATCAGGGGTTCACAATGTGTTTCACATATCCATGCTCCGGAAGTATGTGTCCGATTCAATGAACATGCTGAGTTATAAGAACCTGGAGCTGGATCAAGATTTATCGTATGAAGAAAAGCCGGTTCAGATTCTAGCTCGAAAAGATAATGTCTTGCGGAGCAAGACCATCGCCTTAGTGAAAGTGTTGTGGAGGAATAGCAGAGTGGAAGAGGCGACTTCAGAACTTGAGACTAATATGGAGAATCGGTATCCCGAGTTATTCAGGTAAATTTTGAGGACATAATTTCTGTAAGGAGGGGATAGTTGTAGCATCCCAAATTTGCTAATAAGTCATAGGGCCTAGATTAGCGTGCCAGGAGGACAATAATTGATTTAATTATGCTAATATGTGAATTTGATGAGTATGTGATTAGAAATGCATGTTTAGATGAATTAAATATGCATGTGGAACCCATCTGGTTATTAGGGGCATATTTGTAATTTTAGTTCGTTGAGGGCATAATTGTGATATATATGTGTGTTGTGATTGAGACCAGGAGGGTGTGGTGATATATTTGTGATGTGTGATCCGAGATGGTCCTACGGAGCGGAATAGTTAAATAGTCACAACGTGGTTGAATACCTGGCTCGGGAGGAGCCTAGGGTATTTTGGGAATACGGTTTATGTTGGGGATTTAACGGGAACAGGTAGTAATTTAGCGATTATTTGGGCATGTCGGGACTAAAATGGGGATTTATAGGAACACTCGAGGATTTAGTGGGTTATGGCAATTGACGGGATTGCCCTTGGTGGCATTAAAGGAGTGAGGATAGACATAGGGGCATCTTCATCATTTAGGCAGCTGGGTGACTTTTAGAAAACACTAGAAAGATGGAAAAGACAAGGGGAAGGAAACAGAAAACAATCTCAACTCTTACTCACACTCTGTCTCTCAGTTCTCTCTCCCTCTTTTAGTGCTTGAAGACTTGATGAAGCTTTGAGAATTCTAGGCTAAAAGATTTAAGGATTAGCTCAAAGTTGAACACATTTCAGAGGATAGATCCTAAACTCAATTTTTTATGTTGAATTTTGCCATGGATTGGAAGTTTCATAAGAGTTAAGCTTTAAGTTTGATTTTGAGTGTTGGTAAAGATTATTGAATTGTTTATGGATTTGTTAGGATGTTTAGGTTGTTTGGATAGGGAATACGGGCTTAATTATTGGTTTAATTGATGTTTGGGGTGTGAATTAGTGGTTTAGGCTCGGGGAAGAATGCAGGAAAGTGGTGGATTTCTGGATTCTTGGGGCTTGCGTCGTGACCCTGTTCATCAGGTGCGGTGGCCCGCTTGAATGTAGAGGCCTAGGGTCCTCAGAAATCTGCCTAGGCGTCGCGGCAGAGGGTATAGCATGCTGCAGCTCGTGTCCGCCAGCAAAGAGGGCTTTGCCCTCTGACTTGTAGTGGACCACGTCCCTAAGGTGCGGGCTACAACTCTAAAGGAGAAAAAAGGGGAAATAGAGGTTTTAATCTTGGGAACTCGAATGTTAAGGCCCGGGAAGGATTCTACTACCCGATTTAGTAGAATCCAAGGTCCTAGAGGCTAGATTAATATTCTGAAGTTATTTATTTGTTTAAGACCTGATGGATGGTTATTATGTATGCGTTGTGACTAGGTTTTCAACAAGGCTCAAATTAGGGAATTGTGGTCGGGATCATATTGACTTATAAGCTCGGGACACAGGTAAGAAAACTGTTGTGCCCATAAAGCAGGGCATAACCCTATTATTTGGGTTTCAAGGTGCGACCCTATTGTTTATGCTTAATATATTTGTAGATATCTGTGATTATTATGCTGTGTTATGTATGTTATGAGTGAACGACGAGTGGCCGGCAACGGCGAAGGCCGAGAACGGCATGAAGCCAAGAACGGCAAGGGGCCGGGATCGGCGTTAAGCACACTGAGTGCAAGCTGCTAGGGCGAGACCCTCCTAGGATGCTGAATCCACTCGCTTGGTGAAGACCACAAACCAATTGCCTGGTAAAGTGCCTGGGACGGCTTAGGCCACTATGTGTTTAGCTTGTTGGCTATTTTGCTGTATACTGTGGAATGTTATGTTATGTTATATGTTGAGCCTGACATTGTGGCCCATCATCATTGTGTTGAACATCCCGAGGTGATCAAATGGATCTGTATTTCCATCAAACGTTGGCATGTTCGGCATTCTAAAACCAATAGGATATGTAGCTGTGGCAATGTTTGGAGCGAAAGTTTCGAGCTCTTCGTCTGAGTCGCAATCATCCGCTCCCTTTTCAAATAAGAGCCTCTTCATTTGTTCCTCCATCAAGGCCATTCGCTCAAGGGTTAGGTCCTTGGTCTCTAGGTTAGTTGGGGGTTGTTCAACAGCTCCCATGCTATCGTACACGTTTGATGGGTTATTATCCCTCCAAGTCTGAGCTTGGTTAGATGGGACATTCCCATTTTCACGTACGATAGGCGAACCTCCCTCCTATCAAGTATTACTGATATCCTCGTTACGAGTTGGATACCTTCTTTGTGAGTTCAAATGATCGCACAGGTCGGGTTGTGGATCATACTGAGAACTTTATGCTGACCTCAGATGATGCTTGAGGTCACTTTCAGACCTGCCTCCGCGCTGACTCCTGATCCAGTAACTTCCATTTGCAAAACTTACGGCCCACGGTTGAGATCGAGGACTTGGATTCTTATCACGTGTCCGTGGGGCGTAAGTATCTATCGACGGGGGAGGATTTCTCCTACTGTTCCCATGAGCTGAAGCATCTTGTTGTGGGCGAGGTGGTGTAGGATGTCTAACCGGTGATGGTGGATGCCTTATTGGCGAGGCTATCCTCATTCCATTAGGACGAACTCAATTATCTCACCTCGGCTCTACCCCAATGTCCCGAGTTCTCTGTACTTGGGGTTCTGATCGTGGCACAGGAGAATTTGCTGGAGCATTTTGCCTCCGTGAACTTGTCCCAGCCTGCCTTGGTGGGTTGTTGTGGACACTCTTGGGAATCTGCGAAGAAGCATGGAGCTGGGGGTCGTAGTTTTGACCGACCGATTGACATGTTGGTGATGACCCCTGTGATGACTAGTGTGCTGAGCACTCTGGTGGTTTCGCTCTGAAGTCACAGAACTCGGAGTGGAGGTTCTGACAGAATGACCCGGTTTAGACCGGTTATTCCTGTGGGACTTATGAGACCCACTTTGTCTCTTTCTGACATTAATGTCGGTTACAAGAAGGGGTAACTGAGCCAAGACCTCCTTGATTTTCATGTTTTCCCTAGCGAGATGGCTTCTTAATTGGGCATTTTCCATCTCGACAGAAGTCAAATATCCTAGATTAGGATTTGGTGGGAGTGACGCTGAACTCCCAGCATCGTCCTGACCCACCGGTTATTTTCCAGGACGTTGTTGAACATCTGGGCCTGTCTCAGCGGGAACAACTGCTAGATTAGTGCTAAATTTTAAACTGTAATGAAATAATAAAAAAAATCCTCTTGAACACACACAACTTTTACGTGGTTCAGTGGTTAAAATCCACCTACTCCACGAGACAGTATTATTGATTTTCTCTCTAACTTTCTGTAGAGTTTTGGTAATACAAAAAGGCCATCCCCTTCCCTGTCCACTATCCCTAGTATTTATAGGGGAATTTCCTAGGCAGGTTTGGGTAACCACGTGAATAAATAAGGTATACATTTAATACGGATTATTCCCATTTACATTGGGATATGATTTGATAACAGAATAGAATATACTCTTGCTATCTCGGATAATAAATGGTAGACATGCAATACAACCTGGGCATTGATGAGCGTATAAGGAGCCTCTGAATCTCTTGGGATCCTTCAGTATGCGTTATGTCCAGGTTTCCACGAGTTGAATATCTCACCCAAGCTCGTGTTCAAAGACTATTTGAACCCTGGCTCGTAGTAATTGAATTAGTGCTAATTTTAGGGTACAACAGCCTATAAATATGATTATGGCACAACTTGTAAAAGGATCCCAACTTTCAAAGTGAGCAAAAACGCTGCCTTAATACCTAGAAAACTTGAGCTTTGAAAGCTCTTCATCTTCAATACAAGTGACTCGTGAGCTAGGGTTAATTAATTACTTGAACCACGTAAAATCTGGTGTTATTATTCTTCTTTCTTAAGATTTTCTATTAATTTGGTAGTTGACGAAAAAGTCAGTCAACACTAGATATATCGGTATTCCACTAATTTTTTGTCGAATATCCTGATATTTTGGGGATTATATGACAACTTAAATACTTAAATGTACCAATACGTGTTTATTTCAATTTTTATCAATTAATCTACAGAAAAGTTTATGAAAATATACTAGAAAAAATATTAACTTTTCACAAAATTCGGTCCCTTTAAAATTTTGATAAATCCACCGATTTTATCGATTGTTTCCACATTGGTTGAGATCATGGGGTTAAGATACAATGAGTCTGGATGTGCTCCTCAAACCCCTCATCTCAGCAATCTTGCCATCTCTAGACGAAGGAGGAAGAACGACCGTATACAGAGGTGGATGTTTTTTCTCCCTTGTCATTAGTATACGACTGTATCCTGTTTGGTGGCCACAAATCTTTTTCAAGACCATTTTCACCAAGGACAAGTCTTCGTCTTCAGACGCACTTGAAGGGGCTGAGGATCTCTCAACTACATGTCACGAATGGCACACAATATTTCCTACCATACAATAAAGAATATAATTATGAACTATAAATAAAAAATTAAAAAATAAAAATTGTTAAAAAATAAACATACCCAAGTTTTCTCGGTAGTTTACGCCACCAACCCTGTGCCTTTTTATGGTGATTAGCCACCTAGGCATCCGAGATCTTAGAAAGTCACCCGATCTCTAAATTGTGTTGCCACATGTACAGAAGAATATTTTATAAAACAATAAAAATTAAAAAATAAAAAATATTAAATTAAATAAAATTAACATGCTTTTTGGTAGCACGTCTTTGGGATGGACTGAGAACCTCTATGGCTCGCCTCTTTTAGTTGCTTCCTATTTTTCTGAGTTGACTTGGGAGTGTTTCTACAAAAAAAATTTGTTAGTCATATGTTAAATTAAGAAGGTTCACTTAAAAAGGAAACTAAAAAATTAAAATACCATCACATTTAAGCCACTGTTCATCAATACATCCATTGTGTTGATTTGCTGGACCATTATTCTCAACATGTTACTTAAGATCACACTTCCAGTTAGAGGATAGCTGCACACATGATGCGTCAATGCCTTTCAAAATCTCAAAGATGTGCCCCAGTCCATATCGTACTAGCCCGATATCAAACAAATCATCCTAAGTGACAAACATTTATTAGTAGGAACAAAAAGATTTTACGTGGTTCAGGCTATAAAAGAGCCCTAGTCCACGAGTCTCTGGTATTTTGTGAGCTTGAAGCTTGCTTGAGCAAGCTTCAATGGTGGTTCTTAGGCAACGTATATATTTCACTGAGTTACAGATTTTCTCTCTCTAAACTTCGGACCCTTTACAAGGAAATACCCCAGCCCTATTTATAGAGGTTGGGATGATTAATGTCAATCATATATATTTAATACAAACTCCCCCATTGTTGGGGTATTAATCCTGGACCTAGAGGATAGCTGACTGAAGAAGGCGCGAAGACCTCTAAACTGGTCCTCAGGGTGTGATCTCACTTGGAGACCTCCACACCTCGAGGACGGACCTCGGGGGGTGGCCTCCCTTGGAGACATCTGCGTCTGGCCTGTTCGGGGTACTTGGAGGAGTTCACACTCCGAGACATCATACCTTGTCTTGTCGTTAATTATTCCTAATCCCCCCATGTCAGGTAGTGAAAACAAGAACATCAAGGTTGATCATACAACCAGAGACAATTTTTGATCAAATAGTGAAAATAAAAAGTTTTTTCAAGAAAATTTTTCATCTGCCAAAGAAGCGGGAAAAAACTTGTTTTCTGAGAAAATAATCATCGATTTTTTACTTCGATTTTGTGTCCAAAGATATGATTTTTCATCATCGAAAAATAAAAATTATGAAGGATTGTTCGCATAAAACTGTTTGAATAAGTTTATCTGATGACGTGGCATGAATTCTTTACATAAGGCAGCTGAGAATCCCAGGAAGATTCATCATACAGATGGTCAAGACTTAGTCAAAGCTCCACTCAACAGTCCACTACACACTACTGACCAAGTTGGTCGATCTTTACTTGACCAGGATTGGTCTAATGCTCCGCAAAAAGTGCTACCAGGCTGGTCGATCTTTTACTCGACTAATGCTGGTCTAATGCTGCGGGAAGAACACTACCAGGCTAGTCGATCTTTACTCGACCAGAGCAGGTCTAATGTCGTGGGAAAAAAGCTACTAGGCTAGTCGATGTATACTCGACCAGGGCTTGTTGGATGCTGCGAAAAGAATTCTCAGAGTTAGTTAATGAAGAGATATTTATTAGATATTTCTTATTGCAAATGTAAAATGTATTACTTACGTATTATTTTATTATAGCTTGTTGCACAAGTCATGTAAGGCCCACGACCCAATGATGTAAATTTCTAAGCCTTTAAATAGAGGGCTTAGCGAATCATTATGATGGATGATGTAATTCTTTAACTATTGAAGAATTCATATATCTAAGTGCTTTTATACACGTTCTTGTACTCTCTTTCAAACTCACGAAACTCAGCTGATCCAATTCAGCTGATCGGGGATTTTGGAACTTCTATATTAATAAAAGTACTAAGTGGACGTAGGTTATTACCAACATGGGGCCAAACCACTATAAATTTTTGGCGTCGTATATTGTTTTAATTTAGTTCTCATAATTTATATTGTAATCTTGAATCAGTGTCGTTGAATAAATTTCTGATCAACAACATTAAATATAGCAATATTAATATTGTTAAGTTGACATAGTCTCTATAAAACAAACCTAGATCCCATTTAATAATATGTATTTGATTCCAAGTATGCATACACTCACTTCTCATTATCGCGCCAATAGCATATATTATAAGTGATAATACATAATAAATTAAAAATGTAAAAGCAAAAACATGTTTGAATATTTACTTAAAATAAGCTGGCCGACTTCCATTTAAAAAAAAAAGATAGTAAGTTGGCCGAATTGGCGCGAGAAACAATTTTGTTTTATAGCTTTAAATATAATCTTTTAATTGGAGATCCACAGATAAGTTTTAATATTATTATTAGCGTTATATGTTAAGCGTGGATAATGGAGCCGTGCTGTGCTTTCTAGTGTTGAGACATTGATTTATTCAGAACAAATAAGAATGTTCGATTTCTCTCTCTCTCTCTCTTCGATTTCTCTCTCTCACACACACAAATCATTTATAGACAATGACAAGTTGGGATTAATGTTTGAGAATCATCATTCCACTATAATTTAAATTGTTTGGTGAAATGGGATTATCAAATCTCAATAGATTAGTCAACCTAAATCTTTTCACAAGCTCTATTATGAGAAGCAAAAGTGTGATCCATGAAGGAAATATAAAGTTTATTAGGTTATATTATTCATTTGTGTTCCCAAAACACGAGTTGATCCCAACCCATGTTTTATTGGAATGATGAACTATATTTATTGACATCATTATTTTTTTTATTATCAAATATGTCATATAACTATAAGTCATTAATTAATTTAATGTAAAACAAATAAAATACTGAATGACTCATTTAATTAGTTGTTAATTACATTATAAAAAAACGGTTAACTAACAACATATTTGTTTACACAATAATCTTATTATAAGGTAAAATTTCCTGAGTGAGTATATTTGGTTGTGTTCAAATCAATAATATTTTACATGTAATTAATAAAATTCTTTCTATTATATAATTATATATTTTTAAGAAAAATATGGATTTTATCATGCAAGCAACATTACAAGGATAATCATTAAGCCAAATAATAAATACTAGTACTACTATTATGAATTATCATCCGAGTTCAACTATGGTTAATTTGTTCCCACTAAAAACAAAGCTCGTTATAATCATTGATTGTGTAATAAAGCCACGATTATATTTTTCGCATTGGATTCCACAATCTGAGGACACCAATTAGTAAGTATAGCTAAATCTTAGTTATGAGGTAGATATATGATATTTGTCTATTTACATGTTTTTTTTATAGTAAAAATGGTTATGATTTAGTTGGAAAATGGTTTATTTTCACCATATTTTTTGTCATATATTGTGTTCTTGAGCTTTAAAATAATTAATAATTTATATAACTTTGTTTGCATAGTTTTTTATTTTATTTTTCATCATTATTTATTGAGTTTATTTTGCGAGAAATAATAAAATCAAAATCAAAATTTTGAGAGGTTTTACAAAAATTATTGATTTGGTTGTTGAAAAATGGTTATTGAATGACCTATATATCAGTCCCTTCTTCCCCACAATCTGACCACCAATCCTAGACCTATATATCAGCCCATTCTTCCCTACAAGGTTCGCAAACCAATTTCGTTTCGCAAAACTCTTCTCTAGTAGCGTCAGTACTTCTTTCAACCTTAATTTTAGTATTTTTTTCATCATTTTATAGCTAAATCTTAGTTAAAAACTAAAGTAGATGTTTGTTATTTGTCTATTTCCAAGTTTTTTGTAGTAAAAATTGTTAGAATTTGGTTGGAAAATGGTCAATTTGTACCGCATTTTTGGCCATATATTGTGTTCTTGAGCTTCAAAATAGGTAATGATCTATATACATTTGTTTGCATAGTTTTTGTTTTTTTTTTCATCATTATTTTTAGAGTTTATTTTGTGTGAAATAGAAAAATAAAAATCAAATTTTGAGAGACATTGATTTGGTTGCTGAAAAAATGTTTATTTTTTCAGATTTTTCGGTGACCAAACCTCAAAAAGAGTTTTTTTTTTTTTTCTTCAGGGTTTTCATGCTTTCTTAGTTTGCAGCCGGATAGATATTGAAAAATACTCAAGTTAAAAAAACACCCAAAACGGACCACTAAGCACAAAATTATGCTTGTTCAAAGTTTTGAAAAATTACAAGACTTTTCTCTGCGGTTTTTTAAGAAAACCGTGGAGAAAAATCTTTCTTTCCCTACGATTTTTTCGTGGACTTTTCTCTGCACACGATTACACTATGGTACCCATACTCCCCAAAATCGCAGTCTATTAAGAAAAAAACCGCAGGGAAATCCCGATTTTGTAGTAGTATAACTTCCTTTAGATAGGTTATGTATTTTGCAAAAAAAAATGTATAATAATAATTATAAGGTGAGTGGAACTCATTTGTTGTTGATACACTACAACAAAAATGGTCTTTAGGGGCAACGAATGTCACCCCTAATAATACCCAATGTTGTCGTTGATAGTCATTTGCGGCGACATGTCATCGCTAACTTGTCGCCGCTAATATTTCGACGCTAATGTTGATTATTAGCGGCGACAAAAAGTCGTCCCTAATAATAAATATTAGTGCGACAGTTTCACCACTAATAAATTGAACGTCGTCCCTAATAATCATGATTCTCAGATTAAATTTTGTTCTTAATAATTAAAAGTCACACCTAATAATATAATATTAGCGACGACTTTGATATTATTAGCGACGACAAATGTCACCCCTAATATTTTTATATAATTAAGAAAATAATAAAAAATTATTTAAATAAAATGTTTAAATATATAATATCAAAATTAAATATGCATAAAAATATTAATATCAAAATTAAAGATGCATAAAATTAATAATTTATTACAATTACACAACCAATATAATATTATACAAATTAAATATGCATACAATAATATATTAATTAAAACTTATTGTTTAATACAATAATATATAAAACATCTCAACCCTTGGCATCCTCCGTATAGTCCCCTTCTTCTGGTGCTCGCAGTTGCTACGGTGCTTGTGGTGTGTGTAGAGGCATCGACCATGGATATTGTTGAGGTAACGGTGATCCTCCAGATCCATACATGTATGGATAAGGATAGGGAGGAGGTTCAGACAACGGTCCACTCATATGAGGATGATAAGCCTGATGGTACGGAGGCATCGAAAATTGATACATATATGGCTGGGCCGAAGGTTGAGATGACAACGTTGGTGCAGGCATGTCAGGATGGCTTGATGAAGGCTGAGAAGCTGAAGCTTGAGACGTGTGATGTGTCTGAGGTTCAGAAGACGAACCCACATACTTCTCGAAAAACCGCTAACATGTATGTTTGAGGGTGAAGCTGCTCATACACTTATGAAAGCTGCTCATTCATGCTCTTCACAATATCAACCAATTCACATATATCCTCAGTTGATTGGTGAGGTGGTGCTTGAGATTGAGTGTTTTGAGAGGGATAGGTTAATGCTTTACCCTTTAATTTGCGGCCAACTCCTCGCTGGTGGTCCCTCCTTTCACCAAGAACTTGACTTAGTATCTTCATTTGATCGACCGAGGAAGAATCATCAGTACAAGATTCAACTGCCTGCTGAGTCTCAGCTTCAAGAGTTGACTTCAACTAACCTGTTTTAAAAAAATATTATAATATAAAATAAAAATATAATTATTTGAACTGATAATAAAGTTAAACTTATATAATCTCGTTCAACATTCTCGTTGACAAAATTCTTGTTCTTTTTTGTCAAGTGATACTCCTTCCATAACTCAATGAGGTTCGGGTTCAACTAATAAAGAAAATGAGAATGTTAGAGAACTTATAAATTCATACAACTTAATTAAGTTAATATTTTCACTTACTTTTTCGCGACGAGTGGTCGCTTATGATTTCATGCCTTGTGTTGTAGAGTACTTCATATGGTTTCAGTTTATTTTATTCTTCACTGAGCGCCCAATAAACTCTGGACTCCTGAAAAACTCACAAAGTTGTTTCCAATCATCGACGTTGACATCTTTGGGTGGATTATTTACGACCTCGTCCCAATCATCTGGTCCTTTGTAAAATTTTTTGATGTGGTTGTGCCGCTTAACTTTCCTATCTCGGTATCTCTCAGACATCTCAGCATCGATATTGTCAATGAGGGTGGTATAGTCTAGCTGCCCATCTATTTGATAAATGTGCTACAATCAAGATAAAACATGTTAATCATGTTGGAATTATGATACAATTATTATTAACGTAAAGTCTAAAAATTTTACCTTCATTTTACTTATGATATTGTCCCTATCCCGACCCCCGATCCTATAAAGACCATGTCCCGAACCTGACCTTATAAAGACAATATCTCGACCCCGACCCTAGAAGACCCTATCTCGACCCTAAAAAGACCGTATCTCGACCCCCATCCCAACCCTATAAACAACCTCTCCCGATCCCCGACCCTATTAAAACCTTATCCCGACCTCCGACCCTATTAAAACTCTATTCGGACCCTCGACCCTATAGAAAACCTATAGAGACCTTGTCCCAGCCCCTAACCACGACCCCAACCCAAGACCACAACCCTATTCCGACCCCTAACCACGACCCTGACCCTAGTCCGACCCCGACCCCTAACCACGACCATGACCAACGACTCTGATCCCTATCCCCGACCCCTAATCACGACCCCGAACCATGACCCATATTTTTTCAGTTACCTTATTGGAAGGTTAGCACATTCTTACTACTCTAAAAAGTTTTTGTGTAAATTATTGTTTTTGGAGGAATTTCATTAGTTATTTATTTTGCAATTTTTTTAGGAATTGTATGTTCGTCACAATTTGGATGTGATGCACATAGAGAAAAATGTTTGTGAAAGCATCTGTAATACATTGCTAGATGTTGCTGGAAAAAGTAAAGATGGACTAAAAGCTCGCTTGGATTTGCAACATATGGGTATTAGGAGTGCATTACACCCACAAGAGAAGGGGACTAGAACCTATCTTCCTGCAGCTTTACACACACTATCAAAGCTTGAGAAAGAATTATTTTGTAAAAGGTTGTTCTCATTGAAAGTACCTGATGGATATAGCTCAAATATTCGAAATTGTGTTTCAATGGAACAATGCAAGCTCATGGGCCTTAAGTCACACGATTTCCACATTTTGATGCAACAATTACTACCGGTGGCTATAAAAGGATTGATGCCATTGGGTCCAAGAGATGCTATAATAAGATTATGCACGTTCTTTAATCGAATATGTCAACGTGTTCTTGATAGAGAAAGCATAATGGCATTAGAAAATGATGTTATTGAAACTTTATGCTTACTAGAGAGATTCTTTCCACCATAATTTTTTGATGTCATGATTCACTTAGTGGTTCATATCGGAGGAGAAGCACGACTATGTGGACCAGTCCAATTTTGATGAATGTATCCATTTGAGAGGTGAATCACTAAGACTTAATTGTTTTGTTTATTCTTATTAGTTTATGTGAACATTCTATTAATGATGAGAAATTGTGTGATTAATAGACGCATGAAGATATTGAAAGATTATGTCAGAAATCGAGCAAGGCCTGAAGGTTGTATTGCAGAGTGTTATCTTGCAGATGAGTGTGTGAGCTTTTGTAATGAATTCACTGACCATTCAATTGAACTAAACACAAAAGAAGGTCGAAATGAAGAGTGGTCAAATGATGTGATATTTGAAGGTCGTCCAATTTCGAGGAAAGAAATTATATTGACAGATGAGTTGTTAGAAATTGCACATCGATACATTCTGTTAAATACATCTGTTGTGGAGCCTTTTCTAGAGTAAGTGTCTGATATTAGAAATTATTATTTTTTATATTAAAAATGTAGTAATACTAACTCATTGGTCCTATAAATTAGGATTCACTTAGAGGAGTTAAAAAAAACAAACAAAATATATGAGAGAAATAGTGGATTACTTTGGAAGAAACATATACAAACTTTTTCAACATGGATGAAGGAAAAGGTAAATTAATGCAAACTAACTGGTTCATATGAGTTGTTTTAAATATCATTAAGAAAATTAACAATGTCATACTATTATTTGTATAGGTTCCTATGCATTCCTCAACTTGTGATGAAACTGATTTGTTGAAATGGCTAGCATTTGGACCCAGAAAACATGCTGCTTCTTACACTGGATATATTATCAATGGTCAAAGATTCCATGTACATGACATTGAGAAGTCCACACAGAATAGTGGTGTCTCAATTGAAGCTACAACTATGTGTAGATCTAGTGCCAAAGATGTATCTCAAGTTCCTAATTTAGTTTCATACTATGGGGTTATAAGGGAGATAATCTTGTTAGATTACTATATAGTTCAGATTCCAATTTTCAAATGTGATTGGGCAAATGTCCCTAACGGTGTTAGGGTGGAGGATAGTCTTACTTTAGTTAATCTACACCAAAGTCAATGGTCTGTTGGTAGAGACCCTTTTATTTTAGCCTCACAAGCTAAACAAGTCTTTTACTCAAGAGAACATGATTCATCCAATTGGTATGTGGTGATTAGGGCACCCCCTAGAGGTTTTTATGACATGGAAAATTATGATGAGCAAGAATTCATGCCTGTAATGTCTGAAGTTACTGAATCTAGGTTATATAATGTAGTGGAAGATGAACAATATGTTAGAGATGATTGTGAGGGTATATTAGTTTGATTATTGTTGTGTTTTTTGTAAATTGTAGAAGATGTTGCACTTGACATTTAAAGTTGTAATCAATGGAAATTTCAGTTTATACTTTAGCTCATTAATTGGTTGTTTCTTATTTGTGTATTTTTAGCGAAGAACTCTTGAAAATATATGTCTTTGATGCCAAGAATGACTGTTTATCTCTTTCTTTCTGACTTTTATTATATGTTTTTTTTGTGATAATTGATAATATGTTGTTATATATGATTTTTGTAACTCATCAAAATTCGTACTAATTATAGAAACGGTTGATCAGAAACTAGTCAAAGAGTTTGCCAAGTACAAGATATGTCACCTCCATCTACAAAAGGAAAGAGGCCAAAACACATACCTACAGGAAAATTAGTTAAACTCCTCAATGAAAAGAGGAAGAGCTTTAGACTAAATTTGGAAATGGATAAGGTTGTTGAAGAGAGATATACTAAGGATGTGTCTCCAAAGAAAAAGACACGTAGAATGATTGTAAGAAATGACTCTTCTGATGAAGAAGAAATACCCATCTCCCCTGTGACAAGGAGATCTCTTAAAAATCTATTTGAGGTTGAACAACCAATAGACTCTCTTGAAAAAATAGTGAGACCACCTACTAATGACCTAATTTCTCCATTCTTAGCTTCAATGACAGCCACTAGGGGATCTATTAAAAGAGTGGTTGAAGTAGAAATTAGTCCTTCAAATGACCATGCCATCTCACCAACAGCCACAAGAAAATCACAACGCCTACAAATCCCAGAAAACCCAAATGAAACAATTGTTGAAAACTTGCCAGACACAATTGTTGAAAACTTGCCTGACGAACAAGAACTACCTGAAGAAGTTGTTGCACCTATTACCCAAAAGAGAACTAGAGGCCCTAGTAAAATGAAGTCTATTGCAATAGACAGTGATGGTCGTTTGGAAGTTAAGTTTAACTCAAAGGGACAACCAATAGGTGCAACATTAATATCTTTGTCTTCATTTTTGGGTGCACTTGTTAGAGAAATTGTACCAGTAACAATAAAAGATTGGAGGAAGATTCCTCTAGGAATGAAAGAGGTCTTATGGAAATCTATTCAGGTATATATACTCAGGTTTTATACATTGAACATGAAATTTGTTGAAATTCATTTACATTAATACTAACCTATTATTAATTTTACTAGGCAAGGCATAAGGTTGACAAAGATTGGCAAAAGAACTATATATTCAAAAGTATGGCAGATCTTTGGAGAGCTTCAAAATCAAGGCTAGTTACTAAAATAACAAAGGCACCAAATGAATAAGCAAGATTGAAACTAAAGCCTGATAATATTAAATCTATGAATGAGTGGAAAAGTTTTGTTACGGAAAAAAATAGTGCTGAGTTTAAGGTATTTTATTCTTAACATCTTATAACCAAATATATTTATGATTAAAATTTATAGTTTAATGTCTCTATTAACTTTATATTCTTAGGCTACAAGCGAGAAATTAAAAAAAATACGGACAAAGCAACTACCCCACACTTGTAGTCGCAAAGGTTATGCAAGATTGATTGATGAATTGGTAAAGCCAAACATATTTACAGTTGTTTTATTATAGAATTTGGTTTAGATATTTTTTTAATTTATTTTCTTATTTTGATAGATGAACCATAGTGAAACCAAAACACCACCTTCTAGAGTTGATGTTTGGACCAAAGCACATAAGAAGAAAAATGGCGAACCAGTAAATTCAAAAGTGGCTGAAGCTTTTGTATACACCTTGCCCTTTCAAAATCATGTGACTTTAGTTTTAACTTACTCATTTGTTTGAATACATTTATTGATACTATTTATTTTTGAAGGATTTGGTTGAAGAATATAAGAAAGATCCTGCTATGTCTTCAACTACAAGTGTTAATGAAGACATCCTCACAAAAGTCCTTGGTCCTGAAAAAAATTCATACATGAGAGCTTTCGGAAGAGGAGTTACTCGGTCAAAGTTGCAAATTGTGTCAGAAAGAGATGACCATTTGATGAAGATAGAAGGTCAATGCAAAGATTTGAAAGACAAAATGCAACACATGGAGCAACTCATTGTTTCTTTAATGAAAAATCAAGTAAGTATTTTGATGCTGAAACTATATTTTCATGTGGCTGAATTGCAATAATAACTAAGATTCATGTTTAATTTTTTGGTTAGTCTTTACTTTTGTATTTTTTTTAATTTTGATGTTGAATTCATGTCTTTCTATCTTACTTGTAAATAGAATACATCTACTCAGAGTGAGGAGCAATCAAATGTCAATGTTCAATCAAATTCTCATGTTCATTCCACTCAGGTAATTATGATACTAATTATATGAAAATGATAAAATCTAAAACATATAATATTCAATATAAAATCATTTACTGCTGCTGAATTTGTTATATTGATATATTGTTAGAGTGTCAAGAACCACACATTTGGCTCAAAATGCAAAATATTAGATTGGATTGGATCTGGAGAAATTATTGCAGAAGGTTATTTTATCTCAAGTGACCCAAAGGATGAGGTTCACCATGTTCCTCTTGGGCCTAGTGCTATGAAAGTGGGGATAGATCTTGTGAGAAAGAATGATGCATTTCTGTGGAGGCCTTCAACAATTATGTCTACTATAGAAGATGTTGTAGGTAGTATAATTGCATGGCCAGCTGATAAAGTTATAATTAGGTAATTAACTTTTTTTATGTACTCTTTTAGTTTACTATAACTTTAAGTTGAAGCATTACTTATTTAAATTTTGTTGTAGCTAAACAAATGGACTCACAACAAAGACAAGTGCATAAAGGATGATGAATTGAAGGATGGAGCAAGTTTCACGCATGGTTTACTTTTGTGTATCTTGTAATGTTTCTATTTTTCATTTTTGAAGTAAAAATTGTTCAAGATTATAAAACTTTATTATGTTATGCCTTCAAACTTAAGTTAGAACTAAGATCTCATGAAGTAGACACATTCATGGTTTGAATTAGCTATTGTTTAATGTAATACTTATGGTTTATCAATCTATTGAGAATTACATTTTATGATTAATTTTGAATTTTTTTTATCAAAGTACAATAATGAAAATCTTTTAATTAAAAAAAAAAACCATATAAGTATACATATCAAAATAAAATTTAAAATTTTATTACTATATGTTATGATTTAAAAACATATTATAAGCGTAAAAAATCGTTATGGTTTATATAATATAACAAACTAAAAATGTTATCAAAATAATCAAATGTAACAGTTGAAAAGTGTTATGAAAAAAGTACAAGATTAAACTTCAAATTTATAACCAAAAACTTTATCTAAATGTTATTATTTGAATATTATAGCACCTAAAAATGTGTTATGGAATAGTTTAAGATAACACCGAATATAACATTAAAAAACTGTTATAGAAAAGACTGGACTTTTAATAACAGGGGCTATGTTAGCATTTTCAGAAGTGCTATCAATAGTCCCGGTTAGCAGTTTTTAAGTGTTATGAATACGGTTTTTTCTTGTAGTGAATCCTTCAACATCCTCATCACATAATATACACATGTCACATTGTGTGTTTGGTGTGGACACTAATATTTAAATTAAAAGGTCAAGCAATTAATATAAAGAATATTAATAAAATTAAAGTATAAATTTTTAAAATAATTAAAGTCGTAGTTACTTACTTTTGGTTGCACAATTTCTATATTATTTGGAATCTCAAGAGGTTTTTGTAGACTGGTCAGAAAAAGGTTGAAAGCATTGACTATTACTACCACAATTTCTTCACGGTTTTCTAGTTGTGAGTTCACTGGATCACAACACACAAACATAATATGCATATGTGGCCAATATAATCAACATCCACTGCTCATTGTACAAGAAAAACAATACTAGATATAAGTCTCCAACACAAATATTATAAGGACTAAGTATCTGACAATAACAAATTTTTGAACTTATCCATGGTTCCAAGGGACAATCATAAGTTTCTCACTTTAGGTCTTTCACATTTTCCGAACAAAATCTTAAGAATAAGTCGACCCTATTTTTATATTCCACGGATAACCTATTTGTTGATATCCTTTTTCTATCCATATCTTCTCCTATGTCTATGAAAAATTAAACAATAAAAACTAAATGAGCATATGACCGAGCATATGAAAAATTGGGCAACATTTCTTCTATATTAGTAACCTAGCTATCTTTCAATCTAATCAAATCCAATCAAATAAGCACAACACAATTCAAATATAATATTAGATTACATAATTCTAGGGAAAATCATGCAACATTTCCCCTATAATAGTGATCTAACCATCTGTTAACAACAAGTCAAACAATTCAAACATCACACAATAAATTTCTTCCTTATAGCTCCGCAGCACACAAACAAATTTTCCAGAACCTACTTCACTAAAACACACAGTTCTCAACCTTCTGTTATCACCGCAACACACAATTTTAATCTCAGAACCTACATCACTATGGATGAATATTTAAGATATTCAACCTCCTCTAACAAAAATTTAATAATACTAAAACAAGAAATAAGATAATATACGTACCTCTTGCAATTAATAATCCTAACTAGCAAATTTACTTCACTTTGCAATGCACATTACTATTAAATTCATTACCTACAAAATTAAATTAATTAATAAATAAAAGATTGCTAAACAAATATCACTAAATAATTGGATTAACACTAACTTATTCTTGTAATTTTAGACTCTTAAAAACATCAAATGTGTGCTTGAAATAAAAATTTTGAGGCAAAAATATCTCTAGTTAAAATCACAACCTACAAAATTAAATTAATTAATAAATAAAAGATTACTAAATAAATAAAAAAACTTAATATATATAATCAACCTTCTTAATGTTAATAAAATATTATAATATATATATACACAAATATATATTATTTTCCAATTGAATGATAATTTAAATAAAAGAAATCATAAACATATATACTTGAATTACTTATATCTATACATGTAATTTAGTATGTACAATTAAAATTAAATTATTTTCCTTATTTTAGATATATATATACAACCTAAAAAATTAATTAAAAAAATCTACAATTTTTGGATTAAATAAAAAAAAAATAAAAAATAGTAAATAGTAAATAATGTGGTATAACTATTAAAATCTCAATTGTGCATCTCAAATCTTTATTAAAATTATTTTTCAAACTTTAAACAATTATTTCTAATAAACCCACAAATCATAAAAAAATACACAAAAATGATTATTTCTATCATTCTATTTATAATGCATTGTTTTAATATTGAAATCATACCTCAAATCCGCTTGAAGTTGAGCTAAGATCACCCAATACCACAACAAAAAAATACCCTAAAATGCCAATATTAACACACTATAATTAAAGAAAATAAACAAAAAAAAATTATCCTAACTATCATACATTAATTAAATCTTAAAAACATACCTGAAACTAATTTTTGGAGGTGAAAATTGGAAGTTAAAAGAGTCCAAAATCGCCCAAAATCGCAAGTCTCTGCCTCTGGTTTGTGTGGCTCGGGGAAGAAGAAGATATAAGGATAAATACAGGGGAGACCTCTAACGTCTCCCCTGGGAAGACATGCATACTTCTAGCGTCTCCCTTGGGAAGACGTCCAATGTGGTACGTCTTCCCAGGGGAGATGTTAGAAGTCTGAACGTCTTCCCAAGGGAAACGTTACAGGCTTCCCAATGTCTGATAATTATACATAAATTAATATTTTTATTCCGATTTTTTAATTTATTCTAAATAATTTCTCCCACTACTTTTAATGACTTACCCACTTAGTCATAAACAATAACTTTTAATGACTTACACCCTTAGACTTAAAATATTCGAGAATACTTTTAATGTCATACCTCATTGGTGTAAGTCATTATAGAGAGTCATTAAAAGTGAAAATTGTTGTAGTGCCACAACCTACTTCACTAATACACACAAGTTCATAACCTTCTATTATTATCGCAACGGACAATATATATATCAGAATCTACTTCACTATGAATGAATATTTAGGATGTTCAAACCCCTCTAACAATTATTGTATAATAATATTAAAATAAGAAATAAGAAACACACCTCTTGCAATTAACAATCCTTGAAAAATAACCAAAATATTAATTTATAATATAACACTTCTTTCTTATTTTTGGTAATCAAATTTTAATGAAATATTCCTTTTATAAAAATTAATTAATAACTTATCTAATTTTTAATTTAATAGTGAGTTATTATTAATTATTTTTATTTATTATTTAATTTAGTCCCCTAACACTAACAAGATTCAAGTTCACATATTAAATACATCTACATCAAATTTCAGATGTAAAATACACATATGCAAAACTTTTAATTAAAATGAATACACATACCGAGTCGAGAGAGACACTCCAATTGGTAGACAATGACCTAAGTTTCCCATTTCACTGAAATTGATAAGCACTCAAAAATATTAATATATGTATATATATAAAAATATGTACAAATTAATACATAAATACATATTTACACACATACATATATATATACATACACACATACATACACGATATACATATATATATGCACACATATATACAGGGACATATATATATATATACAGAAAAATAAAATAATTAAAACAAAAAAAACATTAACTGAAAAATAAAACAAAAATCAAAACAGAAAAAATACATATACATATAAATTTATATATACCTATATATATAGGAGGATTGGTGGTGGAGGAGTTGGTGTGGTAGAGGAGGCAGCAGTAGCGTGGTGCTGCGACGAACCTGACGAGAGAGGGAGAGAGAGAAAGAGAGAGTGAGAGAGAGAAAGAGAGAAAGAGAGAGAGGGACGGGGGCGGAGGGGCGACAACTCTAGGGAGGTTGGGTGGGCTCGGGGAGAGGGTGGGTGGTTTTAGATTTGAGGATTTTGGAGAAAAATGGCGAAATGAGAGACAAGAAGTCGATGGAAGGAGCTGATATCGGGGTCACTATTAGCAGCGACACGTGTTGCTGCTAATAGTCGCCGTTGATATTACTTTTAATTGACGTGGCAACTATTAGCGGCGACACGTGTCGCCGCTAATAGTCTTATATATTCAAGTTGGTGGGAAATTTCCTACATTTTCAAGGTATTTTAATTTTTAAGCGGCGACAATATTAGAAATGTCATCGTTAATAATATTTTTAATTAAAAAAATTTATCTGAGGTGATATTAGCGGCAAATATGTTTTTTCGCCGCTAATATTTTATTATTAGCGGCGATTTTTCATCGCTGCTAATATTGTTACCGCTAAAAAAGATTTTTATGGATTTTTTTTCCTTTCAATTTTATAATAATTAACAAATGTATATTTATATTGCATGTGCATGTGCTCGATAGATTGATGTAATTGAATGTATACGAGTTACCATTAAGAGTCCTAGGAATATATATATATATATATATTTATATATATTACTTATACCAACCCAATTTGTTATATTGAACCAACTTGGAAACCCTTATTGTGAGCCGATTGTCCCCTCTCACAAAATAATATAAATATAATGTTATAAGCTTAATTTATAATGCCTACTTTACGATCCATCATTGGTGACTTATCTACTTAATAATCATTATTTTTCTGAAAAATCTTAAAAGTATTAATTTACGAAAGCTCTCAAACATATAGAATTCACTAATATCAAAAGCTCACTACTAAAACTACAGTTTTAGAGTTTGATTAAAAATTCGTTAATATATATTAAACTTATCTTTATCTTTAATAGTATTGGTGCTCAACAATATTAAGCACCAATAAAGTGACTGATATTTAATTACATTGACGTTTTTCATGTTCTTATAGCTTTTGAATATTATATGCGTACGTAGTAGTTATTTATATGTTTAAAATAATTTGATGGGATCGATATGGACTTCAGCACAAGAGTATCTAATGTTCTAGTGGAATATATTTTGGCACAACAAAACAAAGAAAGCATTCTCATTTTATTTTAATATTTTTTTATTTTAATAGAAAATATACACACAAGACTGTAAATTTAAAAAAAAAATTAAAAACATACATAATTTTACAAAAATTACAAAAATACACGTAACAGTTTTGTTATAATTTTCTATTTAGCTAGTCAAATGTGGTTTATAACATTGTAAGATATGATTACAAACTTGTAAACTTTTGTTACAGACTAACTATATTATTACAAATTTGTAAACTTTTTTTAAATAAAAATCCTTGTACGCCCCTCGTATTTTTGTAATTTTTTTCCAAATTTCATAATTTTAGTATTTATTTTTTAAATTTTTTAGACATTTTTGTAAAACATCCCTTATATATTAAACTATATTATGTTTTATATGTTCATACACTTCATTCGTTAATAATTAGTTCTAGGACCTGAATGAAAGATGTGCTACAGTTGTTTAAGAGTCGAGATATATGAATAGTTAAGTTCCATAACAGGTAATCTTTCAGCTTGTTAAATCAAATCGAGAATCATTCTTATCTGCTATTTAATTAGTTAAGCTTAAAAAATTTAAGTTAATCTAAAATTTTGTGAAAATGACAATATATTGAGTCCCCTAAAGAATAAAAATTAATGTCATTATAAAAAGAAAAAATAATCTAACTTCTGTCATGAGAGCTGCCTACATGCATACTCTAAAAGAATGCATTTGATGCCAATGATTGGATAGTTATTATTGCAAAATGGGATTGGGATATATTATGGATTTCAGCTGCCTACTTATTATTGTTGTGTATTCTCTTATACGTTGTTTATATATATAAACAATACCTAGTATAAAATATTTACTCGTCAAAGTATGAGAAATAAAATGCAATTGTATATTACAAAATAAGTACTTTTAATTATAGCTGAAAACTTTTATATTAAATAACAAAAAATTACTGCAAAAAAAAAAAAAACTAAAAAAAGCTATTACATTATTTTTAAAAAAATGTATATTAAAAAAATGGTGAAGAAGAGAATATGATCAAAGTTTAAATTAATAATTTTAGGTCACTTTAATTTTTTTTTCAAAAGGTCTCATATTATAAAGAATATGTGACAAATAATTAATGAGAGCATTGAAAATAAAGAATAATAAAAGGTTGTGTAGTGGATTTGGCATATAATATATGTTTATTTACAACAAAAGGAGAGGTTTTTGTATAATAAATAAATAATTATTTTTGTAGGCTCATTTGTTGGTTAGAGTGTTAAATGGTAAATCTAATCATGTGTGAAACGTGTTAAATTTAATTCCATGATCAATAAATAATAAATATTATTGTTTTTAAAAATCTATAGTCCCCAAATATTTGTAATTATCGTTTTCTTTAGTAATAAATACACATAATTAATATCTTTAGTCGTCATGTATAGAACATAATGAATAACCCTAATGATACGCATTTTCTAAGTAAAAGAGAAATCTATATATATGTCATTCTTATTTCTCTTTATTTCTTCTTCCAAATTACTCTAGTGCTTAATTGTATGGTCAACTGGATTAATAATTACTAACTACACCTACTCCCAATAGTTTATGTTATGACCATAATTTGCTCTATTGTATATATATATATATATATATATATATATAGATATATATTTAAAAGAAAAATGAGAGCATGCAAGGGAAGAAAGCCTCTTATTACTCCTAAAGAGCATACAACCATCCAAAGATATAAAAAAAACAAAACTAATTCATGTAAGGATTCACACACACACACACACACATATATATATATATATAATTTGTTGAAACAAAAAGTATTGCAACGAAGACAATAATAAATTTGGACAATATGAAACCACCAACTAAAATCGAAAAAAAGTCTATCCTATAGTAAAAGGTAATCAAGCGCCTGATTACTCTTGCGAAAAATATTTGATATCTGAAAGTCCATAACTTGTTCTGATTAAATAAAATAAAACAAAATAAAAATATGAAAACTCTATCAATGTTGGAGAGAATCCACAGTGCTAAGCGCCCGCACAACAAAAAATTCTTTACATGTGCATATAATAAAGTGATGTACTTTGTTGGTTGGGTCTTAATATATAAAAGTGGAGTAGGGGCAACCAAAGGATCCACTATTGACTATTGTGCTCGATCGAATTCGAGGTCGGTGCCGGCCGATTGTCGCCATTTCTTCTTAAATAGAGGAAACTTAATGATATGTAGTTATTGTTTGGTATTCACTATTATAGCAGAACAATAATCGCAATCAATCATTTTCAACTATATATAAAAGTGTTTTCAGTAGTTACGGATTAAATTTATTTATATATGGTAAGTGTTGAGTAATTCTTCACTACTACAAAAAAGGGGACTTTTGCGCCGGCAAAGAATCGCGTCGTATCTCCGTCGCTAATTTCATTTTTTCCGACGAAAATATAATGCGCCAGCAATGGCCTTTTTTGGCGACGAAAAAATACGCCAGTAAAAAAATCTGTCACGATATTGTGGAAAACACTTTTAGCGGCGCAATAATGCGCCGGCAATAGTTTACTTTTTTAGTGGCGCATTTTGCGCCGGTAAATGTGTATATGTGAAGTTAAGATTGAAACTTTTTGCCGACGTAATTTTGCGCCGGTAAAAGTATTTTTAAAATAATAATTTTGATTAAATTACTAATATTATTTTCAATATATTAATATTAATTAATAATTTTCAATTTTAATATATTAATAATTATTTAATTTTTTAGTAATATTATTTAATTAGAAATAAAATTAAAATTAAAATTTTATATATAAATAAATAAATAAATAATTACAACTATTAATATTTATTGTTTCCACCAAACATGAAAATATAAAAGTAATTTAGTAAAATAAATGTCTCATAAATTAAATTTTAAATAAATAGAAAAAAAGTTATACAAATGAGTACTGCCCGCCTCATCATTCCCGCCCCCGTCAGCATCATCGTCCTCGTCCGAATCCTGGTCTGGTAAGTCAACAGTAAAACCAGGAGCCAATTCACCAACCTACTTCAACAAAGCACTGAGCAGGAGATCTTGACGCTGTTGACGACTCTCAAATTTAGTCGTATGCTTCTTTAGGTTCTGATTTTCTAGCATAATGTCCTGATTTTGCTGCAAAATGGTGTCCACTTCAGGTGGCAATTGCCCGGACATTTGAGAAGTTGACGAAGATGTTGCCCTCTTTGCGCCAATTGCCTTCAACCTAGGCAACCCCCCAAACCCTTTCTTATAACGCGAGTGGGGTCCAAGGACATCCGTGACAATATCCATATCAGGCGGGAAATGACCGTCGACATTATCGCCGACACAAGAAGCAGCAGATGATGCAGGGGCCGTACTCTGCGATGCTCGGCGTTCGGTCATCTCATTCTGCACAATAAAAAGCACGTATTTCGAATTCCAATATAACATTATTTGAAAACCTAACTTATAATTTTTTAATATAACAACATATAAAATATAACTTTATTATCTATCTGCCAACATCCTATCATTAATGACTGCAGACCAGTGATTGAAAAAGAATGTAATTAATTTTGTTCCCGTATCAGGGAGCAAGTGGGCTAAAGTAAATTTGGTCATGAAAATCCATTTCTGAATGAAAATCATGAAGATATTATTGATATATACGGTAGGTGCAGTTAATTCCATTAATGGGGAATTTACGTCTCCAAACATATACATCAACTACATTTGCATGTTTTTCATTCAGAAATGGATTTTCACGACCAAATTTACTTTAGCCCGCAAGCTCCCTGATACGGGGACAACATTAGTTACATTCTTTTTTTATCTTAGTCCACAATCATTAATCATAAAAATATTGGCACATAGATTATAAAGATTTCATTGTTAAAAATTTAATTAATAATTAATAAATAATTACTAATTGACAACAACCAATTAATAATTAATATTTATTAATTATTTACTAAACTTTTTTAAAGTTAAATGATCATAAATTAGTTAAGGTTATGCAACTTACATGTTTTTTCGCCGCTGCATCACTAATCCACTTATCCTTCTTCTTGTGGAGGTACTCGAATGTGTCGATCATGCTCGGGAGCTGGCCAGTAGTTGGGTCCATCTAAAAAAGCAAATTATTTAAACATTGTGACATTTATAATATTTTCGTAAATGTAAGGATATAAGTTATTATAATTTAAGTGATCATAAACATGGGCAACGATGGATTTGGAACCGTGTCCTCCTGGTATGGTCATTTTAGCTCGAGCTTCTTTATTTTTCTTCGATATACGCTTCAAAAAGAAAACAGTACTCATTAATCTAAATTGTAATTTTATAATTAAAAATTAATGTAAAATCTACGGCATACCTGGTGAGAATCAGAAGCCCAAAAATCACACAGAATTGCCTAATCAAAAGAAGTAATCGACACAAAAGGTTTTAACTTCGCTCTCTCATTGTCCACCTCTCCTCCAACATCTACCCAGTGTTTCTTCATCGTGTGGCGCCAATCAGTCAGATGTTTTTGCATTTGTCTTACCATGGCATCGTTGATTACTGGATTGTCTTCTGGATAAATGAATTTTTCCTAAAATCACAATTAAAATTGGAATTTGTTAAAATATTATGAAGATAGACAAAATATTTAATAATGAGTTATTAAAGGTTTAAAGAATGCTTACAGATAGTCTCTTTCGAATAACTTCGATATCAGCTGGTTTTACTTGTTCCCAAGCTAGTGTAGTTGGGGGTACGGTGCTACGCAAATAACGAGCCATGGAATTGTTGAACCACTTGCCGTACTTTTGAATAGCTTTTCCAGTTTCTTTATCAAACTCTACTTTCAAATGACTAACTTTTTTGATGGCCAGCTCCTTCTCGATATTGGCACCGTAATAAGCTCCCCTGCCTCTCTTGGAGCCACCACCTGTGTCATTACTTGTTTCGGTCATTCTACATTAAAATATTCATTAATTAACTAATTCAAATTATGTATGTCTGTTGTTTTTTGTTATAAAATTAACATTTATTCATTATGGTATTTCCAAACCTACCATATTCCGACCTAGTGGATCCCTTGGAGATAGTAAGGAGTCATGTACTTCTCCTCAGTTTTTTAAAATGTTTCTCAAACATTTAAAAAAAATGAGGAGCAGTACATGAATACATTGTCTATCCCCAAGGCATCCACTAGGTGCATCACTATTGTTTTTTGTTATTGAATTAACATTTTATTACTTATTGTCTTTGCCAACCTACCCTATTCCGACCTAGTAGATCGCTTGGAGATAGTAAGCAGACATGTGCGACTACCCACTTTTTCAAAATATTTCATCAAATATTTTGAAAAAATGAGTAGCAGTACATGAATACATTGACTATCCCCAAAGCATCCAATAGGTGTGTGTACCTATATCTGATACTATCATTAATTAATGATAATAAATAAAGTTTTCATTGAATTAAATAAAAAGTTACATACACTTGTTTAAATTACATATCACTGTCCTCATCATCACTAACTACAACATCATTACGAACATCACTATCACTATCACTATCACTATCGACTAGAACATTATCGTCATCCTCATCGTCTCCATGGTAATGCCACACTTTGTAGGACTGTACGATGCCATTGTTGAATAAATGCATCGAAATTGCATTTATAGGCTGGAACTTAACATTCCCACATTTCTTGCACGGACAGCGAACCAAACCCCGATCGTTCAACTAATTTTTGGTGATATCGAAGAACTCCTTAACACCATTTCTATACTCCAGAGACCAACGATTCCTCGCACTCATCCAGCTCCTGTCGCTCGCCATCTTTAAGCGAAATAATTAAGAAAATATTAATAATTGTCTTAAAATGAGGGAAATGATAGTCAAAGTATTTCATGACTGTTTGTCTCCCTAATTATCACTAACTGATAATAATATCCTATCTCTGGCAAAAATAATTATTTATAAACATATTTCCAGCTAAATTACTCAAACTTACAACTTACTAACACTTAAATGACACGTGGCACCACATGATTGGTACACATTATTATTATTTTAAATAATTTTTCATAAAAAAAATCATTTTATATTTTTTATTTTTTTAAAAAAATCTAATTTATTGTTTTCCAATTTAAAGGTAACAAAAAATAATTTTTTTTCATTTTTTACAAAAAAAAAAATCAAATTTGCTGCTTTTAATCAATTATTTAGGATTAAGTAAAAAAAATATTTAATCTTAAATTATTGCTTAGATTTTAAACAAAATTACTTAATCTTTAATTGCAAACAAGTAGACAAAATGATAAATAGGAAGATTTTAATAATAATAATAATATTAATAAATTACAAAATTTTAGGATATTAACAATATAAAATTAAATTTTAAAAAATATGTATTTTTCATACTTAATCTTAAGTTGAAATTTTTTTTGAATTTTTTTTAAAAAAATGTAAATTTTATTTTTTTGTTAAATTAAAAAATATTTTAAGAATAATAACAATGTAGATCAATCATGTACTGCCACGTGTCCGTTGACTAGTCTTCTTTAACATTTACTTATTTATTATTTTTAATTTAAAATTAATTTAATTATACATTAATCTCCATTTTGTAATTTTTTTATTAAATTCTTCAATTTGTATTGGATTATTTACTTAATCAATAATAATTTTATTATATTTATATTTTATTAAATCATTTATATTTTTAACTTTTTCAATTACAAAACATCTAATATTAATGTTAAAATTAATTATTAATTATTATGATTGGTAATTTTATTTTATTTAAATTATAGTTAAAAATTATTTTTTTGATGAATTTTTAATTATACTTAAATTTTTATTTAATTAATTATTAAGCTTTTATTAATTTTACTAACTCCAACAAAATTTGGGCAGCATAACGACTATATTTCAAACTATCCCAAAAATTGAAAAACCTACAAATTAAACACATATATAACCAGAATATTCCCAGAGCAATATACAGAACATTCTCATAACATGCACAACATAAACCAAGATTAATAACATATATCAAATCATTTTATATCATTTTATATCAGTAACATCAAAACAATTTATTTAATAAATATTTATAAACAAGTAATATTTAATATAAAAAATATAATATATATTTTTTTAATATACATAATCTAATCTATTTTTTAATATACATATTAAGCATTAAAATTAAAAAATATACATACTCAAATCAAATTTTTTTTAATAAATACTAAAATCATATTTTATTTTTCATTATTAATCTCATTTTTATAAAAATACACATATTTATTTATTTTTTTAACAGAAAAATATAACTATAATACCAAATATCACACATATACATTTATATTAATCAATTTTCTAAAAAAATTTAACATTAAATAAACATATATACACACATATTTACACATATACATAAACATATATACACACACATTTACACATATACATAAACATATATACACACATATACTGAAATGCATATATATATATATATTCGGATATATAAATATATACATATACTCGGATATATAAATATAAACTGATATGTATAAATATATACATATATATATAAACTGATAAATATAAATTAATATATATATATATAATCAGATATATATAAATATATATATATAAAACGAAATAAATATATATATAAACTGAAATATATATAAACATATATAAATATATATATAAACTAACCTTTTTAGACTTGTTTTACCGAGAGTAGCTACACACCTGTTTATATAGGGAGAGAATAACAACAAAAATACAATTACAAAACAAAATATAGAGAAAAAAATCCAAAAATGTTAAAAAATCCCGAATACTAACTTGAGAGAGAAGCTTCACTAACCTTGAGAGAGAAGCCACGGTGGGATAATGGCTCACGGTGGTCGGAGAGTATATCACAGAGGAGAGAGAGAGAGAAGCTTTGTGTTTCAGAGAGAGAACTGAAATGGGGAAGAAGGAGGCTCAGGCAACTGAGTATATCGTTATAACTTTTGCCGGCGCGTTTCGTTGCGCCGGCAAAAGTCTAAAAATGCGCCGGCAAAAGTATTTTACTAAACCCTACACTCAAACGATGTCGTTTTAATTATTTCAACTTTTGCCGGCGCAACTAAACGCGCTGGCAAAAGTATACCCACCTACCTTCTTTGAAACGTGTGGAAATTTAAAAACACACGTTTGACTTTTGCCGGCGGGTTAGGTAAAATCCGCCGGCAAAAGTTTGTATGTTTATTTTAAAATCTGGTGACTTTTGCCGGCGCAATTCGGGTTTGCACCGGCAAAAGTTATGACATTTTTTAACACCATACCTTTGCCGGCGCAACCCCCGAATTGCGCCGGCAAAAGTCACCTTTACCGGCGTAAAATTGCTCCGGTAAAGGGGTTGATTTTTGCCGGCGTAATTCACGAATTGCGCCGGTGAAAGTAATTTTTGTCGGCGCAATTACGAATTGCGCCGGCAAAGAACTTATTTCTTGTAGTGCTTACAATTTCAGATTACTAAAAGCCTACAATTGCAACCGCCATTTCAATATACTTAACAACTATTATTCAGTTATAATAGTAATAATTAGTTGTCTAGGTGTCAAGTGGCTATATAAGCGAGTCATTTATTTCATTTGAAATTGATGGTTTGTGAATTTGGGATAGAAAAAATAGTGATGATTTGTTGTAGTTTAGAATATTTGATGAGTAGTAGTAGTGGCTAGAGTAATGATAGGTTATGATATTATAGTTGATGTTGTTGAGCGGACAGGTGAAAGAAATTTGAGTTTGGAGGAGTAAGCTTTATGTTTTAGAGAGTAATGGGTAGTAGTAAAATTTTATTGATGGTTTGTTGTTTGTAGTTCATCATTTTGCTACCCATGATGGGGTATTTATAGTGGTTAGCCCACTTTACATTTGTAGCTAGAATTACTTGTTCTAGATCCTTCTTTTACTAGAAGGAATATTAAGCACACAAATTTACTTGTTTCTCAAGCATAACTAGAAAATTTTATACTTAAGTTTTCTAGAAATGCTTATAAGAAATTCTAGAGTAATCTTGTTCAACAAATATCTAGAAAATTCTAGAGTAAAGTTTCTAGAAATGTCTAGAACATTCTAGAGTATTCAAGAAATGTGTAGCAACTTCTAATAGAAATGTTGATTCATTTTTTAGAGTTAAGAGAGATCTAGGTATACATGAGGAGAGAGTTTCTTTAGAGTTCTTGGAGTAATGTGTAAGAGTTAAGGTATATGGTTCAAGAGAAGCCTTGGCTGGGGTTTTGTACTCAAGAAATAGTTGCTCAAAGAAGAGTTGTGATCTATGTGATTAGGCTTGTAATCTGATCTATATAGTGGACTAGCTCTGATGGATGTAGGCAAATTTTTTTTGTTGAACTAGGATAATTTCTGTGTGTTCTTTCCATTATTTATTTTTCTATTTTGTTTTGCATTCTAATTGTTTGAATTGATTTCTAGCTTGCATCTGTGAGTTTTGGTGTTGAATCTACGTTCAACAAAGTTCGGGTTTACATTTGAGTTTTCCAGATTTTTTGCATGTCTTTGTGTTGAATTCTACGTTCAACATTACCTAATGTCTCAACAGACAAATCGAAATACTCAATAACGAAGAATATATCAGCAAAAAAAAAATGAAACCATTCAAGAGCATAAAACTAAAAGTAAGAAACACAAACGAATTATATTGAGTCAGATTAATAAATTTATCCTACATCAAGTTTGAGTAGCGCCACAATCTCTACTAATGAATTCTGAATAGTTACAATCATCATAGTTGAGAATCTTTCTCATGTACTTTTCACAAAAGGAAAACAAGTACACCCAAGCTCTGAATCTTTAGTTTATCCCAAACTCTAAGTACACCCCATCTCTCAATCTTCAACACAAAAGATTGAAGAGTTTCTCTCTCTAACAATAGACTCTCTATCTAGATTGTAACACTCTGAATGTGTTCAGTTTAACTGGACCCAAATAAAATGGGTTAGAACTAGAATGTATTTATAGGCTAACTAATTTAACATAATTGTTAATTCCATTTTTGGCATATTTAATTTGACAAAAATATTTTGTATTTTCTTATTATATTTGGCTGTATATAAATATATATTGTTGATATATGTTTTATTTGTTTTAAATAATAAATGTATGATTGATGACAAACTTTTCTATATTAAGAAAGTTTTCCAAAAATAGTGTCTTTATTATGATAAAATCAAATATTTTTGAGCTATTTTTTTCAAACCGATTGCCTCATTATATCTAACTATATAATTGAGTTTTATTGCATGATCAGGTTATAAAAGGGAAGCCTTGATTCCTACATCAAAGGATGGATTGTTACCATATATAGCTCATGATTTTGTAGCTACATAATCAGGAAATCCTGTCAAATTGAAGAATTCTTTTAGGAAAGTTTCCTTGTGGGATTAGGTCGGTTTAGACCGTGTATTAACTGCCCAATATGAGTATAATTACTTTAAATACTCATATCAGCTGCTAGGTTTTAGTTACCTCTTTTTGTATTTCATTCTTATTTGTAAAAGAGTCTTTGTTTTGTAGATGTGAGTGAGTTCGACTCTACCTCTGTTTTTCAGTGTCCGTGTAATTGTTTTGAGTCTTCAAACAATTCTACAAAGGAGGAGAACAAAGTGCAAACCTTCGGGAGAAGGTGGTTCAAGTCTTGCTTCAGGAGGAAGCAAGCATACTTTAAGCAGATCGAAGGGAGTTCGTATTCTTGAAGGTTCAATAAGGTCCATTTGTCAAGGTCGAATACATCAAGCTTGCGGCATATAATAAGAGGGAGTCTATTTATGCATAAGTCAAAAACTTTTTTTGAGATCTTACTATTGAATCTTATCTCTGGGCGTGGCCCCGTGGACTGGTAGCAATCTGCAAGGATTGCTGATACCATGTATAAAAACCTTGTGTGTTTTTATTTTTTGTACTTTAGTTCTTTTATGGTTTTCCGGTATGTAGTTACAGAACCCTGGTCTGTAGCTACAAAATATCTGTTTCAGTACCAACTTAATTATTCCGCATTTAATTAATTGATTAATTAAATAATAAGTTGGTAATTATAAAATACGGAATTTCAATTGGTATCAGAGAAAGTCACTAAACTCTTAGTGAGATCTTGAGGTTATATAATTCCGTTTAATTTGTTTTGTGTGAGATGTCAATCTTTGCAGAAGGAAACTCCATCACTCGGCCACCTCTATTGAATGATACTAATTATCCACACTGGAAAGTTAGGATGAGGGCATTCATCAAATCACAAGTTGAGAAGACTTGGAGATCTATACTCTCGGGTTGGACTTCACCAATTGAAAAAGATCATAAAGGTAATTCAAAGGTAAAATCTAAACTTGACTGGTCCATTGAAGATGAAAAATTATCTGGCTATAATAATAATGCTTTGCATGCAATTATTAATGGTGTTGGTGAAGGCTTTATAAAATTGATATCATCTTGTGAATTTGCAAAAGAGGCGTGGAAAATCCTTCAAACTCAGTTTGAAGGTACCGCTGATGTAAAGAGATCATGTTTTACCATGTTGCAAACTAGATTTGATGAATTAAGAATGTTGGAAACTGAAACTTTATCTGAGTTTTATGAAAAGTTGTTTGATATTGCTAGTGATTTTTTTGCCTTGGGAGAAAAACTAGATGAATTTGTGTTGGTTCGAAAAATAGTTCGTTTGCTTCTAAACAGGTTTGACACGAAATTGCTAGCAATGGAGGAGGCTAAGGATTTTGGCAAAATGAAGGTTGAGGAGCTTATGGGTTCGTTAAGAACATTTGAGCTAAATCAACAAATAAAGCAAAAGGGTAAGCCGAATCCTTCAATTGAAAAAAAAAAGGTATTGCATTTAAAGTTTTTGAAAAAGATGTTTCTGATGATGAGAAAGATGACGAAATGACCTTGTTAACAAGAAATTTTCAAAATTTTATGAAAAAGGTTGGAAATAAAAAGAATTTTTCAAAAACTCCAAAAGGTAACACCTCTTCTAAACCTTTTGTTTCTAACAATAAAAGGGTATTCCATGTCGGGAATGTGAAGGTTATGATCATATTCAATCTAAATGTGCCAACACATTGAAAAAGAATAAAATAGGTTTTAATGTTACTTGGAGTGATGATGATTCTGAAAGTAGTGAAGAGGATAATGAGAAAGTTGCTTTAACCAATATTTTGTCAAGTGCTTTTCAGGAAAGAGGAAAAATTTTGTGTTTAAACTATACCTTGACTGATGTCGATAAAAAGGAAATTGACTCAGATTCAGACGAGTCAGAACTCAATGATGAGTCATTGGCTGAATCATACAAGGTAATGTATGGTAAGTGGTTATAGGTTTATACTGAAAATTGTTCCTAGGTCAAAATGAATAAAAGAATTGTCTCTCAACATCAAATATTTTGAAGAAAAGAATAAATGTTGTGAATTTGAGTTGTGTTCAAAAAATTCTGAAATTGTATTTTTGACAAAATAACTTGACAAATTGAAAAGAAATGTTAAAATGCTAAATCCGGGTTCTAACATTTTTGAGGAGGTTCAGAATTCAGGTCAACTGAGTCATGCTGGATTGGGTTTTGTTGAAACTCAATAAAAAATGAATACTAAATTTGTTAAATCTGAAAATATGTCTTTTGGATATTTTGATTCAACTTTGCAGGGTTCTATTTTTAGACCTGAACGTTTTGTTTCTACAAAAATGAAGCAGTCAGGTAAACCTGAAAATTCTCATGGGAAAAAGAAACGTTTCATTCCCTCTTGTCATTTTTGTGGAGTAAAAGGTCACATTCAACCTAGATGTCTTACTTTGCAGAACATGTTTAGTTCTAAATTTTTTGGAAATTTTAAAGTGTTTCAAAATGAACATGTTTTTCAAAAACAAAAATGGGTTGTAAAAAATAAATGTCTTGCTGGTATCTCTTGTTTTAAATTACTGCTTCTCAAATGTGGTATTTTGACAGTGGTTGTTCCAGGCATATGACAGGTGATAAAGAGTTTCTTGTCAACATTAGACCAATGCAATGTGGAGAAGTTACTTTTGGTAATGGTCTAGCTGGAAATGTCATAGGGATGAGAACATTTAATTTTGAAGGTCTACCCAGGCTTAAGAATGTAATGTTGGTTGAAGGAGTAAGAGTTAATCTTCTTAGCGTTAGTCAAATTTGTGAGCAGGGTTACACAGTTAATTTTGATAGTAATCGTTGCTATGTTGTTAATGACCAAGATGGAATTATTTTGCACGGGTTTAGGTCTAATGATAATTGTTACACTCTCACTACCTATGCTACTTGTCACTCTGCCATAGATAACTCTACTGATTTATGGCATGAAAAGCTTGGAGATATTAATTTCAAAATTTTTTAAAAGCTGTCAAATGCAGGAATTGTTCGAGAATTACCCAAACTGGGTGAAAAATCTGTGGGAAAATGCGAACCATGTCAACTTGGTAAGCAATTGAAAATTTCTCACAAAAGTATTCCTGATGTGAATACTTCCAAAGTTCTTGAACTTCTTCATATGGATCTAATGGGTCCAATTCAGGTTGAAAGTTTGAATAGTAAGAGATAGATTTTTGTGTGTGTTGATGATTTCTCTCGGTTTTCATGGGTAGGTTTTTTGAGAGAAAAATCTGATACATTTGATGCTTTTAAATCTCTTTGTTTGAAATTGTGTGCGGAAAAAGATTGTAATACAGGAAAGATTGTTCAGATTAGGAGTGATCATGGAAAAGAAATTGAAAATACTGTTTATGATGAGTTTTGTAAATCTAAAGGTATTTCTTATGAATTTTCTGCTCCTAAAACTCCTCAACAAAATGAAGCCGTTGAAAGAAAGAACCGAACTCTGACAGAGATGGCTAGGGTAATGTTAAACAACAAGAAACTTACCAAGCATCTATGGGGTGAAGTAATTAACGCTGCTTGCTACACCATCAACACGGTGTATTTGCGACCAGGTACTCATAAGACTCCTTATGAGATCTGGAAAGGTAAGAAACCAAATGTGAGTCATTTTCATGTTTTTGGCAGTGCTTGTTATATTTTGAGGGATCGTGATCATACTGGTAAATTTCATGCAAAAGGTGATGTTGGTGTATTTATAGGATATTCTATTAACATTAGGGCTTATCGTGCTTATAATATGAGAATCCAAACTGTGATGGAATATGCTAATGTTGTTGTTGATGATCTAAGAGATTTCTCTGAGTTTTCCATAGATGAATAGATTGAAGGTTTGCTAGAAAAGTCTCCTGAACTGGTAGGCGATTTGGCTGCAATCACAGAATCTTCGTCTGAGGCTATACCTCAAGATTCTGTAGCTACAACTGATGATTTTCCAGAATCTTCAACGGAGAAAGAACGTGAGCAACCACCAAACATAATCACTGATCCAATTCAAAGAGAACCATCCTACAGAATCAAGAAGAATCATCCTACCGATCTCATACTTGGAAACATGGATGAGAGCATGGTTACTAGAAGAAGGTATGCTAATTTGATTCAATTTGTGTGTTTTGTCTCTTTTTTAGAGCCTTAAAATGTGAAGGAAGCCTTGATGGATGAAGCATGGATTCAGGCAATGCAAGAAGAGCTGGATCAATTCATTCACAATAAAGTATGTACACTTGTTCCTAGACTGACTTGTGCTAATGTCATAGGAACAAAGTGGATTTTCAAAAACAAAAGTGATGAGTTTGGTACCATCATTCAAAACAAGGCAAGATTGGTTGCCCAAGGTTATACTCAAGTTGAGGGTATTGATTTTGATGAAACTCTTGCTCTAGTAGCAAGACTTGAGTCCATCAGGTTAGTTCTTTCCATTGCTTGTATTATTTGTTTTAAATTGTACCAAATGGATGTTAAATCTGCTTTTTTGAATGGTTTTTTGAAAGAAGAAGCTTTTGTTGATCAACCCAAAGGATTTGAGGATCCTCATTTTCCTAATCATGTATATAGGTTATACAAGGCGTTATATGGTTTGAAATAAGCCCCTCGTGCTTGGTATGAACGTCTAACTGAGTTTTTAATCTCTCATGGTTATAGAAGAGGAAATGTAGATAAAACACTGTTTATCTAAAACATTAAATCTGATGTTATTGTTGCTCAAATATATGTTGATAATATTGTGTTTGAATCTACTTCTAACTCTGAAGTGCAGGTATATGTCCAACAAATGCAACAGGAATTTGAAATGAGCATGGTAGGTGAACTCACCTATTTTTCGGGTCTTCAGGTGAAACAATCTGATGATGGCACATTTTTTGACAAAGTAAGTATGCAAAAACCTTGGTGAAGAAATTTGGGCTTGAAATTATCCAAAGATGAACAAGGAGTGAAGGTAGATCATACTTTGTATCGAAGCATGATTGGTAGTTTACTTTATCTTACTGCTAGTCGTCCTAATATCTATTATAGTGTTGGTGTTTGTGCTCGTTATCAGGGAAATCCCATGGAATCTCATATTTCTGCTGTGAAAAGAATCATTCGTTATGTCAATAGCACTGTTGATTTTGGGATTTGGTTTTCAAAAGACACTAGCTATAATTTGGTGTGCTTTAGTGATGCTGATTGGGCAGGAAATGCAGATGATAGAAAAATTACAAGTGGTGGATGTTTCTATCTTGGAAACAATCTTGTTTCATGGCACAGTAAGAAGCAAAATTGTATCTCTCTGTCAACTGCAGAGGCTGAATACATTGTCGCGAGTAGCTGTTGTACCCAATTGTTATGGATGAAACAAATGATGGAAGATTATGGGCTTGATTTTAAAACTTTAACCATTTTCTGTGATAGCACTATTGCTATAAATATTTCAAAAAATCTTGTTCAACACTCTCGCACTAAGCACATAGACATTCGTCATCACTTTATTAGAGAGCTTGTAGAAAATAAAATTCTTGTCTTAGAATATGTTGAAACAAGCAAAAAAATAGTATATATTTTTACTAAAGCTCTTGATTCGGTCTGCTTTATTTCTCTAAGGAAATCCTTAGGGGTTTGTACCATTTAATTTTTTGTTCTTTATGGTTCTTGATATTTTTCTTTGATGTGATGTACATAATGTTGTTTATTTTTTTTTTTTTGTTCCATAAGAAAGTTTCATACTCAAGAGAATTGCTGATTACTATTTTTATTGCTAATTTTTTGGTGCAATGTTTTCATGCAGGTTTAGTTCAGGAAAATATTTTCACTCCTCCTAGAAATATTTTGGTCATTCAATCAGTGTTATGTGTGTGCTACCATTTTCAAAAAAATAAAAATACAAAAAAATGCGTGTTCAAGCTCCATTGGAAGAATAGAGCTACCTATCTCAATCTGTGAAAGTCGTCACTGAGTAAGTTGGTACTATGTAATTAGGAGTTATGTAGAGGATACACTACAATTGACAAAGACTACCATTGAGGTAGTGTGGTAGCGTCTCCTTTGGTTACAAATACTCAGAAAAAGTCTATTTGACAAATTGGGCAATGTTCCATGCTTACACTTTCACACACAAATGCTTGATACATTTTTTCGAAAAATAAAACAATTGCATTAAAATAAATAAAAAATGGTTTTAAAAAGTTGTTACATGCTGATTGAATTTCTTAAAATATTTTTTTGGTGACTGAGTAAATTCCTTTCTTGCAAAATGTAATGTTCCAGAATATTTACTTAACTAGCTAGATAGTTAGTAATATTTTAGATTTCGTGGATTTTGGTTCAAACCGGGACTTAGTAGGACACTCGCAGCAATAGTTATGGATTTTATAAGTTTATCCTATAGTTTAGAAATATTAATTATAACATAAGGTTTGGTTAATATTTTTGGTCATAGAAATATTTTAATTATAACCTAAGGTTTAGATAGAATTTTAAGAGCATGACACTTGTCACAATCTTGTTTATTTGAGGATTTAAGCATTTTAAATGGATAATTCAATAATAGAAGTATCTAGAAGCTCTAGAACCTTTCAGAGCCTGCTGGAATCACGTATTACTCAGTCAAACCTGATTAATCAACTCTAATTATCCTAAATTCGTGCAAAAACGCATTTAAATTATCTACGTATGTCGACATATTGCAGCCTTAGAGGCGATATATCGCAGCACGGGAGATACGGAAAATACATTAACTTCGCACGAACGAAACCACGAACATTTGGGATATAGGGTCATGCGATATATTGCCTAAGGTGGGCAATATATCAGCCCTAGGAGTGGTTTTTCAAACTTCGAGAAATCCGAGCTTGATTCATCCCTTAACCTCTTGACTTGCCTCTGAACGTTTTTGACCGAGTATTAAGCATCTGTTGACCGAATGTTCAATTATTTTTCATTTAATATTCATTATTTTATTCAAGCCAAAAATGAGATATTTTCATTCCTTGAACTCTATAAAGAGGATTTAGTACTCAACAATTTTCTTCATTCTTCAAGCTGTGTTAAGAGCCTTCAAGCTGCTAGGATTTCTATAAAGAGATACACTTGGGTTTTGGGGATAAAAGCTTTATTATCTTAAGCTTTATAAACACTTGGGTAGTGAGATAAAGTGTGTTTTCGATATTGAAGTGTAGATCAGTTCTAGTTCATCCAAGGTAATATTATTCATAAGTTCTATTCTTTATGATTCCTTAGTTTTCTTTAAGTTTCTTTCAGATCCTAACTTCTGTTTATGGTTTTGTGGTTAGGTGTTTAAGTTCTTTGATTTAAGGTTCTTCTTGGTAAGTTTCTTCTTTGATGGTTTAGTTTTCTTTTCATCTCTTTTCTTTAGAAACTCACCATTCTTACTTTTGGTTTTAGGAGTGTTCTAATCCCGCTCTTATTCTCAAATATCCCAGTTTTGGTAAGGAAAATATGATAGATTTTATATGCTTATATGTTATTTTTGTGTTATGATATGTTATGTTATGTTTATGCTATGATATGTTTTAGTCCTTGGGTATATGACTTGTTTAGATAACAAGCCCCAAGAATATATTTTCCTTGGGCATATGATTTGTTTAGATAACAAGCCTCATAAATTTATATGACTTATTTAGATAACAAGCCCTACAAATTTATGGGCATATGATTTGCCTAGCGAGCAAGCCCCAAGAAGGATGATGGCCATTATAATACATGTATTTATAGTTATATGTTTTATAGTGTATGATGTAGTCTTATGCTTATGATATATGATATATGTTTTCGATAGGCTTATGTTTTTTTATAGTATATGATATAGTCCTATGCTTATAAATTGTGATGTATGTTGTTAGTAAATTTTCCGGCTCACTCCTTTATTTTTTTAGTGTAATGCAGGAAAATAGATATGTAGGCGGAAGGATTCTTGGAAGCTTGGCATGTGTGTTGAGGATGAACGGACTGAGTGGATTGCGTGTCGATTGAGGATGATGTTTATTTTAGTCTTTTGAATTATGTTTCTTTTGTAATTCCGCATCTAGTTTTTGAACAATTGAATTAAACTTATGTTTTTATGTTTTATTAAGCAATGGGTACCCATACCACATTTATATCTTATTTTGTAAGTTGCACAATAATTATTTTAAAATTTTAATAAAGTTATTATTATTTCTTAGGTATGTTTTATTCAAAGCAGTAGCTATGTCTAGTAGATTTAATGGTACAAGGTCTTAGAAATAGTTGGGTCATTACACAAACTTGTATGGTCTTATTGCAATAAGAAATTAGCTTGGTAAAATAATATTTGTGCATTCTTTCGAGTTTGATTTTTTCATCTGGAACAAAGGCAAAGCTAACATGGTGTTTCATATTGTTGGCAAAAATATCAAGGTTTGGTTTTTTTTTTTAAATAAAAAATAAATAATTTGTGAGAGATTTTCATGTTGAGCTTAAATAAAAATATTTGTTTCTTTGTCTTGTTTTAATTCTATTATTAGAAAAAAACATTTTGCTCTAAAGTGTTGGTTGTTTGTCTTGTGTTTATTGGTGTTTTGTCTCTATTTTTTTTCTTTTTCATTTTTTTTTCTAATAAAAAAATATATGCATAAATTGAAAAAATCATTAAAAATGCGGGGGGGGGGGGGGGGGGGGGCATTATTTTTCAGCTGGTCATTTATTTTTAATTATTTTTTCATTTTATTTGATTTGGGGTGTCTTATTTTCATGGGATTGGTCTCTTTTTGGAAAATATTGATTTAATTGCAAAATTATAATGTTTGTTTCCCTTTTATTCTTTTCAGGTAAGTCAAAGGTAAGGAAATATTATTTTTATTTTATGATATTATGGGAGTTATTGCATTAATTGAAAATCTGGTTTAGGTAACTTCCCACTTTCCCTTTCTATTTCTTCTCTTTATATTTACCCTAACCCACGATCTAATCCTCTCACTCACACTCTCTTCAGTTTTTTTCCCTTCTTAATTTTCTCTGTGTGTGTCTGAGTTCCTCTCTAGGGTTTTCAAAGTTTCAAGCTTTTCAATGGCAAAAACAAAGAATGCCCGAGGTGGTTCGAAGAGGCATGTTCGTGGTTCCCCGTCTGTCCCAACTTCTCCTCCTGCTCCAGCAAACGATGCTCCAACGCAGGCTTTTGCTCCTGCAAAACATTCTAGGAAATAAAAAACTCAGGCGAGAAAGAAGACATTCACTTTGAATTCCCCATCTGTGATAGCTTCTCCAATCGCCTCGTCATGATGAAATTCTTTCATCTGAAAAATCTTTGTCCAAGTCCTCTTCTTCTCAAAAGGGTGGTTCCTCAAGAACAATCTCTGAAAGGGCCATTGTTCCTATGCCAATGGTGAGTTCTCGAACACGTTCTCAGACCTCCACTCAGAAGCAAACTGAGGAGCTTCGTCCCCATGGTGTTCCCAAAGTCAAGGAAGTTGGTTCTTCTTCTCGGGTGAAAAATTTCAAAAATCACCTCCCTTCTGCATCTTCTTCAGAAGAAGAAACTGAGAATTTGGAACAAGAATTAGAGGTTGAATCTGATCCTAGTGCATAATTTCAAGAAAAAGAACAATCTTTGGGAGATTCTGGTTCTGAAAGTGCTACATTAGAAGAGGAACCTGCTGTTACAGAACCTGTTGCTGTTATTTCGAAACCTGCTGCTCAAGACAAAATCAAAGGAAAACGTCCCTTGGCTCCTCCAAAGTCTGCTCCTCCTCTGAAAAGGAAAAGACCATCTGGTATCTCTCTTGAAAACTTCAAACCTCATTCACATTATTATTGCTATAATGATCATGAGAGAGATGTGAAATTTTATGAGGCAAGAAACTTTATTGTTGAAAAGAATTATAATGTGCTTGCTCATAGGCCGTTTGGAGTTGTTAGTATGTTAAAAGAAAGGCAATGGATGGACACTTTGATTGGTTTTACTGGCTATGTGGATCGAGTTGTGAAGGAATTCTATGCCAACATCACCGATGAGTTCCTAGATGAAAACTCATTCATGTTTGGCAAAGTGTATGTGTGTGGCTACTGGCATTCCTTTACAGTGAATGATGTGGCTAAAGTTCTTCAATTACCAATCAGGGTGGAGCCATCTGATGTCATGTTTGATCATCATGAAGTATTTTCTGAACTCACTGGAGAGAAGGATGTCGAGCTCACCAATGCTATGCACATCTCTTAACTCACTAATCAACATGCAGTGCTTATGAGGTTTGCCTTGTCCAATTGGTTCCCTTGCTCCAATTTGGTAAATGTTTCTAATGACCTTGCCTTTCTATTATACAAAATCACTACTGGTGCTCAAGTTGATTTGACTGATCTAATTTGGGAACAAATTATGTCTTTTAGAAAGGGTAAAAAGCCCAAACTTAACCTTGTGTTTCCCGATTTGATTTATAAGATCTTATCTGCTCAAAGGGAATTGATTCTTGACAATGAATCAATTGAGCCTCCCAATGTTGGCCAGACATTCAAAATCTCAGAAAAACCCTCTCAAGGAAAGTCTTCCAAGAAATCGGGTCGTTCTGTTTCTCCTGGAGTAAAAATGCTTCACCTGCTGCCACAGCTTCAACTTCTGCACCTGCAGAACTGGCATAAATCAACACTCGTTTGGCAAGGATGGAGAATGGTCAAGGGCAGCTTCTAAGGAGGATGGAAAGCATCATGAAGTACTTTCAAAGTGACTAGGATGGTTGGTTGAATTAATGTTTATGTTTTTATTGTTTTTTCTGTTTATGTTGAACTTTAATGGCATCTTTTATTGTCTTTTGTGGTTTTTGGCTCCTTTGATAGACAAAAATGGGGAGTAGTATTATTTTTTGGATTACAACTTTGGACCCTATTTTAAGGGGGAGTTGTTTGTTTGTTGTTTCGTTGAACTTTTTCTGTTAAAAAAGTTATCATGTTTTTTGTTATATGTGTTAGTAAGCTTTCATGTAGGGGGAGTATTTTTATACTCTCATTTTTTGTTCTAACACTTTTTTTTGCAGATTCATACTTGTTTGTTTTCTCCAAAATATTTTGTCAATAAAAGTGCCAAAGGGGGAGATTGTTAATTCCATTTTTGGCATATTTAATTTGACAAAAATATTTTGTATTTTCTTATTATATTCGGCTGTATATAAATATATATTGTTGAGATATATTTTATTTGTTTTAAATAATAAATGTATAATTGATGACAAATTTTTCTATATTAGGAAAGTTTGCCAAAAATAGTCTTTATTATGATAAAATCAAATCTTTTTGAGCTATTTTTTTTCAAACCGATTGCCTCATTATATTTGACCATATAATTGAGTTTTATTGCATGATCAGGTTATAAAAGGGAAGCCTTGATTCCTACATCAAAGGATGGATTGTTACCATATATAGCTCACAACTTTGTAGCTACAGAATCAGGAAATCCTGTCAAATTGAAGAATTATTTTAGGAAAGTTTCCTTGTGGGCTTAGGTCGGTTTAGACTATGTATTAGTTGCCCAATATGTGTATAATGACTATAAATACTCATATCGACTGCTAGGTTTTAGTTACCTCTTTTTGTATTTCATTCTTATTTGTAAAAGAGTCTTTGTTTTGTAGAGGTGAGTGAGTTCAACTCTACCTTTGTTTTTCAGTGTCCTTGTAATTGTTTTGAGTCTTCAAACAGTTCTACAAAGGAGGAGAACAAAGTGCAAACCTTCGGGAGAAGGTTCTTCAAGCCTTCGGGAGAAGGTGGTTCAAGTCTTGCTTCGGGAGGAAGCAAGCATACTTCAAGCAGATCGAAGTGAGTTCGTATTCTTGAAGGTTCAACAAGGTCCATTTGTCAAGGTGGAATACATCAAGCTTGCGGCATATAATAAGAGGGAATCTATTTATGCATAAGTCAAAAACTTTTTTTGAGATCTTACTATTGAATCTTTTCTCTGGGCGTGGCCCCATGGACTAGTAGCAATCTGCAAGGATTGTTGATACCACGTATAAAAACCTTGTGTGCTTTTATTTTTTGCACTTTAGTTCTTTTCTGGTTTTCTGGTAGTTACAGAACCCTGGTCTGTAGGTACATAATATCTGTTTCAGTACCAACTTAATTATTCCGCATTTAATTATTTGATTAATTAAATAATAAGTTGGTAATAATAAAATACGAAATTTCAATGATAAAAAGCTGCAACACATTTTAAGACATATGAAATATATGTTGAAACTTAGGAGAATTGACTCCTACAATTTCTGCCTCGATTCTTCAGAGATTCAACTAGCCTTGGAGTACTTGTGGCATGCTCAGCTCATTATCCATCACCTAGATTGAGCAAGTGCAAATAATGTTTCAACTTGCTAAAAGGAACAACTTTAGTGCCTAAATCATTTGGGTTGTCTTCTGTGGGCACTTTCTCAAGTTCTAAAACCTTGTCTATTTCTTTATAATCCAATATAGATGAATGTATATATGCTTGATCTTCTCATGATAAGATGAATTTGTGCGCAAATGAATGGATGATTGACTGTCAGAATAGATGGTGCCTTTTTCATCCTTCAACAACTTCAATTCTTTCAAAATACCCTATAACCATATAGCTTATTTTAATGCTTCGGTTGTAGCTATAAACACGACTTCTATAGTTGACAAAGATACAACATGTTGTGTTTGAGACTTCCAACAAATGAAGTTTTGGTTCACGACTTCTATTAGAAGCATAGTTTGAATCTACAAACCCACTCAAATTCACCTTCCCCGAATTCTTCTCATACACTAAACCATAGTTTGCTGTCCATTTTAAATACCTTAGTAGTCACTTCAATGCAGACCATTGTTCTTGATTGGGGTTTGAGATAAACCTACTCAAGACACTAAAAGCATAAGTAATATCTAGTCTAGTACATACCATAATGTACATCAAACAACCAACCGCTACTGCATAAGGCATATTAATCATGTCCTTCTTTTCCTCTTCACTCTTGGGACATTGCTTGAAAGATAACTTGAAATTTCTATCCATAGGAACTTCAATAGTCTTCACATCATTAATATTAAATATATTTAAAACTCAAGCAATATACCTTGCTTGACTAATCACCATTTTCCTTTCAAGTTCATTTTATAAATCTAGATCCCCAAAATCCTCTTGGCTTGTCCCAAGTCTTTCATCTTAAATTCATATTTGAGTTTCTCATTCATAAGAAGAATAATGGCTTTATCTTTCGAAAATATTAGCATGTCATCCACATATAACAATGGAAACATAGTAGCTTATGACTCTAAATTCTTGAAATACAAACACGAATCAAACTTGGACCTTTGAAAGAATATCTCTTAAGAATAGGAGTTGAACCTCTTGTTCCATTACATAGGTGACTATTTCATCCCATACAATGAACATTTCAGTAAGCAAACCATTTCCTTCTTTCCTCGTTTAACCTCTGTACGCCCTAAATATCCACGGGTTATTAGCGAGCTGGAAAAGGGCATAATCATATCAGCCACGTGGAAGCCACCTACCCGGAGCTGCTATTACAAGGCTCTACTTCTTTAGTTCGAGATAACCAAAGGTTTAGTGCGATTACCAAGACATCGGATCAGCAGCGTGGACACCACGAGCTGAGACTACATCAAGCTCGGGGTACGAGCTTGAGTTGACACCTATGACCTCTTATAAAGTTAACCACGCAATGTAAACGTGCATATATCAGACATCATGTGTCTACTCCATTCCTGAATTCTCGAACACGCAACATAAACGTACGTGTTCAGGCACCCACGACTGGGTTGGGCCATGCGACCCATTATCCCCCTTACCTATTGATTAGACCACACTTCATTGTCAGGTTTTAGGAATTAATCATGAATGTCATAGAAGTGACATGATGGGTAAGAAGGTCACGGGATGACCTCCTTTGCCAACACCCAGGTGCCCTCTCCCTATAAATATTGAGACCCTGGGAGTTGCAAGGGGTTGGCTTCTAATTTGTAAAGAAATACCCTGTAAAGAATATCAAAGATATATCAATAATATTGGCTGGTGGACTAGATGGATTTTAACCTTTGAACCACCTAAAAAAGTATTCGAGTCATAATTTTCCTTTGAGATCATTCATCTATTACGATTCATTATCTAGCACTAATCCCTCTCCTTATTCATATAATTATCTGTTGCCGAAGAACCGCGTCAACAACCTCGAACCCTAGGGGTTGTCACATCTTCAAGAAACCCAATAAAGAATGTTGTATTGATATCTAGTTGTTCCACCTCAAGACTAATATACACATCAATAACTAACATCAATCTAATTGTCTTGCATTTCACCACTAGCGAATATACCTCGGTAGAATCAATCCCTTCCACTTTGCGGGAATCATTTTGCTACCAAATAGGCCTTAAACTTCGCCAGTTTATTGTGGTCAATTCCTTCCTTGACATTGAAAAATTATCTACAAGTGATCACCTTCTGGTTTTCTATTTTGGGAACCAATTCCCAAGTCTTGTTCTTCCTGAAAGAATCAATTTCCTCATTCATAGTCTTGTGCTTCTCATTTTACTATTTTGTCTCTTTATTCAAATTCTTTCAATATTGTTGTTATTATCATTTTTCTTACTATCACTATAATTTCCATTTATTCACAATAATTTGTACCAAAATGCTGACTTAATAACTATTTTATAAGGTAAAAATGGCAAATATGAATTTTTGAGGTGGAGTTTTTTTATAAAAACTAATGAAAATTCCCTTTTTAGTAATTACCAAATTTATTAAACCATGCGAATTAATTAAAGTGCGGAATGAAAATTAAATGTTGGAACAGATTTCAGTTCTGTCGGGATAGAATCCGAACTTGTCACGACAGAAACTGAACACAATAAAAAGACAATGCAAAATAATAAAGAACACAACGAGTTTTTACAAGGTTTAGAAACCCTTTCGAATATTCTACTCCTTGGGGCCATGCCCAGAGAGTAAAACCAATTAATAAAGAATCACATGCACAAAATATTGACTTAAACAAAACAAGACTCCCTCTTGAGATTTGCCGCAACTTTGTTGTACTTCTCTTCACTAATCTGATTTTGATTGAAACGCTCAACCACTTGTACTCCCTTCAATGGCCAGCGAGTGCTTGCATCCTCCCGACGCAAGGCTTGTAAAAATTCTCTCCCAAAAAAGTTGTGTTCAAATTACAATGTGTATTCACTCATGAACGTGGTATAAACTCACCACAAAAACTAAACTCTGATATTTCTACAAGATCATGTGAATACTATGATCTTGAATAAAAATAAGGAACTCTCACAAATATTATAATACACTCACAAAATTATGCATCTAAGAATTCACTTTTTCTCACTGCCTTTAGAGCCCTATTTATAGAGTCCTTTTTCGTGCTCGTAAAGGCTGGGAAAGAATCTCCTAATAAAGGCAAGAATAATTGAAGATATTCTTGATTGATGAAGAATTGCCTTTTTTAGAAGACGCTGATCCGATAGATACGATTTTGGTGGAGACAGCTAATACCTGTGTCGGATCAAAAAGCTTAAGATAGAAATAACAATTAATGACAACAAAGATTTAGTTTCCTGATTTTTATAAACTTGAGCTGCACGAAAATATACGGACAAATATTCCAGAAATGACTTTGAGTAAGTACTGAATATTTGCAAGATATTACTTCCCTTTATAAAAAAATTGTGATAAAAAAACAATTAAATAAGGAATGTAAATATTCCACAAATCACAAGAAAGGGAAAGTGAATTTCGAAAAGCCCAATAAGAGGAAACAAAAATTGATCTTTTAATAAAAAAGATATTTCTATAAAATATGCCAATTTTAGGATTTACAATCTCCCCCTTTATCAATTTTATAGACAAAACATATCTATTTTTAAAAGATCCCTGCAAAACACAAGAGTCACAAAATGACTCCCCCTGCCAAAAATAACCAAAGCATAAGACAAAAACATGTTAACAAAAACAATGAACAACTGCAAGTCAACCAAAATAATCAAAGTACCAAAAATAGAGTTACTCTCTCTCCCCCTCATTGTCTAAGAAAATGCCAAAGAATAAAGGAAACGAAACCAAAAGAAAGACAGAACTAGTGTTCTTTTACATTTATCAAAAGAAAATAAAAATAAATCGAAAGGAATGGTAACCGTCATGGAGCAGGAGTGGCAGTGGGAACTGACTCAGGAACTGTCTCTTTCTAAGACTTCATCGATTTGGAAGATGAACCATGACCACGGGTCTTCATGGCTGCTAAGAAATGAAACAAGTGAAACACACAAAGAACAAAAACCCTAAACACTTTGGTTATAAGTGAGAGAGAAAAACAAGAAAACACTGAGAATTAAACAACCAAAGTGAATCCGAATATATGGAGAATTCGGTGAACAAATGAGGCAAATTCGAAAATGGGTAACCAAATTTAATGTGATTTATGCCAAAATATCTCCTTTTTTTTAAACAAATTCTTTCACACCTCAAAATTGGAAACTTTTTGCATGATTTTGAATATATTGAGATAAAACAAATAATTTGCATCAATTAATTTTTCAAACCTTTTTTTTAAGTACACGGTCCAAAACATAAATTATTTTATCATTATTTTTATTTATTTTTTTAAAAACTGCTGAAAATATAATGTAAATTGCCATACCATATGTGTCCATGTAAATGCCAAGTCCTTTTCAAAAGAAACAAGATAACCATATGTTTCACAAATTAGAGAAATGAGTTATAATTCAAATACTAAGTGACCATAATTCGAAAAATATACCAATCACAAAACATATTTTAATCAATTCATTATATGTATGAGTCTTACAACCATCTTACACAGTCTAGTCAACAGACATGTGTGTGTGCATGTGTAATCAATTTGGCGTTTCTTTTTGGCCTTTTAAAGCTAGGGTCATTGCCCATATTTGGCAATTGTAGCCTTTTTCAAATTGTAACCATAATGGAGGCTATAACTCTTATAATGATGGTAGCCCTTTACACTGGTAGAGTATCCTCCAATATAATTGCTAATTGCCTGGTACCAACTTACTCAATGTCAGCTTTCACACATCAGTATAGGTAGCTCTTTTCCAAAATGGAGCCTGAAAAAGAAACTGGATCAAGGAAAGTTCATACGAACATAATGATTTGATCAAATATAAATTGGATTGGTCTATAATTTTTCAAATATGGTTTTTTATTCCTAACAAAGTATAAGACTTATAACGTTCATTTTCTAAAATACAAAAAATATGCTCATCAAATTTCTTCCAAACAGGATAAGAGATTTACACAAACACATATGCAAGGCAAGATAATCAATTTATTGGCAATTTCAAATAAAACAAACCCCCAAGGATTTCCCAAGGGAATCAAATCTGACCGTGTCTAAAGCTTTAGTAAAAATATCTCCAATTTGTTTGTTAGTCTCAACATATTCTAAAATCAATGTTTTGTTTTCAACAAGTTCCCTAATAAAATGACGATGAATGTCAATATGTTCGGTGCGAGAGCGATGAACATATTTTTTGGAGATATTAATAGCACTTGTATTATCACAAAAAATAGTTAAAGTTTTAAGATCAAACCCATAGTCAGCCAACATTTGTTTCATCCACAAAAGTTGAGTACAACAGCTTCCAGCAACTATGTACTCAGCTTCGGCTGTTGACAAGGAGATGGAGTTTTGTTTTTTAATATGTCAGGAGACCAAATTGTTTCCTAAGTAAAAACAACTATCACTTGTTCTTTTGCGGGCATCACTATAACACACAAGGTTAGAGTTTATTTCTTTGGAGTACCAAGTGCCTAAATCAAGTGTATTATTGATATAACGAATAATTCTTTTTACAGCAGTCACATGAGACTCCATGGGGTTCCCTTGGAAGTGAGCACACACTCCAACATTGAAACATTTTTCATGGGAAATTTTCAAATGTTTTCCCAATCGACATGGTTCACATTTACCAAAAACATATTTACTTAAATTCGGTAAATCATGAACATGACTCACACTTCCAACATGACCATGTTTTTCATGACACAAATTAGTATCACTCCTTGTGTTTGTGTGACAACTGCATGATTGAGATAATGTGTAACAATTTTCAACAGATTTATAACCCTTCAAAACACAATTTCTATTTTGGTCAAGCACAAAACAATTATCATGAGAAAAATTTACAAACAAGTCTTGGTCACAAATTTGACTTATACTAATTAGATTAGTTTTAAGTCCATCAACTAAAAGAACATTTTGCAACTTTGGTAGTCCTTCATAATTTAGAGTGTCACTACCAAGTACCTTACAAGACTTACCATCTCCAAATGTGACTTCCCCATTTTTCAAAGTCTTGAAATCAGTGAGTATGCATTTGTTACCTGTCATATACCTAGAACAACCACTATCAAAATACCAAGAGTTAAAAGAACATGTTCTAAGACAAGTAAAGGCAGTAAGACATTTGAATTCATTTTTATTCACCCAAACTTTCTTAGGCCGTGTCCTTTTCTTCAAGGTCATTTGTCTCAAATTACCATGATGATTAAAGTAATTTTTTTGAATAAAAATCATCAAGGTAAAACATTTAGGTCGAATATGACCTTTCACTCCACAGAAATGGTAAATTGGAATAAAATGACCAGTTTTTTTATTCTCGAAATTTCTGGTCTGTTTCTCATGTGTTATGACAGATTGAGGAGATGATGCCACATGAGTTTGAGTTGTTCCTGCAAAAGGGTCAGTTGTCGAAGCAATAGGACGATTTCTAGAAATATAAATTATTTTTCCTTTAGGTTTAGATCCATTGGATCCTAACCTAGAAAATTCACAAGCGTTTTGACCTGCAAGCAGAACATCATCCAAAACCATAGATCCATGATTAAGCAATTTGACACCTTTCACAATTTTATCAACTTCATTAGACAGACGATTGATTTCAGAATCTTTAGCAACAATCTCGATTTCATATTTTTTAACAAGAGAGTCAAGTTCTTCATTTATCTTATTGAGAACTTTGTTATTGTTTGCCATCAAAAGATTATCTGAACATACTTTTAACCATTGATCATACATGTTTTTGCATGATTCTTTCAAAGAATCCTCATCCAAATCGGATTCATCCGAATCACCTTGAAATAGTATTATTTAAACAAACAAGGTTCTCATTCACTTGCACAGAAAGAGGTAAGCAAGAAAAAACAGAAGTTAAGGCAAGAGTAGAATTTTCTTCCTCATCACTACTTTCAGAGTCCTGGTCACTCCAAGTGACTTCCATGACCTTCTTATTTTTCTTTAAGGTATTGGCACATTTAGATTGAATATGTACAAAACCTTCACACTCCCTGCATTGAAGGTAGATTCAAAAGGTTTTGAAAAATTATTACCTTTGGAGGATTTAGACATGTTTTTCTTGTTACCAATCTTTTTCATAAACTTCTTAAATTTTTTCGATAACAAGATCATTTCATCATCATCTTTCTCATCTGAGCTTTCCACTTTCTCTTTGGAAGATTTCAAGGCAATCGATTTCTCCTTCATGGCAATTGGTTTCTCTTGATGGCGGATCTTTTGATTAAGTTCAAAAGTTCAAAGAGATCCCATCAATTTCTCAACTTTCAAGGTGTCAAGGTTCTTTACCTCCTCAATGGTTGTGATCTTGGATTGAAACCTGTCAGGAAGAGATCTAACAATTTTCCTAACCAAAATAGAGTAAGACAACTTTTCTCCTAAAGAAAAATATTCATTAGCAATGTCAGACAATTCTTCATAAAACTCAGTGAGGGTTTCTTTTTCTGACATGTGAAGATTTTCAAATCTAGTGGGCAACATTACAAGCCTAGATCGCTTAACATCAGTGGTTCCTTCAAATTGAGTTTGAAGGATTTCCCAAGCATCTTTAGCAGACTCACAAGAGGAAATCAATTTTATATAAGTTTCACCAACTCCATTAAAAATTGCATGTAAAACTATATTATTATAAATTGACAATTTATCTTCTTCATTAGACCATTCAAGTTCAGATTTTACCCGTGTCTTATTGGATTTTGAATCTGTCTCGACAGGTGGTGTCCAACCAGTTAATATTGATCTCCAAGCCCTTTCATCAAGGGATTTGATAAAAGCTTTCATCCTTACTTTCCAGTATGGATAGTTTGTATCATTCAGTAATGGAAGGCAAGTGATAGGTCCTCCTTCTATAAAGATAGACATTTCACAAGAAACAAAACAAATGGAAAACCACAAAATCTCACTAAGAGTTTAGTGACCTGATCTGATACCAATTGAAAATTCTGTTTTTAGTAATTACTAAATTAATTAAACCATGCGAATTAATTAAAGTGCGGAATGGTAATTAAATGTTGAAACATATTTCAGTTCTGTCGGGATAGAATTCGAACTTGTCACGACCGAAACTGAACACAATAAAAAGACAATGCAAAACAATAAAGAACACAACAAATTTTTACAAAGTTCAAAAACCCTTTCGGATAACCTATTCCTTGGGACCACGCCTAGAGAATAAAACCAATTAATAAAGAATCACAAGTACAAAATATTGACTTAAACAAAACAAGACTCCCTCTTGAGATTTGCCGCAACTTTGTTGTACTTCTCTTCACTCATCTGATTTTGATTGAAACGCTCAACCACTTGAACTCCCTTCAATGGCCAGCGAGTGCTTGCATCCTCCCGATGCAAGGCTTGTAAAAATCCTCTCCCGAAGACTTATAAAAGTTGTGTTCAAATTACAATGTGTATTCACTCATGAACGTGGTATAAACTCACTACAAAAACTAAACTCTGATATTTCTACAAGTTCATGTGAATACTATGATCTTGAATACAACTAAGGAACTCTCACAAATATTACAATACACTCACAAAATTATGCATCTAAGAGTTCACTTTTTCTCACTGCCTTTAGAGCCCTATTTATAGAGTCATTTTTCGTGCTCATAAAGGCTGAGAAAGAATCTCCTAATAAAGGCAAGAATCATTGAAGATATTCTTGATTGATGAAGAATTGCCTTTTTTAGAAGACGCTGATTCGACATATATGATTTTGGTGGAGACAGCTAATACCTGTGTAAGAGCAAAAAGCTCAAGATAGAAATAACAATTAATGACAACAAAGATTTAGTTTCCTGATTTTTATAAACTTGAGCTGCACGAAAATATACAGACAAATATTCTAGAAATGACTTTGAGTAAGTCCTGAATATTTGGAAGATATTGCTTCCCTTTATAAACAAATTGTGATAAAAAAAATTAAATAAGAAATTTAAATATTCCACAAATCACAAGAAAGGGAAAGTGAATTTCAGAAAGCACAATAAAGGGAAACAAAAATTAATCTTTTAATAAAAAAGATATTTCTATAAAATATGCTAATTTTAGAATTTACAACTAATTTTAGCGTTTGGTAGTTTACAATCAAAGATGTGTTCGCAGCGAGGACTTCTTAAAACCATGCAAGGAAAGATGTAGGAAGAATTAGAAGTGAACATTGTTGGAATTATTAGGCTCGATTTGGAAAAAAAAATATTAAGTAATTTGTATTCAATAAAACTTTTGTAAAATTATAAGAGAAAGTGGATAAATTGTGTATGTTAAAATCGTTTAAATTTTATTTTTTAATAGATAACTTTACGAATTAAAAAATAGAAGATAATTTAGATGTCAAGAGCCCTATCAACAAGTGTGACAAGTACATCACTCAACAAGAAGAAGATCAATGTATTATTTTGCTGGCATCCTTACAAAAATCGTATGAATCTTTAAGAATTACACTACTAGATGGGATGAATATGTTTACTACAAATCAAGTGGAGAGTACATTTCTTGAAACAAACAAAATCATTAAATAATACAAATTATTTAACTCATATAACAAAAGATATGGCCACCGGTAGAATATGACGATCGTGAAACCAAATAAATTTAAAAAAATTATATCTACCAATTAATACTGAAATATTTGATGACTAACAATCTAGAACATTTACATTAGATAAATAATGGTAGATCACTCATTTTTCTTATTTACTCAGAGTATAATAACATGCAAGAGGTCAAACTTTTCACATCTTTCCAAGGAGCTAACTCTTTGTGCACATCCATTTTACATAAATCTAGCCGAGTTTTAATTCCATGTTTACTTCGTATTACATATGTTTTTCTCAATATGCATCACCTCCATGGCGTATAACCAAATGCCCCAAATATTCATGCTAAAAAAATTGATTTTTTCTTTCTTCGCATAATCTTTAGGGTCATTTGGAGCCTTATTAACATTTCCATGACCTCCCTTCCTTTTTTTTATTTGTAGACTCTAGACTGAAGAAAAAAATTATAATAAGTTTGCCCAAGTTAAAGGTTATGGTGTTATTTCACAATTTTATGAACTATTGAATGCCTTTTCCCATATTACGAGGAAGAAACTTTGTGTGCCCTAATAACAAATGTAACATGCTTTATACCTCTTCATACTAAACCCAGCTAAATTTCAGTATGCAGGAGAAATTAATGGTCCATGATAACATTGCTTTAAGGTAAACGTCTTATTTTTTATCGGCATCATAAGCGTTAACACATTCATACGAAAATGTGTTTAAATAATCAAAAGGAGGAGCTAGGTAGACATCAATGTAATATCCTTATTGTTTATACTCTGATTCTAACAATGTCAACAAAGTAAACTTCCTCTTCATATATATGGAACAATGATGGTGGATTATAGATGACAAGAATAACACTCTAACAACTATACTTACTGATGAAGGAAGTATGTGGATTAACTTCATCAGTAGAAAGACCTAGACGAATATTACTTATTTTATTCATAATTGAACATTTCTTAACTACTTTCACTACTACTATTGGGGTTTTCTACGTCAATTTTGGAGTGACATAGAAATGTTCTCATGTCAAACAGAAGAATAATGCAATAGTCTTCGACGTAGTATGTTAGCGGATATTATGTCATTCTAATTAGAAAGACATAATACATAAAAAAACTCCCACTTATTGTAACGTCCTACTAATCCAGGATCGTTACATCGTGTGTTTAAAATAGTGCTTAACTCATTAAGCAAGTCATTTGGACTCAAAAGTATAATTAAAGTTAATCAAAGGTTAAAATGCTAAGAATTTACTCATAAGATTTTAAACTTTTTCATTGAAACTATGATATTTACAAGGGATCCCATAGAGAGTTTAAACAAAATATTATCACATCATTGTTCTCAAAATGAGTCGACCTAAGCAACAAAAATGGACTTTTTGACCTAAGTCTTTCAAATAACTCAACTTAATAAGCTGAGCAAGACGAACATGCATACCCTGCCGCCAAGCTCTCCAACTCATGGCTAGTCTACCTTCCCTTTGTTGTTACATGCACCATAGAGTACCCATGAGCCAAGGTTCAGCAAGAAAACCTAGCTTGACATAATAAATATAAAATTAGACATAAACAATAAGTAACATGTTTCACATGTTATAAACAAGCTCATTTCAATCATATAAGCAATTAAATAGGAACTCTGCCAAGCAAGGGGCGTCACTAGGCCACTGAACTTACGACTTATGATGGTTGAGTGTGTGCAGCACTCCCATAATTGACCTGCCATGATGACCTACATTTCACATGATTTTATCCAAATACAGCCCATGCCGATCAATCACAGACAATCCAATACAATTAATCCTAACAAATATTATTATGCAAAAAAGGGCACTAAACCTTAAATAGATTAAGATGTACGGTCATAACCGTGTTCAGACCTTGGGCCGATGCCCTACTTTATGTGTATATACCAATTTTCTTACCTCGAGTCCTGTGGAGGAATCAAGACGACCTCGAATGCGATCTTCTCCCGAGCCTCTCGAAAACCTTAGTCACAAGACTCATTATACACTCATGAGGAATTAAATCCAATTATGGTCTCAAGAGGTAAACCCTAGTTCTCAGGACCTTTAATTCCACTCAACATTCTAATGGAATCATCCCCCGATGCCCCAAGCGGATCCCTAAATCATATCCTAGGAATCTCAAACTAAACTCACAAAAATCAGAAAAGTGTCATTACAGGGGACCTCGCACGGTTGCCCCTACCTCTGGGAGCGGTCGCACCCTCGGAAAGTTTGGGGTTTCTGGGGCACTAGCGCGGTCACGCTAGACACCGGGTGCAGTCGTGCTAGGGTCCCGGAAACGTGAATCGCAACCAAAAATTCTTAAATTTCCTCATGCAATTTCTTGCGATTCCCATCACCCAAAACCAAGCAAATACATACCCAAAATCAAATTTTCTTCAGTCCCAAGTACCAAATTGACCATAAAACAGTTACATCACTAACATATACTCTCTAGGCATCAATTAAATACCAATTCCAAGTCTAAAACTAACAATTCAGAAATTAGGGCCAAAATCCCCAAATTTTTCTCGATCCAAAAATTTAAACCAAAACCATGTTTCAATGGGAATTCAAGTAACATACTCAATTTACAAACTAATTTCTATCATCATACAGACACTTAAACAACTTAAAACCTTTAATTTTTGAAATTCAACAAAGCCCAAAATTTTCCTCTCAAGAACATCTAAAGCAAAATGAAGAACACCAAGAATTACATAACTCTGTTGTAATATCCGTCTTTTTGTTTCATTGCTACTTTGATAATTTTGTCATGTGAGGGAAATTTGATAACTTAATAATCTTAAGGCGTATATTTGTAATTTTGTGAAATTACATATTATGTGATTATATGAATATGTTTATGTGATATAATATTAGTGTGAGATATTTTACATATGAAAATACCAAAAGTGCTCAGGATATGTGTTAAAGTGAAGAATCACGGCTTCCTTCAAGTGATAGGGGCCTTATTATCAAGAATTGTTGAAAGAGGGGTTATAATTGAATAAATATAACTTATGGGAAATAAGTTAATTATGGATTATGAAAACTAGTAGTTTAGTTGAGAATTACTAAAAAGAGTTTAGTGAAACTGTTATAATGGCTTAAATTAAGGGCAGGATGGTAATTTGGCAATAGTGAGTCATTATAGATAGAAAGTTATATAGGGTTAGGGTTAGACTCACAATTTGAATTGGGTGGCTGCTCTACATATGATCATTGAAGAAAGCTCTCTCTCTAGACTAGGGTTCAAGATCTAAGAAAGAAGAAGGATGAAGATCTCTTCATATACATATGGATCACTAGGAACATCATGTGGGGGCTTATTTAGGATGCTTTGGGAGAAGATTTTCAAGTCTTAGGTTGATGCACATGATCTTGGTAAGAACTTCTCACATTTTTAAAGTTTTTTTTATATTCTTGAAGCTTTGGGTTATGTTAATGGTGGTTTTCTTTAGAAAGCATGATTGATAGGGATCATTGGTTTATATGCATGTTAGAGACTAAGGTATCAATCTATAATGGGTAGAAACATGTTAGAGATGAATTAATGATGATATAAGGTATGGTTTTGCGGTATATGTTCATAGCTTAGGGAAGAAGAAAGTCTATTCATGAGATTTGTTAGGGTTATGGAATTAGGGGCTTCTAATGAATTTTTGGATTTTATTGATCTCTAAAAATTGTATGATGATATAGAGGGATTCAAGACAAGAAAAACCGAAAAGAATTGTCAGAATAATATTTATGTTGATAGAGATATGACCTTTTAATGTTTAGTCAGCATTTGGTTTTTGAACCAGTGCCACGACGCAAAAGGAGCACGCCTAGGCGCTTAGAATGCCTAGAAGCTGGGAAAATTAAGGGGTTGAGGTGCTTCACTATGACAGAGTCATTTTTGGTTGTTTTTAGGTTGTTTTGAAGCCATTTCATATGGGGATTGTTGGGGACTTCCTCCCTAACTTCTTGGGGACATTTTTAGGACTTTCCTATGGACAATAATATAAGGTTGATTGGGTCTTAGGAATGGTAAGGTTTGGTTAATGACCTTTGATTTAATTTACAAGTCTCTAAATGATAAGTGTTGTATGTTTTGGATTTAGGACTCAGCAAGGAACTTGGAAGGAGGTGATTGTGTCGCTGCTGGACCTAAGGTAAGTAGAGTGTATACCTGTATGCATGGTGTACAATCGACACACTTAAGTGTGGAAATTTTTTTATGATATGTTATAAATTATGTTATAAGCTATGCTATGGATTATATTATGAATTATGCTATGAACTATGATATAAATTATGTTATGAGTTACATTAGGAATTATGTTATGGGTTATGCATGTTCTGTGTGACTGTGTTATGTGTGGATATGATGTATGTTTGTGTGGCATGCTTATGTTAGGAAAATGCATGTTATGTTATGATACATTGCATGCATACATTATGATAAAATGCATGCTTCGTTTCTCCTACTCTGTTGTACACTTGACCAGGTCAGCACTGGTTTATGGCCAGAACGACAATAGTAATACGTGTTATGTATTGAATATGTTACGCTAGGATATGTTATGTTATGCTATATTTATTGTATCTTATGTTTACGTTATGCTATAGTTTGGTTTTGTTAGGATAGGTTATATTATACTATGCTTATGTTACAATATGACAATGTTGGTTATGCAACTTTGTATGTTAAGGTATCGCCTATGAGTAGTTTAAGATTAAGGTTGTGATGATATGAATTAGTTTATGACTATGTTTTATGTTTTATTGTTAGGATTTGGACATTGTGTCCTATATAACTTTTCTTGCTGGGCGCTAGCACACAGGTACTTTGTGTTGCAGGTAAAAGCATAAATGTAGTTGATGAGGCAATGAATTGGAGCAGACTCGGTCAGATGTGTGCATGTCATGGTCAGTTGACATGGGGGTCAAAGGGGTTGCTACTTATACATGGTCTTAAAAGTCTTCAAGCCATGGGTGCATGTAAAAAATTGGTTTATTTTAAATAGCGAGAACTCGAGTTGCATGTTTTGTAAAAGGTAATTAATTCATGTTTTTTTTCAAATGACTTTCAATAAATGTTTTGTAGTAAATTAATTAGTTTATGTCGGGTCATTACATTTGGTAACAGAGAGATGGTTTTAACATTCCTGTAGACCCTCATGATATGCACATGAAGACCGAGAAGACTTGACTCATCGCAGTGTAAGATTTAGTTCTTAAGTTTGTTATTCTTCTTTAGTTTTTTTTACGCTTTGCTACTGCATGCCAACACAGATTTAGTAAGGGTAGACTCAATAATTTGTATGTTTTATGATGGTCTGGGTTAGTATGATTGGAAGCCACAAGTGAGAAAGATTGGGTATTGTGATTATGGAATACAGATGTGTGGCATTGCGTTTAACGCATCGCACTACGTTTAACTCTCCGTGCTATGTGTTATTTTTAGGCATGATCATGATGGTTTGGTGGTTTATTAGATTATGTTTTATCAATTAGTGAGATAATATGTTATGTTCTATAACTGGAGGGTTATAGTTAAGCCGAAATTCAAAATTATATAAGGATAGATATATAATGTCAAAATGGCATATTGTCATGATATGGTTATGGGTAGCAAGTGTATGAGAGTATTTAGACTTTACAAGTGTAGAGTCCAAGAAATTTACTTAGCTAGTTAGATAGTAGTAGTAATAGTAATAGCTAGTAGTAGTTGTAGTATGTTTATGACTGTGGATTTTGGTTCAAGCCAAGACATAGTTGGAAACTCCTAGCAATAGTAATGGATTTTATAAGTTTAATCTAAAATTTAAGAATATTAATTATAACATAAGGTTTGATTAATATTGCTGGTTATTAATATAATAATTATTATAACCTAAGGTTTAGATAGAGCTAATAATAATATGACACTTGTCATGAGCATGGTTATTCCTAAGGTTTGGATAGAGCCAATAGGATTATGTCATTTGTCATATGCATGATTATTAAGAAATTATTATTTTAATGATAAAATAAGGGAAATATAAGACTTAGTCTTCACCAGAATCTGTTAGGAGCATGACATTTATCACAATTTTATTTATTTGTGGATTAGGTTGTTATTTAGATAATTAAATAGATTTTTCGTAACTTTAGGGTACTGTAACTTTCGACCTATTTTTTACCTAGTTATGTTATGAATTTTGCAAAAATAGTATTTCTAGAGAGTTGTAGATAATTTAATTACCTTTCTAACAGTATAAAGAGAGTCTAAATAAGAGTCCTACAACTCCAGATATGTTGATTTTACTATAGGAGAGTTTAGAGTTACGAGATTTAGGGAGTTAGAGGTTAGGATTCTATTTGTTTTTATTATTTTTGTTTTAAAAATCAAGCTTTGAATCCTTAAATCTCTCTGAAAAATTTGACCAATTCCTAAGCCTTTGGCTGAAGGATATTCAAATATTTTCAATTAAATTTATTATTTTTATTCAAAGCCAAAAAAAAGATTTTTATTCCTAGAACTCTATAAATAGGACCTAGCACCAAGCCTTTTCATTCATTCTTCAAGCATTGATCAGAGCCTTCCAAGTGCTAGTGAGACTATAGAGTGATAAACACTTGGGTTGGGGTTATAAGCTTAATAAACACTTGGGAAGTAAGGTTCATAGTGTGTATTTTGGTTTCGAGGTGTAGTTCGATCATAGCAATTTCAAAGGTATTCCTATTCTTAGTTCTTTTCAGTATTGTTTCATTAGTTTTATAGTCCTAACTCAGTTTTCTCTATACTTGGCTAGGCATCTAAGTTCTTCGAACTTGAGGTTTCTTGTCGGTAAGAATATTCTCGGTGGTTTTTAGTTCATTCATCGATTTCTTTTAGAATACTCACCTCTATATTATGGTTTTTAGGAGTGTTCCAAAATCTCGACTTTGTTCTCATCATCACGGTATATTGGTAAGGAAAATAGGATAGGATATTATGTGTTATGCCATATGTTATCTTATGATTTATGTGTTATGTTAACTTATGATTTGTGTGTTATGTATATTTGTAGACTTCGGCATATGACCTGTACACTAACAAGCCCCAATATATTTATGGGCATATGACTTGCTTAGCTAGCAAGCCCCACAAATCTAATGGGCATATGACTTGTTTAGTTATGGGACCCTAAGTAATAATGGCCATTATAGTATGTGTGACATATGTTTATGATATGTTTTATTATATGCTACATTATGAATTTTATGTATATGAATTATGTGTTAGATTTTCCTTGCTGGGCATTAGGCTCATTCCTTTATGTTTTATATGTGTAGGAAATAGTTATGGCGGCAGAAAGATTCTTGGCAGCTTGGGGATGTGTATTAAGGCATGATGGAATCGATGGACTGAGCGTTCGATTAGAGGATGAAGTTTTTTTTTTAGTCTTTTAGTTATGATTTCTATGTATTATTTTTCCGCAGTTAATTTTGTAACCAATTTATTTAAGTTATGTTTTGTTTTATTTTTAAAACAATGGAATCCCATATCCTAAATGAATTTTTATGTATTTAACCTTTACTTTACAATTTTTAAATAAAGTTATGGTTATTTCATATGTACATTTTCTTAAGATTAGTATAGTAGTTATTAATGGTCCAAGGTCTAGAATAGTTGGGTCGTTACAGTTGGTATCAGAGCAACGGTTCATTCGCATGAAGTTCTCCTCGATACACACACTCAAAGCTCTGAATCTAACCGCCAATGTAAGTGTTTATGTTTTAGTTGTTTTGATTATGTGTTTAGTTAACGTTTTAGCCCTTATGTTTTCAATTAAGAATATTTGTAAATTAGTTTATTTTTCATTATTTATTTTATTTATTATCTTTGCATTTATGATTGTACATAGTGAATTTTTTTTTTCCAAATAAATACCATTGTTATTTTTGAATGACATGTATGAGTTTGATTTTTTTTCTACAATCATAATAAATAATAAATAATGACCAAGTTCGGTGAGGGTGGAAACAAATCAATGGACTGGGTTCTATATTGAGAGTTTAGGGGGCCATAGTAGTGGGAATGATTTTACTGATCCCAGCCCTCCCTCAATATAGTTAACTTTGGAACAACGACGAGTTTCGAGCGTGAGAATTAAGTCATATAGGATGATTAGAAACAGACTTAGTAAATTTATAAAGATGGCTTATTTTTCTATGTTTAGAAACACACCCTAATTATAAAGAAAGCTCACATATTTTTTTCATAAGAAATCATAATTAATAAGTTCGAGTTATGTTTGCTTAGATTAAGTTTTGCCTTAGAGCCTATTAGGGTAAGTTCTAACATGTTCTCGACTATTAGAACTTTGTTGAATATGTCGCTCAGAAGATTTGCTCGCAACAACGCCAATGCCTCAAGTGTTGCTCCTGAAACTTATGAAGCCCCTACAGTTCGCAGAAGGGGAAGGCGTGCAACCAATGGTGCTGCTATAGAAAGAGCGTCGTCGCCGCCGGTTGACAACACTGCGGAAATTGCAAGACTACGACAACAAGTGGAGGAATTACTACAGCAACAACGACAACAAACTCAGCCTCCACCTCAGCCACAACCACATCCTCAGCAGATGGCTCAAGTACCCCATCAAGTAGATCCTTAGGGGGCATAGCCAATGGCGAACTATGCATCATACCCAGCTCAGCACATGGAGCCAATCTACGAGCAGTTTTGTAAGCAACACGCTCCAAACTTTGAAGGGACAACAGACCCCTTTGAGGCAGAAGAATGGCTCAGAAATGTAGAGCCGATCCTAGCACATATGAATCTCGGAAATGCAGACCGCATATCCTGCATTTCTTCTCTGCTTAAGAAGGATACTAGAATATGGTGGGACTTAGTTCAGCAGACTAATGATGTCACCACCATGACATGGACAAGATTTGTGGAGCTGTTCCACAAGAAATATTACAACTCGGCAGTCATCACTACAAGGATCAAGGAGTTCGCTAGTTTGAAGCAGGGCAACTTAACAGTAGTATAATATGCTCAGCAGTTTGACAGATCAACCAAGTTTGCACCAAAGTTGGTTCCAACTGACTTTATGAGGGTGACCAAGTTAGTTAGAGGACTTAGACCAAAGATTGAATTAGGGGTTAATCTAGCAAACCCGGGAAATACTACCTATGCCAATGTTCTAGAAACGACAATAGAAGTAGAAAGGCTTCAGGCGAATGTTAGTAAGGAGAAGGCTAGTAGGCCTGAGCCTAAACAGCGGGGTCAACCTCAAAATGGTCGGAACAACCACAACAACAGCTGTCAGCATAGCAATAGTAATAGTCATGGTCAGAAGAGAAGGCATCCAGATGATAAGCAGCCCAATGGTGATAAAAGAGCACAGACAAACAATGGAGGCAATAAGTCGGGTTATGTAGAATACCTGCAATGCTCTAAGGGCCAAAAGAAACATCTTGGGGAATGTCATGCAAACATCAAGGGATGCTTCAACTGTGGTTAGGAAAGTCATCGAAAGAAGGAATGTCCATATCTCAAGCAGAAGAAGAAGAGGGATTAAACTATGGTTCCAGACCAAAGTATTTGCCTTGACCCAGGGAGGAGCCCATGCTAGTAACAAGCAGTTACAGGTCAGATTTCTATCCTCGATAGTATATGTTCTAGTATCGCTTGATTTGGGAGCAATATACTCGTATATCTCGTTAGGAATGATAGAGAAATTAGACAAACCTTGTAGAACAAGGTTTGTAACATAGTTGCCTTTGGGTGAAGTAGTCCTATCATCACGGATAGTACAAGGCGTACCGATCAAAATTGAGGATGTAGAACTAGAAGGAGACTTGATAGAACTGAAGATCAAAGATTTTGACATGATATTAGGAATGGACTGGCTAGCAAGGCATGGCGTAACCATCGATAGCAGACGTAAGCAAGTGATGTTCGAGACTCGTGACGGTCAGAAACGATGCTATATGGGAAAGGTTTTAGGACTACATACGCCGCTTATTTCATCTCTCAAAGCTCAGAGGATGATAGAAAAAAGATGTCACACATTCTTGGCTAGCGTTACGGATGTGGTAAAGGAAACACCACTAAAAGTTGGAGACCTCCTCAATGTAAAGGAATTCCTAGAGGTTTTTCCTGGCAACTAGCGGGATTACCGCCAACACGGGAGATAGACTTCACAATCGAACTAGTACCGGGCACTGAGCCATTCGCTATGGGGAGCACCAGTTCTATTTGTGACAAAGAAGGATGGAAGTATGCATTTGTGTATAGATTATCGCGAGCTGAATAAGGTGACAATTTACAATAAGTACCCGCTACCCCGACTTGACAACTTGTTTGATCAACTCCGAGGGGCAACTGTGTTTTCAAAGATTGATCTACGGACTGGGTATCACAGCTCAAAGTATGAGAAGAGGATAATCCCACGACGACTTTTAGAACTCATTATGGACATTACGAGTTTCTAGTTATGTCTTTTGGTCTTACCAACGCTCCAGCCGCATTTATGGATTTAATGAATAGGGTCTTTATGGATTATTTGGATAAATTCGTCGTAGTATTCATTGACGATATCTTGGTGCACTCAAAGGATAAAGTCGATCATGAGAAACATTTAAGGTTGATCTTGCTGCGACTAAAGGAGCATCAACTTTACGCCAAGTTCAAGAAATGCAAACTTTGGCTTTCACAAGTAGCATTTCTCGGCCACATAGTATCCAAGGACGGGATTTCGGTAGACTCATCTAAAGTAGTGGCTGTGAAGGATTGGCCAAGACCAAAGAACGCATCTAAAGTAAGGAGCTTTATGGGATTAGCAGGTTATTATAGGAGGTTCGTAGAAGGCTTTTCTAAGAAAGCCACTCGCTCACCAACCTGACCCGGAAACAGCAATGATTCAACTGGAATGATAAATGCGAAGAAAGCTTCCAGTTGCATAAGGATAAGCTTTGCTCAGCACCAGTACTCTGGGTACTGACACCCAACAATAAGTTCATAGTCTACTGTGATGCGTCGAAGCAAGGATTGGGCTGCATGTTGATGCAAAATGATAAGGTAATAGCCTACGCCTCACGACAGTCGAAGGAGCACGAGCAGCGCTATCCAACTCACGATATGGAGTTGGCAGTGGTGGTCTTTGCATTGAAAATCTGGCGCCATTATCTTTATGGAGAACGGTGCGAGATTTATACGGACCACAAAATTTTAAAGTAATTCTTCACACAGAAGGAGGTCAACATGAGGCAGCGCAGGTGGTTAGAGCTATTGAAGGATTAGGACTATGAAATCATATACCACCCGGGAAAGGCAAACGTAGTTGCCGATGCGCTAAGTAGGAAGAGTTATGGAAGTTTAGCAGCGCTAGCAGGAATAGAAAAGTCACTACAGCAGGAGCTGATCAGTACTGGAACATAATTAGTTGTCGGTAAGCTGGCTAATTTGTCTGTCTAGTCAAATCTGCTAGAAGATATACGGATTGGGCAAGGGCATGACGATACACTATCGACACAAATGGATGCATACAGAGAAGGCAAGGCCACAGATTTCTCAATATCAAGTCAAGGATTATTGAGATATAAGGATTGGGTATGTGTGCCAAATGATCAAAGGATTAAGATGACTATTCTAGAAGAAGCGCACAGTACCCCGTACTCAGTTCACCCAGGGTCGACCAAGATGGCACACGACATCAAGGCAATGTATTGGTGGCCAGGGATGAAGAAGGACATAACAGAATTTGTGTCTAAGTGTCTAAGTGTCTAGTATGCCAGCAAGTGAAAGCAGAACATCAGCGGCCTGTAGGCTTATTGCAACCACTTAGCGTACTAGAATGGAAATGGGACGATATAGCTATGGACTTCGTGATAGGATTGCCAAGAATGGATAAGCAGCATGATTCCGCTTGGGTAGTAATAGATAGACTAACCAAGTCTGCTCACTTCCTTCCTGTTAAGACTTCATACACGACAGACCAATATGCAGACATCTATGTCCAAGAGATAGTACGGTTGCATGGAATTCCCAAGACAATAGTGTCGAATAGAGGATCGGTGTTTACATCGAGATTTTGGGGAAGTTTACAGCAAGCTATGGGTACTAAGTTAAGTCTTAGTACAGCTTTTCATCCTCAGACAGATGGGCAGTCTGAGTGTACGATTCAGATTTTAGAAGATATGCTACGCGCTTGTGTACTTGATTTCGGAGGATCATGGAATAAGTACTTGCCGCTGATAGAATTCCCCTACAACAATAGCTACCAGTCAACGATCGGGATGGCACCTTATGAGTTGCTTTATGGAAGAAGGTGCCAATCGCTGTTGCATTGGGATGAAGTAGGAGAAAGTCAATTTCTCGGTCCCGAAGCTGTTAGAAAAGCTCAAGAAGCAGTAGCACTAATTAGACAGCGTATGCTTGTTGCTCAAAGCCGTTAGAAAAGTTATGCGGATGCTAAGCGGCGTGATGTGGAATTCAAAGTCGGAGATCAAGTCTTCTTAAGGATATCTCCTATGAAAGGTGTGAAGTGGTTTGGGAAGAAAGGAAAACTTAGTCCCCGATTTATAGGTCCTTTTGAGATACTGGACAAAGTGGGAGCAGTTGCGTATAGATTAGCCCTACCACCAGCTCTAGCAGATAGTCACAATGTGTTCCACATCTCGATGCTGCGTAGATATTTGTCAGACCCATCTCACGTTCTCAAGTACGATACGATAGCACTCCAAAAAGACTTGAGTTGCGAGGAACGACTGGTTAGCATCCTAGATAGAGGGATGAAATAATTACGATCTAAGAGTTTTCTGATAGTCAAAGTCCTATGGAGAAATAGTTCTGAATAGGAGGCAACGTGGGAGTTGGAGGAAGACATGTTAGATCGGTATCCGGAATTGTTTGATAAGTAAATTTCGAGGACGAAATTCTTTTTAGTAGGGGAGAATTGTAGAGTCCAAGAACTTTACTTAGCTAGTTAGATAGTAGTAGTAATAGTAATAGCTAGTAGTAGTTGTAGTATGTTTATGACTGTGGATTTTGGTTCAAGCCGAGACTTAGTTGGAAACTCGTAGCAATAGTTATGGATTTTATAAGTTTAATCTATAGTTTAAGAATATTAATTATAACATAAGGTTTGATTAATATTGCTGGTTATTAATATGATAATTATTATAACCTAAGGTTTAGATAGAGCTAATAAGAATATGACACTTGTCATAAGCATGGTTATTCCTAAGGTTTGGATAGAGCCAATAGGATTATGTCATTTGTCATATGCATGATTATTAAGAAATTATTATTTTAATGATAAAATAAGAGAAATATAAGACTTAGTCTTCACCAGAATTTGTTAGGAGCATGACATTTATCACAATTTTATTTATTTGTGGATTAGGTTGTTATTTAGATAATTAAATAGATTTTTCGTAACTTTAGGGTACTGTAACTTCCGACCTATTTTTAACCTAGTTATGTTATGAATTTTGAAAAATAGTATTTTTCGAAAGTTGTAGATAATTTAATTACCTTTCTAACTGTATAAAGAGAGTCTAAATCAGAGTCCTACAGCTCTAGATATGTTGATTTTACTACAAGGGAGTTTAGAGTTACGAGATTTAGGGAGTTAGAGGTTAGGATTCTATTTGTTTTAAAAATCAAGCTCTGAATCCTTAAATCTCTCTAAAAAATTTGACCAATTCCTAAGCCTTTGGCTGAAGGATATTCAAATATTTTCAATTAAATTTATTATTTTTATTCAAAGCCAAAAAGAAGATTTTTATTCCTAGAACTCTATAAATAGGACCTAGCACCAAGCCTTTTCATTCATTCTTCAAGCATTGATCAGAGCCTTCCAAGTGCTAGTGAGACTATAGAGTGATAAACACTTGGGTTGGGGTTATAAGCTTAATAAACACTTGGGAAGTAAGGTTCATAGTGTGTATTTCGGTTTCGAGGTGTAGTTCGATAATAACAATTTCAAAGGTATTCCTATTCTTAGTTCTTTTCAGTATTGTTTCATTAGTTTTATAGTCCTAACTCAGTTTTCTCTATTCTTGGTTAGGCATCTAAGTTCTTCGAACTTGAGGTTTCTTGTTGGTAAGAATATTCTCGATGGTTTTTAGTTCATTCATCGATTTCTTTTAGAATACTCACCTCTATATTATGGTTTTTAGGAGTGTTCCAAAATCCCAACTTTGTTCTCATCATCCGGGTATATTGGTAAGGAAAATAGGATAGGATATTATGTGTTATGCCATATGTTATCTTATGATTTATATGTTATGTTAACTTGTGATTTTTGTGTTATGTATGTTTGTAGACTTCGGCATATGACCTGTACACTAACAAGCCCAAATAAATTTATGGGCATATGACTTGCTTAGCTAGCAAGCCCCATAAATCTAATGGGCATATGACTTGTTTAGTTATGGGACCCCAAGTAATAATGGCCATTATAGTATGTGTGACATATGTTTATGATATGTTTTATTATATGCTACATTATGAATTTTATGTATATGAATTATGTGTTAGATTTTCCTTACTGGGCATTAGGCTCATTCCTTTATGTTTTATATGTTTAGGAAATAGTTATGGCGGCGGAAAGATTCTTGGCAGCTTGGGGATGTGTATTGAGGCAGGATGGAATCGATGGACTGAGCGTTCGATTAGAGGATGAAGTTTTTTTTTTAGTCTTTTAGTTATGATTTCTATGTATTATTTTTCCGCACTTAATTTTGTAACCAATTTATGTAAGTTATGTTTTGTTTTATTTTTAGAACAATGGGATCCCATATCCTAAATGAATTTTTATGTATTTAACCTTTACTTTACATTTTTTAAATAAAGTTATGGTTATTTCATATGTACGTTTTCTTAAGATTAGTATAGTAGTTATTAATGGTCCAAGGTCTAGAATAGTTGGGTCGTTACAACAAGATTGTTCTAAGGATAAGGATTTGAGTTGTTTATGAGATTAAGTTTGATTATGTACATGAGAAATGACAAGAAAAGTACTAGGCAACCAATTTTGTCGTTATTGACTGAATGGCCTAAGGTGATTCAGTATGGTAGACTAATGATAAATGATAAGAAAATACTTGTTATACTAACTCATTGTCTTTTGCTTGGGAGTTAGTAAGAGCCAACTTGTAAGTATTTAATGGATAAAAATGCGTTAGGTGACGTTAAGAGAAAGTTAGGTGTGTGTATTTGTGTGGTGAGGCCACTAGGTCCCATGTAAACCGAAATGGTTTGAGGATGGGCATAATCATTTATCACCCTACCCTTATGGTGTGCTTTAATATGTGTGTTATATGTGTTATATATGGTTTTGCATGTATGCTTATTGATGTTGTACCACTAGCTTTTGTGTAGTTAGTAGGTAGATTATTTTACATGTCTGATTGTTGGTTGTCAACAATTTATGAAGCCATGTTGTGTTCGTTTCAACATGTCTTGGTTGAGAAGAGTTTTCCAAGGAGTCAGAGAAGGCGATTAGTCAACTCTTACGACTTGAGGAAAAAGGAGATGTTGTTCCAATACTGAGGAACTATTAGCACTCAAGAAGAGAAATGGAATCATCTAAGGAAAGCTACTCCTCAGTCGTAGGTAGAGCATGATCGGAATGCCCTTAATATTATCCTGGCCACGAGGACTATCGAATTTCACTCATGAAGGTTTTAGATTCATTCATCTCCAATGTTGTTGGGAGATGAGGGATTGGTTGACTAGATGGCAACCATGAACTAGTGACACAAGGACTAGCCCATAGGAGAAGGAAATCCTAATTGCACATACAATAACACACAGAGGTTTTATCCATAAAGGATGTTGGTTAACGCTTTGATGCGGCACGAAAAGCGGATGGGAAGCCAACAGGTACTTGGTCAAATTATTTTCACATGTAGCTTAAGACATTATTTAGTGGACTCAGAGCTCTAGTTGGAAGGTTTCTGAGAGTAAGTTGGATGAACACATTGAGGAGGACAGCCAGGATCGGTTGACTCAAGACAGGCAGTGAGCTAAGAAACATAAAGGTTTTGGTGATGACAAGGAACACGTTACCAATTAAGTTTGGCTCTGTAAGAGAAGATGAAAACTAGGGTGCTGAAGAAAGGATGGAGTGGAAAGAGATTTCACTTTTAAAGGAATATGACACGGATTTATGACAAAAAAACGATCCGAAAGTTCATTGACGATCAAGCATAGATCGGATGTGATGGGAGGCAATGGAAAGAATCCAAAAACGATGGTAATTCGTTGTATTAAAGGAGTTCACGTGGTGAAAAGCGAGACTACGAACCAACAAATAATGACATTAAGTATGAAAGAGGATTGGACACGTTTATTTTAAAAAGGATATAAGAATAAGGGAGAAGTTGAAACCTATGAAGACGATAAATATAGAGTTAAATTGATAGGGATTTTACTTGGAGAGTACAATGATGAAAGTTTACCTACTATAAGCTCATCAACAAGGAAAATATATGTGTGGACAAGCCTTATGAGGCTTTATAAGGAAATCTAACATATTGTATCTTGAATGAAATGGTAAGAATGGCAAGAAAGGGGCGAAATGATCACTACAAAGGAGACGAAAAACAACCATAGGCGAATGAAGCATAATAGACGAGGAAAATAGTAGATTGACACAGGAGAAGAAATCACTATATAAAGCACAACGCAGAAGCTCACTACATGACACGAAGAATGCTCAAGAATTGAAGGCGTCATATTTTTACATGGCATGAAGGAGGATACAAACATATGGAAGGATTGCACGAGATCATGAATATTTTACTTCTGACGAAAGATATGAGGAGTAGATAACCAGATTGAACAAACAAGAATAGAGGAGCATGCGACATGGATACAAGGCAGTGGACAAAGAGTGTTAGGGATACAAGTTATGGATTAAGACTGCATTTATTGCACCTAGTTTGGAGGAATTTGAGGCAATAGGAATATGCCCAAGACCGTTACACCGTGTGTTGAAAATACTGCTTAACTCGTTAAGTGGGTAATTTGGACTTAAAATTACATTTAAGGTTAAACGACAATTTAGGTATTAAAAGTTTTTGTTGGTAAGTTGAACTTTTCATTAAAAAGGGTTGAATAGTTATAAGAGATCCCAAAAGTATCTAAATGAAATACAAGTTTATCAAAATTACAGACTTAGCCGACCTAAGCAGCAAATTTTAACTAATGATTCATGGACCTCAAAATATCTTGATTGTGGCGGCAGATGTAATGACCCAACTAATTCTAAGACCTTGGACCATTAAAACTACTTGACATAGCCACTATTTTTGAGAAAACATACATAAGAAAATATTCATAACTTTATTAAAAATCCAAAGTAATTGTTGAAATACATAAATGAGCGGTATGAGACCCTATTGTTTTAAAATAAAACATAACTTTAACTTAAACGAAGTTGTTTACAAAACTAATTGCGGAAAATACATAAAAACATAATTTAAAGAGACAAAAAAAATAACGTCGTCCTCGAATCGTCATGCAGTCCATCGAATCCCTTCATCCTTAATACACAAGCCAAGCTACCAAGAATCCTACCGCCACCATATCTAGTTTCCTGCATACATAAAAATAAAGGAGTGAGCCTAATGCCCAGCAAGGAAAATCTACTAGCACATAAAACATAAACATAAGACTACAAAACATATACTATAAAACATATATCACAACTCTAACCCATGACCATGGTAAACATTGGGGTTTGCTAGCTAAACAACTATGAGCCTCAAATACATTGAGGTTTGCTAGCTAAGCAACTATGAGCCCCAAAAACATATTCATATATATATATATCATAACATAACATATTATCATATAATCATATAATAACATATAAGCATACAAAAACTATCCTATTTTCCTTACCAAATCCGGGATATTTGAGAACAAAGATGGGATTTGGAACACTACTAAAACCAACAATAAGAATGTGAGTATTTCTAAAGAAAAGAGATGATAAAGAAGAGAACTAAACCACCAAGAAGAAGCTTACTGAAAAGGAACCTTAAGTTCAAAGAACTTAAATACCTAACCAAGAATTGAAAACAATGAGTTAAGATCTGAATTAAACTAAAGAAAACTAAAGAATTAAACTGAAATGAACTTAAGAATAGGAATACCTTTGGATGTACTAGAACCGAACTACACATCGATATTGAAAACACACTCTATATCTCACTTCCCAAGTGTTTATAAAGCTTAAGATGATAAAGCTTTTATCCCAACCTAAGTGTTTATCACTCTATAGTCACTACAACAAAATAGAGGTTTTATGACTTTAATTGGGAGACATTGGAAGTCTACAATGTCTCCCACCTAGGGAGACGTTGTTGCTAGGGTCATTGTAGGTATATATCCCACGTCTCCCATTGGGAGACGTGCCTCACTTCCCACGTCTCCCACTGGGAGAGGTGTAAAGTCAAACGTTGACTTTCCACCTCTCCCATTGGGAGACGTGGGAAGTGACTCACCTCTCCCAATGGGAGACGTGGGAAATCCCTAGGAGACATCCCACGTCTCCCATTGGGAGAGGTGAGTCACTTCCCACGTCTTCCAATGGGAGAGGTGGAAAGTCAACGTTTGACTTTCCACCTCTCCCATTGGGAGACGTGGGAAGTCTCCCACCTCTCCCAATGGGAGACATTGAAAGTCTCCCACATTTAAAAAAAATAAATTTATAATTAATATTATTTTAATTTGATTTAATAATTAATTAAATTGAAATAATATTAATTTAAATTGAAATTATTTTAATTTAAATTAATTTAATAATCAATTAAATTGAAATAATATTAATTTAAATTGAAATTATTTTAATCTAAATTGAAATTAATTTAATAATCAATTAAATTGAAAGAAAAAAATATATTTGTTAGATATATACAAGAAATACAATATTTGTTAGAAATATTCAAAATGAACAAATATTGCATTGTGTATGAAGAAAGAGTTAAAAAATTAAAAAAAAAAACCTATCAACGAGGTCGGTAACTTTGGATTATCAGCAACATATATGTCGCCCATTCTTGTTGCAACTCATCAATTTGTGCCTCTGTATATGATGTGCTTGTTAGCTGCAAGAAATATAAAGTAAAATATATTAATTAATTATTTGATTACATTTATAGTTTAAAAAATAATTTGTAAATTTTAATTAATAATACCGTTCTCAAGTAATGCCCGGGTCTCGCATGTTCAATCAAATCCTTCAACATCCTCATTAAGTAGTATCCACATGCCACATTGTCTGGTTGGTGTGGACACTAATTATTTAAAAATATGAGTAATTTATTATTAAATTGAAACTTTTTTAAAAATGCATACATATTATTCTACTTAATTATTATAAATGTTCAAAAATTTCTTCTGAAGTTACTTACCTGAGGTTGCTTAATGCGTAGAGTATCAGGGATCTTGACATCAGGAAGATTCATAGAGAAAAAAAGATTGAAAGCGTTGACGATCACTGATACAATCTCCTCACGGTTATTTAGCTCTGAATTCACCGGATCACAACAATAAACATGATATGCATATGGTGCCAAAATAAGCAACATCCAATGTTCACTGTATAAGAAAAACAAAAAAATTATAGCTCAAATGTTAAACAAAGAAATTATTGATATGGGTCGGAAAAATGACAACTTTTTAAACTTACCCATGGTTCCAAGGGACAAGCATAACTTGTTCTTTTGATTTTACGTCATTGCAACGTCTGAACAGATTCTGAACACGATCGTTGAATGAACTCCCTTGAGTGGCGACGATATTAGGATTGACAAATAAAAACTTATTTTGGCGACCTTGTTGTACCACATATCTGTAAATGAACCTAATACAAAAATATGAAAAATTGTTATATGAATGAATAAATCAAATTAGAAAATTAATTGAACAAACTTATTTGTGAGATATATACCTCATGTAGCTGACGAGTACTGCTTGTCCAATCTTCTCCTTTCGAGCAAACTGAAGTATGTCATCCTTAAATATATAACAATGAGACATATCCTGATCAAAAACATCAGAATATATGCCTAGATTGACACACTCGCCATCACCCCAATGAGATACGATATTCTGTAATCGTTCCAATGGAGTGGGCCAATTGTGTTGGAGGAGTTTGTTGTCGTCTTCTTTCTCGAGGTTGTTGTGTTGATGGAGCTCTTGGTCGTTGTGATTTGGTCCTACTTGTAGAGGGAGTCTGTATACAATTATATCAACAATTAAAAAAATTGCAAACAAATATAGAATTGTAAAGATAATTATGTAAAAACATGGCATCACCTCATGAGTTACATCTTCAGATATAATGAAAAAATCCTTAGGCCACGCTATTGGCGTCCCAATGGCCTGAGCAACTATGTACATGTCCAAATCAGGATATGCAAAAGGGAGAGGACAGGTTGGCTTAAGAACACTCGTAATCATAACTTGGAAGTTGTTGCCTGCCTCTCTTTCAATGAGTGTACCTGATGCAACAATGTTTGAAACCGAACCAATTGCTAATTGGCATGCTCGGCCCTACGTAAGAAACATATTATATACAAATAATCATGTTGAAGCAGTAAAGAAATTTATTTGGTTTCAGAATATTCAAGAAAGTTTAATTACCTCTTGCAAAAGCGGTTGTAGTGCAATAATGTGGTGTTCTGCTTGAGGCACTACTGGGTCTGGAGTATAGTAGGACGCCTGCGCTGGTGGCACTGGTGGGTCGGGCACATAGTATGATGATGGCGCTGGTGGGACTCCAAAGTTAGATCCTGACCCGCTCTGTTGGGCCAATAATTTTCTCAAGAGCTCATCTTGTTGCTGAAGGCGCTCTTCTAGGCGTTGTGCTTGTTGACGATGCTCTTCTTCTTGTTTTCAAAATCTTTCTTCAAATTCCTTTCTAATGATATATCAACATTATTAAATATGAGCACTTACAATATTTTTTTGAATCTCAGAGGCCTCTCTAATGAGCTCTCCTTTTGCATTCCGACGACCCATGCTCCATAAGTCTTCCCTATCAAGTTCAGTCAGACTTTTCCCACTTTGTTCCATTAACATCTCTTCAATACGCACATAGCCTCCTCTAGAGAGGTTGTGATTGTATTTATTCAGTGCTCGATAATTTTGCGTCTCCTCTCTCTTTCTTTGCCACTCGGGAGTTAATCTTGAGTTCACAAACTTTAACCATTCATCCGGAGTTATGACATTCTCAAATCCAAATGGCAAAGCTGGCGGGAACTCATTTGGATATTTTTTTAAAGCGTCGTAAACGTGTACCCTTGTAAGATTAGTCTTCCAATTTCGGAAGTACTTTCCCGCATCCTTCAACATTTGTTGCTTTTGTTTGGGGTCCAAATCATAAGTTTTCTGCAAGTTTGAAAGTAATAAGAAGCATATTATCAAAACAATATATATTTTAAAAACATTAAATGAAATATAATTAATAAAAATATACCTTCATTGTGTCCCATATTGTATTTTTATCCACCACACTAACATCTTTCCAACTGTTAATGTTGATGGACACAGTTGCTCGAACAACTGATCCAAGCTGTGATGAAACATTACTTCTAGATTCACCCACTAGTTGACCATACTCATTGTATTCAACAGGAGTAAGATGTCCTTCACTCCCTTTTTTGGTGTTTCTAGACATCCATGTACGTCCTCTCACAGATTTATTTTCTTGTTCCACTGACTGAGAATGAGGGCATTGCTCCCCCTCATCAGAACTACCACCAAAAGGATCAGCCTCCATCTGTGAAACATAAATATCATTATGTTATACCCAAAAATTGGAGAATGCATCCTAGGACGCTAAGGAGAATGCATTCTAGGAGAGCTAAGGGGAGTGGTCCTAGGAGACCCCAAGGAGGATGTAGGAGGCAAGCCTCCCAAGGTTTCCTAAGTGTTGGCTCGAACGTGTCCAAGGTAAGTAGCTAAGGAGGAGGAGTCTCATGCAAGAGAATGGAGACTTAGATTTTGATAAGGAGAGCCTATACAATGTTCGATCGGACATGTTTGGGAGATGCTAAAGGAGGTTGCCTCAATGTTGTCCAAGGTGAGGTGCCAAGGAGGTTGCCTCAATGTTGTCCAAGGTGAGGTGCCAAGGAGGTTGCCTCGGACCACCTTGGTCCGAGGAGAAGCCAAGGAGATTGGTTCAAGGAGGAACATGGCATGCTAGAGGAGAGTGCCATGTTAGAGGAGAGAAGTGCATGTCCTACCACCATGCACGTTCAACCCACGAAAACATGTCCTACCACCATGCACGTCCGACCAACACTTGCATGAGTGGTCAGTAGGAGGTGGATCAACTAGCTAGAGGAGACTAAGTCAAGATTCCCAGAGACAGCTTCAACAACATACGCGGGAATCTCTCATTCTTCCCACAAATGGGGGGTTTGTTACATTTTGAATTTTGAATGTTTAAATGTAATAAATATAATAAAATATCCTTATCATAAGGGGATATCAGTTGAGGATCCCAGACCTATAAATAGAGAGCTTATGGGATGAGAGAGGGGTCTTCTTCGACTTCTTCTTTCTAGAGAGAGAAAATTGGGACTGTGTATTCTAGAGAGAGAAAGTTGGGTCTGAGTATTCTAGAGAGAGAATTCTTGTATTTTTGCCATCTGTACTGAAGAAACTCAGTTGGCTCAGTCCATCTGATCTTGAGTACAGATCTATAAATCATAACTCTAAGTGGATTAGGCTATTACCGACAATCGGGGCTGAACCACTATAAAAATCTCCTGTGTTATTCATTTTTCTTGTTTAAACCGTCTGTGTCGTTTTTATTCTCTTGAAGGCTTGTCGTATTTGACGTTCTCACGTCGTTGGCTAAAAACGCAGTCAACACATTATTATAACAATTTTGGACACTCATAATCAAAAGATGAAACAAATTGATGAAACCAAAAGATGAAACTAAGAATTTCACATATCATAAACATATGAAACCTATTAAATGGTACCTCAAGACCCATTTTCATCAACCCATAATCCTTCACCGTTTTCACGGAAACAAATACAATCATCATCAACTTCGTCATTATCTTCTATTGTGGTGAATGTGACAAGTTCTTCTTCGAGAGGTATATCATGTAAATCACCATCTTTAATGTTCCATTCTCTTGTTTGCGTTGGAAGAACAATTGGCCATTGGTTGTCTGAAGGATCATTCACATAAAATACTTGTTTCGCTTGTGAAGCTAATATAAATTGATCAGATTTGTGCCCAATTCGATTTAGATTAACTAATGTGAAACCAAAATCTTCATATATTATGCCGCTGTCACTTTTCACCCAATCACAAAAGAAAACAGGTACTCGAGTTGTGATATAATCTAACTCCCAAATTTCATTAACTACTCCATAAAAAGTCATATCACATTGAACTGGATTTCTATCTTTTGCACTAGAGACTTGCACAGTTTTAGCAACAAGGCTAACACCACTGTTTTGTGTGTTTCTGTTGTTATCGTGCTCCCTAGTGTTAAATAGAGTACCGTTAATCATGTATGATGAAAACTTGATAACATTAACCGAAGGTCCTCGAGAAATCCACTTAACAATGTCTGAAACATTATTTGATGTGTTTTGTAATTCTGACACAACCTATCAAATCAACATACCAAAAATGTCATTTTGTAATTAAGTACTAATTAATGACAACTTTCAATAATCAACACAATTTACCTTTTGTTCAATCCAACTACTAAAAGTTCGATAATGTTCGTCTTGTAACCATTTTGAGTTCCTTGACTTTGATGGAAATTTGGTCTTTATCCAATTAAAATGTTCCCTTCAATTATAAATATGCTATTAAACAATTGAATATATGAAATTACACAACTTAAACTTAATGTATTATATGAATATAACTCACTCGATATAAGGTTGAATTTCATTTATATTCTGCAACACAAGACGATGCGCTTCATCTAGAAGATCTCGACTTACTGTGCATACAACGCTACCACGACGACTCTGAATCTCAACATTTTCAACATCATTTAACCCAATTTTCTGTACACCAGTCATGTATTCAGAACAAAATTCAACTGCCTCTTCTGCAATATAGCATTCGACGATGCATCCTTCCGGCCGACTTCTATTCCTAACATACCCACCCCTTAAGAATCTTCATATATCGCTCAAATGGATACATCCATCTTAAATAAACTGGACCACAATATCTTAGTTCTCTAACCAAGTGAACTGTCAAATTGATCATTATATCAAAAAATGCCGGCGGGAAATATTTCTCCAACTCACACAATACCTCAACAATTTCATCTCTTAACTTAGGTAACTTTAGCGGATCAATCACCTTACAACACAGTGACTTGAAAAACAAGCATAACCTTGTGATTACATCTTGAACTCTCCTAGGCAACACAGATCGAATGGCCACTGGTAGCAAATGTTGCATTAGAATATGACAATCGTGAGATTTCATGCCAGTCAGAATACAACTATTCATGTCTACCAATGACCTTATATTTGAGGAATATCCGTCTGGAACTTTTATATTAAACAAACATCTGCAAATTTCCATTCTTTCCTCTTTAGTAAGAGTGTAAGCTGCAGGAGGTAAATATGTTCGTCTCTTATCTGGTTTTGGAGTTAATTCATCACTTATACCCATTGCAACCAAGTCTTGTCTAGCCTTAATTCCATCCTTAGTTTTCCCAGGAATATTCAACAAAGTGCCAATCAAACTATCACATACATTTTTCTCTATGTGCATAACATCTAAATTATGACGTATAAGTAAGAAAGGCCAATATTCAAGTTCGAAGAAAATAGATTTCTCTTTATATCACCCTTTTGGTTCCTCCACAACCTTGTCCTTGCGACTACGTTTCATCTTTGTAGGTGTACGAACTTTGGGCTTCCCTAACTTGAACACAATTTTAGACATCTTCTCAAGTACTTGGATCCCATTCAATGGCTCAGGAGCCTCTTCAAACTCATGTTTACCATTGAATGCCTTCTTCCAAGTCCGAAGTTTATGCGTATTAGGCAAGAACTTCCTATGTCCCATATAACATATTTTTCGAGAGTGTTTCAAGTATTCAGAACATGTTTTTTCTTGACAAACGGGGCAAGCTTTATATCCTTTCACACTAAACCCAGATAAATTTCCATAAGCAGGAAAGTCATTAATTGTCCACAATAAGACCGCTCTAAGATTAAATTCTTCCTGCCTATACGAATCATAAACCTTAACCCCTTCATCCCACAAAGTTTTCAAGTCATCCATAAGAGGAGCTAGATACACGTCAATATCATTACCAGGTTGTTTAGGTCTTGATATCAACAAGGTCAAAATCGTAAACTTTCTCTTCATACACAACCATGGGGGTAGATTGTAAATAACAAGCATAACAGGCCAACAACTGTACTTACTGCTAAGGGATGCATGTCGATTAAACCCGTCAGTCGAAAGCCCTAGACGAATATTACGAGATTCATTTCCAAAAGAAGGCCACTTCAAATCAACTCTCTTCCAAGCAAGGGTGTCAGCTGGATGTCTTAATTTACCATCCTTTATTCTTTCATTAGCATGCCACGACAAACTTTTAGCATGTTCGTCATTTCTAAACAATCGGATGAAACGAGGAATTGGCGGAAGGTACCACAAAACTTTGGCAGGTACTCCTTCCTTAACATCGTCACCATTTCTTTTCTTTTTCCATTGTGACTCACCACAAGTAGGACACGATTTTGCGTCTGCAAAACTATTTCGATATAATATGCAATCATTAGGACATGCATGAATTTTTTCGTACTACATACCTAATGAGCATAACGTCTTCTTTGCCTCATAAAATGAAATTGGAATTTCATTATCTTCAGGCAATAACTCCTTCAAAAAACCAAATAATTCAGTAATGCTTTTATCACTCCAGCCATGTTTAGCTTTTAGATTGTACAACCTAAGAAGCACAGATAATTTTGTAAATCTTGTACAACCAGGGTAAATTGGTTTCTCGGCATCATTAAGGAGTGTCTCAAACTTATTTGGGTCTACTCCTGATCCATAATGTGCGTCGTCAATCATTTCATCTAATGGATCCCAGTTCTCCTCCACTATATTCCTCCTCACTTATTTTGGTCTACTTGGCAGAGTTGGAGCAATCGGAGCTATCTCCCCATGGTAATACCAAATTGTGTAACTCTTGTCGATCCCATTGAAATATAAGTGTTCTTTAATCTTTTTAAGATCCATCTTTTTAACATTTCCACACTTAAGACATGGACAATAAGTAAAATTTGGGTCTTTCACATTTTCCGAACAAAACCTTAAGAACAAATCGACCCCGTTCCTATATTCCGCAGATAACGTATTCGCTGACATCCACTGTTTATCCATATATTCTCCTATGTCTATGGAAAAGAAAAGAAACAACACTAAATAAGCACGTGATAAAGTTGTATGTCTATATAAAACTAATTTTTTATTATCCTAGATAAAATCGGGCAGCATTTCCCCTATAATAGTGACCTAACCATCTGCATGTGAATATCAAAACAAACAATTCAAACAACATACAATAAGTTTCTTCCTTATAGAATGTCTATATAAAACTAATTGTTTATTATCCTAGATAAAATCGGGCAGCATTTCCCCTATAATAGTGACCTAACCATCTGCATGTGAATAGCAAAACAAACAATTCAAACAACATACAATAAGTTTCTTCCTTATAGCTCCGCAGCACACAGTCAAATTTCTCAGAACCTACTTCACTAATACACACAAGTTCTCAACCTTCCGTTATCACCGCAGCACACAATTTTAATCTCAGAACCTACTTCACTATGGATGAATATTTAAGATATTCAAACTCCTCTAACATTTGTTTAATAATATTAAAATTAGAAGTAAGAGAATATATATGTACCTCTTGCAATCTATAATCCAAAAGCTAGCAAAATTACTTCACTTAGTAATCAAATTCGCTATTAAATCCACAAACCAATAAAATTAAATTAATAAATAATAAATAAAACATCACTAAATATCTAGCAATATATAACGTATTATTGTAATTTTAGAAACTTAATTACCTCAAATGTGTGATTGATATAGGAATTTTGATGCAAAATACTCTCTAAAATCTCACCACAAAAATCACAACCTATGAAATTAAATTAATTAATATGTTAAACATTACTAAACAAATATCACTAAATATCTAATAATAGTAAATGATATTGGTAAATAAATAAAAAAAATCCCGATGTGCCACTAATTATAACCTCAACAAAAAATCAATATAAAATTTCATAACCTAAAAACTTAATAATAAACAAAAACATAAAAATTTTCATATATTTATATTTTATAAATTATTTAATAAATTTATTTTAACATAACTATATATATAACAAGATAGTTACAATTTAAAAAAGAAAATTCAAATATACAAAAATATATCTAAATTTCGAAATAAAAAATGATAAAATTTTTAAAAAATCATGAACATATATACTCTAATGAAATCTATACAATGTGATAGGTTAAATTAAAAAAAAACTAAAAAATCATAAATCCCTAAAAACTTCCATGGAAAAACCACAAAATCCTACAATGTATATAAAAAAATGCATAAAATTGTAAAACTAACACAAAATCATGTATATTACTCATCCTAATGCAAAACCTATGATTTATTTGCAAAATAATTAACTAAAAATCAATAAAATAAAATAAAAACTAACCTTAGAACCCTAAAAAACGCAGCCCCAATTTTCTCTCCTTTGGTTTTGCATGCTCTCGGGTTGGTGTAATGTGAGGAAGACAAAGATTGTGGTGATATATAAAGGGAGCACATCCAACGTCTCCCACTGGGAGACGTTGGATGTACCCATAATCACTACCCCAGCCTATTTCCAACGTCTTCCACCATTTTTAATGTCTTCTAATTGTAGCCATTAATATACACTTTCAATGTCTTACACCATTAGACATTTAAAACCCCTGATAAGTTTTAATGTCTTACACCATTGGTGTAAGACATTGTAGGGAGTCATTGTATATCAAATTTGTTGTAGTGAGTAAACCAAGCAGCTTGAAGGCTCTGAACACAGCTTGAAGAATGAGAAAAATGGCTGGGTACTAGGTCCTATTTATATAGTTCAAGGAGTGAAACTACCTCCTTTTAGCTTGAGTAAAATAATGAATATTAATTGAAAAATATTTGAACATTCATTCAATGGATGCTTAAGACTCGGTCAAAAACGTTCAGAGGCTAGTCAAGCAGTTAAGGCTATTTTTAAAATTGAAAAACCGAGCTTTCAAAAATACATAGGTGGGGCCGATATATCGCCTCTCCCAGTATTCTCGAGGATGGTTTGATCGTTTGTGCACGGTCGATGTGTTTTTCGTATCTCACGTGTGGCGATATCGTCCCTATAGCTGCGATATATCGGCATACGCTGAAATATTAGACACGTAATTGCACTTTTTCAGCTTAATTTGAATTGGATAAACAACATTGACTGAGTCATAATACGGTTTTAAAGCTGCTGGCAGGTCCTAGAGCTTTTAAATATTTCTTTTTTAAAAAAAAACTATTCATCAAATATACTTAATTCCTTAATAAACATGCACACGACAAGTGTCATGATCTTATTAGTTCCATCTAAACCTTATAGTATAATAAATGACATCTTTATAATAAGCTATATTAATCAAACCTTATGTTATAATTAATATTCTTAAACTATAAGTTAAACTTATAAAATCTATAAGTGTTGCTACGAGTGTTCAACTAAGTCCCGGCTTGAACCAAAAACCACAGTAATAAACATACTATAACTACTACTAACTTCTACTACTACTACTACTATCTAACTAGCTAAGTGAACACTCTGGGACTCTACAACAGAGCAGGCTGAGTATGTACACGAAGCCCCTACAGCTCTCCAACTCATGGCTGGTCCAACTTTCCTTTGCCCTTACTTGCACCACGAAGCACCCGTGAGCCAAGGCTCAACATGAAAACCCAAACAAATCATACAGATATCCAGATAAACATTAACATGTATTGCATACTCTATCACCACAACTGGTTCACAGTGATTTTCCAAACAATATAAGACTCATGCAGAGTAGATGGATATCGCATCTTCATTATGGCCCCGCCACTTTGACAGTTATCTCATCCTCACAATGGCCTCGCCACTATGGCAGATATCACATCCGTGTTATTGCCCCGCCACGATGACATACATTACACATGTAATGTCGATAACAGTCTCACGAATGAGCGATCAGTACAAACAGTTATAACAACATAGATTCATACAAAGTAGACATTTAACTATAAATGGATTCATGACACAATCATTCTCGTGTCGTATAACTAGGGCACGCGCCCTACACTCGGTGCAAGTGTTGGTTTTCTTACCTCAAGTCCTGAGCAATAGGGTGAAGAGACAACGAGCACGATCCTTTCCTCTCAAGCCTTGAGATACCCTTAGTCACAACATATTAATGGATATCCATCAAGAACTAAACTAATTAAGAGCTTCAAGATTGAGTCCTAGCCCCCGAGACCCCAAATTCCACTAAACCGGGCAGCAAAACCGCTCCCGATCCCTTAGGTTTTGGTCCCATAACCCAAAACCTATTTTAACCATTTTCCATAATAATGGTCGTGGCTCGCCCCTGGAGGGCCGCAACACGTCTCTAGCAGAGAGCCCCACGACCAAAAATCCATGCACACACGTTGCAGTGCAACCCACAAAGCGCCGTAGTGCTAAGTTTATTCGAGGCACCTCTTGCCTCACTGTGTTCATGAGAGCTGTGTGCCCCAAGAACAGTGCCACAATGCAACCTCATGAACCTATAAATTCTGAAATTCTAGATATCGCAAACCGACCCAAATCCACCCCAAACTTGATTTTTAACCCAATTCAACCACAGAATCACACAAACAATACAGAAACACCATAAATAATCACCAAAACCCTCTAAACCCAACCAAACTCAGAATTCAAAGACTCACACAGAATAACACAAAAAACTACCAAGAGTAGGGACCTTACCACTGAAAATACAAGCTTCCCAACTATATACCTTGCTTGACAGCCTCCAACCCACAAGAAACTACTCCAACAATTACCTCTAGACTTAAGGTTTAAGGATTTTTTTCCCTTAGAGAGAAAGTTTAGAAGAGAGAGAGAGAGGGAGCTACTACTGAAACGTAAGTGTGCGGAGAGGGTTACTAACTTGGCTAACCTTAACTGCATAAGGGAAAAAAATACCACCATGCCCCTGCCCCATAAGTCTCAAAGACCCTCAAGGGAAAAAAGGTCATTTGACACCCCAATTCCACTAAACCTTAAATTTCACTTATAATTCCCACTTAACTCTACTAATCCAAAAAAAACAAATATTTTCCCTCAGTTATAACTCATACTCGAATACCCTCGGTAATTAACCAAATTACTAAAATACCCCTAGGCTCACCCCGAGCCAGATATTAATCCCCGAGATGACTTTTCCGCCAAATTGGTCACCTAGATCGCCTCGTGCCACACCTCTAAAATATATCTACATGATAATGTGGCTCCACTCATACAACACATATACTTACAAATATACCTTTAGCAGGTCAAAATTACGAAAATGCCATTTTTAATAGAAACACACCTATAAGCACATTTAATACACTAAAACATGCATAAGCAGTCATATCATAATATAACTCATAAAATTCACATATATAATCATAATTAAATCATACTAATACATAAACATCCAATTATGCCTCATGGCATAATAATCAAGGCGCTAAGCCTTATTAGCAAATTTGGGACGTTACAACTATCCACTCCTTATAGAAATTTCATCCTCGAAATTTACCTAAACAACTCAGGATATTGATCTCACATGCTTGATTCTAATTCTCAGGTCGCCTCCTCGACCTTGTTGTTCCTCCATAACACTTTAACCAAGGGTATAGTCATGTTCCTCAAGAGTTTATCTTTTTTATCTAGGATATCTACTTGACGATCCTCATAGGAAAAGTCTGTCTGCAGCTCCAGATCCTCATAACTCAATACACGAGTTGTATCTGATACATAATTTCGAAGCATCAATATATGAAACACATTGTGAACTCCTGACCATACTGAAGGTAAAGCCAAACTGTAGGCTACTTGACCAATCCTCTCTAGGATCTCAAAAGGTCCTATAAATCTAGGGCTTAGCTTGCCCTTCTTCCAAAACCTTTTCACGCCTTTCAGCGTTAAAACTCTAAGGAAGACATAGTCTCCCACTTGGAACTCCACGTCTCTGTGCTTCAAATCTAAATAACTCTTCTGTCTACTCTGTGATGCGAGCATCCAAGCTTTAATATTTTCTATGGCCTCATTGGTCCTCTAGACTGCTTCAAGACCTAGTATTTCCTCTCACCCATTTTATCCCAATGAATGGTTGATATGAACCTCTTACCATACAAAATCTCATATAAAGACACCCTAATAGTCGCCTGATAACTGTTTTTGTAAGAAAACTCTATCAGAGGCAAATATTTACTCCAGGATCCTTCAAAGTCCAAAACACATGCCCGCAGCATGTCTTCTAGTGTTTGAATCATCCTCTCAGAATGACCATCTGTTTGTGGATGGTAAGCTATACTAAATTTCAACTGTTTCCCCATAACTTTCTATAGACTTCCCCAAAAATTGGAAGTGAAGATGGGGTCTCGATCTGACACGATAGACCTAAGAGCTCTATGGAGGTGTACTATCTCTTTCACATAAAGATTAGCATATTGAACCACTGTAAAGTTCATCCTTACTGGAAATAAATAGGGTGATTTGGTATACAGATCCATAATCACCAACACTCAATCATGCTGACCCACTGTCTTGGGCAATCCAACCACAAAGTCCATAGTGACGTCCTCTCATTTCAATTCAGGGATACCCAAAGGCTGCAGTAACCCTACTGGTCTCTAGTGTTTAGCCTTGACTTGCTGCCATGTCAAGAACTTAGCCACACACTCAGTCACATCATTCTTCATCCCAGGCCACCAATATAAGGTTTTCAGATCCTGATGCATCTTCGTGGTGCTCGGATGCAAAGAATACGGTGTAGTGTGAGATTCATCTAGAATCTCTCGTTTGATAGCAAATTCCATCGGAACACAAATCCGCTCCATTACCTTAGCAAACACATCTCTGAAATAGTATAGTCCTTAGCCACTTCAGATAGGACGTCCCCTCTGTGCCTGATCAACTAAGGATCATTCAACTAGCCCACCACCATCCTTTCCAAAAGAGTAGATTGTAAGGTGATGCTGGCTAACTAACCCACCAACAACTCTATCCCCACTCTAGTCATATCCTCCGCCAAGTCCTTTGATATATGCTTCAAACTGAATAACTGTCCCAGACCTCTCCAACTCAAGGCATCTACCACCACGATGGCTTTTCCTGGGTAAAGAAACTACAACCAATGCCTCTGTCTCATGTTTAGATCCTTTTGGGTAAGGAAATACTTTAAGCTCTTGTGGTCAGTGTATATCTTACAACTCTCCTCATAAAGGTAGTGCCAACATACTTGTAATGCATATACCATTGCTGCTAACTCCAAATCATGTGTAGGGTACCGCTATTTGTACTCTTTCAGCTGCCATGATGCATAAGCAATCACCTTCCCGGCCTGCATAAGAACACAACCTAACCCCTGCCTTGAAGCATCACAGTAAACCACAAAATTCTCCTGATCTGATGGAAGACTCAATACTGGAGCTGTAATCAGTCGTCGCTTCAACTCCTGGAAGCTATTCTCACATCTGTCTTACCATACAAACTTTTGACCCTTGTGTGTCAACTATGTCAGTGATGTAGCAATCTTTGAGAACCCTTCTACAAAGCGTTGGTAGTATCCCGCCAATCTATGGAAACTTCTGATCTCTGGGGTACGTCTAGGCCTTGGCCAATCTCTCACTGCCTCAATCTTGGACGAATTAACCTTAATCCCATCCTTGGCATACAACATGCACTCCCTCAACCTCTGAAGTACCAACCGAAGATGTTGCTCATGTTCTGTCTCTGTCTGAGAGTAGACCATCGATGAAGACAATCACAAACTTGTTGAGGTAGTCCTTGAACACCCTATTCATCAAATCCATAAAAGTTTCCGGGGCATTGGTCAGTCCAAATGACTTGAAAAAAAACTCATAATGTCCATATCTTGTGCGAAAGGTCGTCTTCAGAATATGCTCATCTTTGATCCTCAGCTGGTGATAACCAGATCGAAGATCGATCTTTGAGAATACTGTCCTACCCTGGAACTGGTCAAAGAGATCATCAATCCTTGGTAGTGGGTACTTGTTCTTGATAGTCAGCTTGTTCAACTAATTGTAACCGATAGACATCCTCAATGTCCCATCTTTCTTCTTAACAAACAACACTGACGTGCCCCATGATGAGAAGCTGGGTCTAATGAATCCCAAATCCATTAACTCTTGTAACTGTACCTTCAACTCTATCGGAGCCATTTTGTATGGTGCTCTGGATATGGTTCTGTCCCTGGTGCCAACTCTATAACAAACTCAATCTCTCGCTACGGCGGTAACCCTGGTAGGTCCTCTGGGAATACATCCAAAAACCACAAACCAATCTAGTCTCTACTGGCCCAACTGCCACATCCTTGGTGGTATCCACTACGCTCGCTAGGAATCCTATGCACCCTTGTAACACCCTAGATAACCAAG